>NC_134353.1:444611449-444931984 GCF_048569485.1 Anomaloglossus baeobatrachus | reverse complement strand
CTAAAGCCTAAAGCCGCTATATACCCATTTGTTAATAATGATTATTACCTTCAGCCGTGCAGGGCAGCCGCCCTGCATGATACTCCGTTCATGCTCACATTGCCGGCGTCTGACGTCACTTCCGGTCATGTGACTAACAGACTTCCGCGCTCCAGTCTGGAACGCATGAATAGCAATTGGATGGGGGAGACATCAATAGATGAGGTCACATCCGGTTTAGCGAATCTCACCATTATAAGTCATCCATCCATGGTGAGATTCGCTAAACCGGATGTGACCTCATCTATTGATGTCTCCCCCATCCAATTGCTATTCATGCGTTCCAGACTGGAGCGTGGAAGTCTGTTAGTCACATGACCGGAAGTGACGTCAGACGCCAGCAATGTGAGCATGAACGGAGTATCATGCAGGGCGGCTGCCCTGCACGGCTGAAGGTAATAATCATTATTAACAAATGGGTATATAGCGGCTTTAGGCTTTAGTGTCCATGCACCACCCTGTATTTGGACACATAGCCTTCACCTTTGATCCCTGCCACAGCAGGTTGATCAGTGCCTTGATCCCTGCCACTGCAGGTTGATCAATTGGTTCTCTATTCTCCCCTGAAGAACTCTTTCTACTTGGAGGGAAACGCGTTGGGAGAACGCTTTTTCTTTGTTTGGTTGTGGGGCAGACAGCTCATTTGGGCGCTGCCCTTGTCAGGGCGGAAGCATTGGCACGGGGCACGACAGGGTTTATATCTTACCATCTCCCAATGCTTTACCCCGGCTTTTTCCGCTTGTGACCAACCCTGGATCGGTGTGTCCTTTTGTCCCTGGAGAACATCTGGGTGAGACCACTTCAATTTATAGCCATTTGGCAATTTTACTGCACTATTATGTAATATTGACAATTTTATCTGGATTATTAAATGTTAAGTTTTAGTCCTTGCTATTATCTTGTGTGAATTGGACTATTGGGCATTATCTACCTGGTTGCAGGTTTTTGCTATTATACTATTTACTCCAATCCAGCAGCACCCCGCTTTCAGCGGGCACCCACCGAGAAAGGAATAATGCCAGATTTAGGAAGCTGGCAGAGGACTGCAAAGTCTGTAGTCAGATGACTGGATTGACCCAAGCTGGATTCCTTCCTTAGGTAGTCCTTGGTATCACAGCCTAATCCTTGCATTCAATGCTGAAGTCCATATAGTGTTAGAATCCAGGTTATTGCTTGCCAATCGGATCTGCAGGTCCTAGATTGGTAAGCATGTAGCAAGAGTCTTCCTGAGCAATGGACAGTCCTCCTTCTATACCCCTGAGCTCTACATTCAGACCATTGGGGTCTTCACGATTGGTGGAAAAGACTGGGCTCTTATTGGCTCGATTTCAAGCTATATTCAAATATCCAGAGACAAGGGTGAGACAGGTATGTTACATCACATCTAGTAATTCACTTAGAAATACAATGGGAAGTTTGCATAATTGAGTTATCTGGGTGTCTGGCCTTCAGTGGCGAAAACAAATACATGAGTCAACAAGAGTCTTATAGAAACAATGAGGGATTATCTCCCATCTATAAACAAACTATCTTCATGTCTGGCTGAATTTTAAGAAATTTAACCATTGCTAAGCATTGACAGAGTCCAGGTCGTCACAACTTCACCCCTGCCATAGTGATCACCAACCGTCTAGCAAACACGCGCATAATTCTGCACGCAAAATTCAGCTTCCCCAGCAAAGACTGCACCACTTTAGGCCGCACCTTCTTCGCCGATCTTACAGCCTCTACTGCAGCACTTAAGTCCAGAACCTTCTCCTCCGGCAGCCAAAGAATCAATCTCTATCCCTAAAAACCGTATCACTGACGCCGGACTTCCGTCTTCTCCTGCGCCAAAGGTATACCAAAATGGTCTGCCACTTTCTGCAACGAAAACAACAAACCCACACAAATCATCGAACCCGCCGGTCCGACACAGTAAAATCATTTAAATAATGAATGATAGATGTGAGCCCGGACACATCCCGCACAATCCACTCAACAAATGAATTAAACGCTTCGAAATAGGAACAAGTGATAGATCAACCCATCGGTAAACAGCAATCAACGTAATAATTCCCATTCCACCAACAACCCAGTAAATGCTGGCTATCAGGGTGAACCGGTAACAACCTGAACGCTGCCTCCACATCCGCCTTTGCCATCAATGCTCCACGAGCCGCCGCCTTAACCAAATCCAGCGCTCTGTCAAACGACACATAATAAACCGCCAACAATTTCGGTGCAATGCCATCATTCACCGATGACCCTTCCTGGTAAGATAAATGATGAATAAGCCGAAATTTGTTCTGCTCCTTTTCTGGCACCACCCCCAATGGAGAAACAACCAAATCGTGACATGGAGGAACCTCGAATGGCCCGCCCATCCTGCCCAAATCAACTTCCTTACCCAATTTTTCGTCCACAAACTCTGGGTGCTCCCTTGCAGAGCGCAAATTCCTATAAGGCGGCGAAGACAAACCATCAACCGACGGGATGCGAAAACCGTGGGAAAAAACAAACCTCAGTAGGGACACCGCTTCAACATCGGGGTAACTATTTAAAAACTGCCCCATCACCTCTATTTTCACCGGCGTCTTCCCTTTTACCAGCCCCATCCCCAGCCTTACCTTTCCCCTTCTTAAAACACTTTGCTAGACTATGTCCCCCTCCACAGCCAGAGCACTCGTGCTTAAAACGACAGTTCGCTCCAAATTTGCAGTGCCCTTCATTATACTGCCAACAAAAACTCTTCTTCTGGTTCACCGGGGCCCCAACTCCCGATCCCCCGGCTCCCCCCGAAAGGGCTGACTAGGAGCCGCCATCAACCGCATCTGTGACACCCTGGCCCGGGCCAGGTAGTTACAAATAGGTCCCTGCACTACACCTTTCCCTCACAGGTGACATCAGCCAACTTTAAAACGCTAGTCACCCCTTTCAGGGCTAGATGGACACACCAGGGTGCGGAACTAGGAGGTTGGAAGATGTCCACCAAGGAGTCTGGACAGCCTGGGGGTGGGAAAGTAGTCAGTAGAGTGTTAGAGTTCAAGTTGGAGAGGAGTGTGGGCTGGAGCTGTGCCCAGCTCCAGCAGAGGCGAATACCCCAAATTGAACGGCGCCAGGGTAGGAGCCCTGGTGCCAGTGGCTAGGAGGCAGACGGCGGTCTCCGTCTGCAGGAGCCGGGAATACGGCTCGGTGGAACCAAGGTGGACCGGGACAGGGTAATGGCCCGCCGGTACCGACCCGGGGAACCAACTCGGAAACTGGAGCACACAGGGGGGTACTCGGACCCTGAAGCCGGGACCAAAAGCGACTGGAACCGGTTAATTTACCGATTGAGGCCAGGACTAGAGGTCCTGTCCCGCCCAAAGTGCCTATTAGAAGACAACAGCCCACTGAGGGGGATAGAAGGCCACCGCCAGGGCTCAGAGATCCCACGGGCCAGCGTCTGTGGGCAAGGGCTCCTTAGGCCACATCCAGCCGGGAGCAGACTCCTGAAGTTGCAAGCACAGGCAGTCCACCATCTTACAAAGATACAGGAGAAAGACAGAGACCACCAGCCGGGTGGGGGACCAGAACGCGGCCGGCTGCGGGCACCGACCACCATCACCTTGGTTTACCAGAGAATCGTGTGTTTCCTTAAATAGTGAGTACACCAGCACCCTGCGGTCGCCCATCTCCCTGCACCAAACCCCAACGGGTCCCGGGGCCACCATCCCTGCCCACGGAGGGGTTAACAACTTGCTGCATAATATCTCCCCCAGGGGCCCCGTAAGTGCAGCGGTGGTGTCCAAACTTACCACATACCGTGGGTGGCGTCACAAACTTAATATGGCTCAGCCCATACATATGCGTCCTACATCCACCACTATAACCCCCCTTTTTGATCGGAGTGACCGCAAGACCCCCGGGTCCGGAGACCCTCGAGCCACCCACTAAAGGTCCGGATCCGAGCAGCTCAGCTGCTAAGAGCGGGGCGGTACACCTTGATTTCTGGCGTCACAAACAGGATAGATACCCATCCACTTACCTTGTGGAAGTGCGCCTTGTGTTGAAGTCAGCGGTGATCCGTTGCAGAAATTTCAGAAACCGCCATCTTGCCGCCATTTTTGGGCACGAAGATTCATGCCCAGAGTCTTCTTCCCCGAGAAAACGGCGCAAAAGCCGAAGCCCCGCCCCCTGGGAACACGGCCGAAAAGCAAGGCCGGAAGTCTAAAAACGAAACTTACGAGCCTAAAAGAGGAGTGCCAGGAAAGGACCGAGGGGGGGCGGGTGAGGATCTCGCACCATGTGACCGAGTGGATGGGGGCGGGGACTCCAGGACCCTGCCACATTCCCTGTTCCTGGACACCAGCCGAACAGTATGGTCGCACCATCTGGCAAGCCCGCGGTGGAGGAGCCCGCGCCCGACACTACAGCCTGGGTGGAAGCCCAGACAGAGCAGATGTGCCGCCGCATCCAGGCCCAAGAGACCTGCCTGCTAAGGCGGTGGGCAGCCGAGATGGCAGAGATAGCCGCGGCTGTGAGGATACGTGAAGTGGAGACAGCGTCGGCGGAGCAGGTGAGCGACCCATGCCCTTGTGTTCCTCAGGGACTGGCCGTTGGAGCTGAAGGGCCCTGTCTGCCCCTGCCTGCCGTGCTGCCTCCCTCGCTGCCCGCACCCGTGAATGCCTTCCCTGCTCGGTTCACTGCCATCAACACTGGCAGCGGTGCCCGTGCCGTCGGCCCACGAGTACCAGCCCGAAGAGGCCGCCAGCAGTCAGCACGTCACCGCCCCGGCACCAACACCAGCTCCGTGAAAGACCAGCATCCGAAAGGTGCCCTGTCCCGCCTTGGACCCGCCACCGATCCCGGAAGAGGCCGCGCCCCAGACAACAACAGCTCCGGCAGTTTGCCCAGCCAAGGTGGAGGTGATTCCTAACCGGAAGCCAGACCAGCGGGCAAAGCTGGCCGCTCCCAGATTCCAAGCCTCGTCTGAGGCGCCGCGGGGTTGCAGCTGTCAAGAAGCCGAGCAGGCCACGTCACAGCGGGGTCCCCCAGTGCAGAAAGTGTTGGTCGTGGCCGGCACGGGGGAATTCCGGCTGGGCCCGACCCCTGCGCAGAGCGAACTGGAGCAGGGCGCAGACGCTCCATATTGGGAGCGGCAGCGGCGCCAGCTGGGCTTACCAGAGACTCGTGTGTTACCTTCAATAGTCAGTACACCAACACCCTGCGGTCGCCCATCTCCCTGCACCAAACCCCAACGAGTCCCGGGGCCACCATCCCTGCCCACGGAGGGGTTAACAACTTGCTGCATAACATCTCCCCCGGGTGCCCCGTAACTGCAGCTGTGGTGTCCAACCTCACCACATACCGTGGGTGGCGTCACAAACTTAATACGGCTCAGCCCATACATATGCGTCCTACATCCACCACTATAACCCCCCTTTTTGATCGAAGTGACCGCGAGACCCCCGGGTCTGGAGACCCTCGAGCCACCCACTGAAAGTCAGGATCCGAGCAGCTTGGCTGCGGAGAGCGGGGTGGTACACATCCATAAGGATATTTACTTATGATCCCAACGCATACTTGCCCGCAATGCCTTCCTCTGCCGAAATTGCTCGTTGTACCGCAGCCAGGCTAAACTGCCGTACGTCCTATAAGCCTCCCCTATCGCATTCATGTAACCAAAAAATGCCGAACAATGCTCCGGTTCCTTCTCCGTTTGCAAATGTATGAGGAATGAGCCTATAATGGCGCTTCTCTTCCTCCTCCTTCTCCTACTTGGAGTCACTCAGCTTGACCTTATCCAAGTTAAACTTTTCCAGGGGCAGCAGAGAAAATATTTCCACATACTCCCCTTTCCAAATCTTATCACTCACATCCTTCTTCAGGTGAGCCCCCAGCAGGCCCTCGAAGCACACATACACCTCGCTCTTGTCCCGGTCATCCAGAGGCACAACCTCATCCTCCTTTTCCTTCTACTTTTCTTTCTCTTTCTCACCTCGCCCTTACCGCCTCAGACGCCCTCTCTCCACCTTCCGACGCTGCGTTGTCCGCCGCTGTTCCTGTATATGCCGCCGATGGCACCCGCGCCCCTCCTGCAACCGCATTAGCCGCCACCAAACCCTGCAGGAGCCCCAGTAACTAGTTCAAAACCATGGACCCTCCCTGGTGCTGCCGTCTCCGCAGCCACCCCTCAAATACTACCCACCTGCGCCCTCAACGGCGCCAACTCCGCCAAATCCACGACTGTCTCACTCGACCGCGACTCGGCGTATCCTGAAATAGGTGCCACGCCATCCTCCTCCATCTGTACATCCGACTCTTCTGAAGTTACAGCTCCCTCCTCCTCCTTGCTGGAGCCTTCAGGTGAGCCCCCAGCAGGCTCTCGAAGCACACATACACCTCGCTCTTGTCCCGGTCATCCAGACGCACCACCTCATCCTCCTTTTCCTTCTACTTTTCTTTCTCTTTCTCACCTCGCCCTTACCGCCTCAGGCCCCCTCTCTCCACCTTCCGACGCTGCGTTGTCCGCCGCTGTTCCTGTATATGTCGCCGATGGCACCCGCGCCCCCCCTGCAACCGCATTAGCCGTCACCAAACCCTGCAGGAGCCCCAGTAACTAGTTCAAAACCATGGACCCTCCCTGGTGCTGCCGTCTCCGCAGCCGCCCCTCAAATACTACCCCCCTGCGCCCTCAACGGTGCCAACTCCGCCGAATCCACAGCGGTCTCACTCGACCGCGACTCGGCGTATCCTGGAATAGGTGCCACGCCATCCTCCTCCATCTGTACATCCGACTCTTCTGAAGTTACAGCTCCCTCCTCCTCCTTGCTGGAGCCTTCCGCCGCTGCTTCAGGTCCAGAAGACGCACCCGATGCACCGCCTCCACCACGGCCACCCTCCTGAGCCGCCGCGTGGGCACTGATGTCCAAGCTCCGTCTTTTCCCATGTGGCGACAACCCGTGAGACCATCCTGCCTCATCCTCTTCCGGCCGGATCCACCCCCTTGCCGCCTGCCAGGGGTACCTGTGGCCTATCCCACTGCCAGCCAACCCTGATTCAGAGCTGCCGCCACCTCCTGCCCTCTAGGGCCGACGAAAGCCTCCATCTGCTGGGTCCTCCCCCCCTGAGGGAGACCACTGCTGCCGGGCGCTGCACTACGGATCTGAGTGCCCATCGCACAAGACCGCCGCTTGCCTACCCTGGTGCCGGACTCCCCGCTGGCTGCAGCCCCTCGGCCCCCCCACCGACTGCGGGGGGTATCGCTGGCCTTCGTCACCCGCCGGGGGGTCTCCTGGCCGAGAGCCGCCGCAGCACTCTTTACTCCGGCCCGTGGCTCGAAGCCAGAAGTAGGCTGTGGGCTGGCTGCGCCCCCTTCTCGGCCGCTGCGGCCCGGACGGAGAATCCTCCCGCTAGCTGAAGCAGCCGCTGGATGCTGCCGCTGCGCGTCCTGCTGCGGAGGGTCCCTGGAGGGGCTCTCACTTCTCCTCCTCGCCCTCCTTGCCGGGACCGCCAGCCGTTGCTGACAGGGGAGCAAGTGGTTAACCCCGGCTGCCCTGATGTGGGACCGCACTGCCTGGGGCTAGTGCACCGCCATCGCCTCCCGGATCTGTCTCTCAAGGTCCTGGAGATCAGCCATCCAGTCCGTCCTGCTCGATACACGTCCGGAAGTCAAGAGGGGGGTAAGACAAAAACTCCTCTCTTAACTACCCCTCATCTGCCCCCCCCCTCTTCCTCCTAAAACTCCTCCTACCCACCAATCCCATCTCTGCATTGTTGAAACCATCTCCTGTCCCTATTAACTCCATTACTCCTTCCCTTCCCTTTAGTCATGTCGCCCCTCCACCTTATGGGTTCTATTGCTTTCTTTACTAGTCCTGTGTATTCTGACAATAGTGCTCTATAGGCAGATCAGGCCTATTATTTTTTGTTACATATATTTAGATTGAGGCCCCTCCTGTACTATCATCACATATAGAAGCCCCCCTGAAGAGTAATTACATATAGCCTAAGATAATAACATTGACACTAGGGGTATAGAATAATGACACTGACACTGTAGGTACAGGATAATAACACTGACACTGGGGGTAAAGGTAATTACAATGACACTGGGGGTACAGGATAATGAAACTGACACTGGGAGTACAGGATAATGACACTGACACTCAGGATGCAGGATAATGACACTGACATTGGGAATACAGGATAATGACACTGCACTGGGAGTACAGGATAATGACACTGACACTCGGGGTATAGGATAATGACACTGATACTGGGAGTACAGGACAATGACGCTGACACTGAGGGTGCAGGATAATGAGACTGGGGGTACAGGATAATGATGACACTTGATACTCAGTACAGAATAAGACACTTGGGGTACTGTATAATTACTTTGGACACTTGGTTCTTTTCCTTAGCACCCAGTTTTTCTATGTTCTGATAGCCATCTTGTCCTTAGCACCCAGCTTTCCCATGATATCAGAGAATGGGAAAGCTGGGAGCTTGGAGCTGAGGACAAGATGGCTATCAGAACATAGAAAAGCTGGGTGACGAGTAAGAGAGCGCCTTTCTTTCTGCTCAGCACCCAGCTTTCCCAATCCCATCCAATAATGTGACTGCTGCTATGCCTCTTTCCCTAATCCCTACTGATATATGGTTATTGTATAGACTTCACCCACGTCACGCAGCAGGGACTGGTGCACAAACCCTGCACCCTCAAATCACACACACCCAGCACCCTCATGTCCTGTATATCTCACACAGACTGGCTGTATCCGAAATTACCCCTCTCTCAAACACACTGAAACCCCATATACCACACACGCAGTATCCCTTAACACCCCTGTGTCACAGTCTGTACCCCTCATTTGTCACTCACCCTGCGCCCCTCACCGGGCACATCTCCTTCGGCAGCTCCTGCCCAGCTCCTCCCACATGGTCACATGGAAATTAGTGATGTGTCGGTCGGGAACGATCCGACACAAAGATTCGGCTACCTGCTGTGACTGAATTCTCATAACGGCTCTCACTGGGTGTAAAATATGGGTGTTTGGTCAGCAAAACCCATGCCCACCTGAAAAAATCCCGCACACTCAGCAAATTATTTGGCCCATTGTGGGTGGGCAGGGTTTAGCAGCAGGTGGGCGCCATTTTGGTGGCATTATCATAAGATTAAATATGTGTTCACATTTAATAGGCATCCATGAAGGAGTCGTCTCTTTTTGGTGAGCGGAGCCATGGGAATTGCCCATCACTAATGGACATGAGTCATCGCAGGTCCTGGATGATGCACCACTAGGATGCATTTTCTTCCTCCCTGAAGGAGCTTTCTGCTCATAAGTTCCGGGCACCTCCTCCAGGTCAGGACCGCCCCCTCTGCCCCCCTTCCCTGTAGCTACGCTGCTGGAGCTATCGTAATCTGACTGCCACATACAGACCTGCAGCGGCGGCCCGACGGTGTAAGTGTCGCGGGCGGAGGAGGGGACGCCACGCTCTCCCACTGCTCGGGTCCGGCTGCCGCTGCTGCTGCGGCCTGCTGCCGCTCGGTGGCTCGAGCGATGGGCCGGATCCCGGGGACTCGAGCGGCGCTCCTTGCCCGTGAGTGAAAAGGGATTGGTTTTTGGGATTGTTTATTGTCCGTGACGCCACCCACGGTTGTGGTGATTGTGTAGACACCACCGCTGCTCTGTATGGGGATGGGGTGACAGGGAGCAGCAAAGTTGTTGGTTCTCCCCTCCGAGGGTAGGGGGTAGTTGTCCCGGGGCCCAGTGATGAGGTGGGTGATGAGGGATGGCGGGGCCGATGCAGGGGTTGGTGGGGTGCAGGGACGCGGGGGCAGCGCCGTGCCTCACGGCACTGTGGTACTTACTCAGCCTGAGACTGGGACACAGTTCTCGGTAAAACACACGGCTGGAAAGACGGTTCCCACGGACGGCTGCTGTTGCTTTTCCCCAGTAGTTGATGGTGACGGTCCCTTTTCCTGCACCTAAGTCTATGTTGGTAGCGATGGGTTCCCACCGGTAACCCGCTCCCCGGCTTGGATATGGGCCGGAGGAGCCCCTCTTTGCCCGCAGACGCTGGCCCTGAGAAACTGGTGCCTTGGCGGTGGCGGTGTCTCTCTCTAACGGTTGGACTGTTGCCTACAATCGGGACTTGGTTGTTGGGAGACCCAGAGGTCCCCTTCACTGACGAATTTGGCAAATTCAAGGCGACTCCTAGCCTTGCCGGGATCCGAAAGGCCCCTGCCAATGGTGCTGGCTTCTCTTTGTATACCGCTCCGGTACCGCCGGGCCACCACCCGTCCACGGTCCTTTCGGCAACCTCCAAGCAGCCTCTCCTGCAGACGGTCACCGCCGTCTGCTGACCTTGCTGTTCTCAGTCCGGGGCACACACCCGGACCAACTTCAGGCTTTCTCAACTGTCACTTTCTCTTCCACTTTTACTCCTCTCCTTTGCTCCTCTACCACTTCACTCTAACTTCACTCCTTCCACTTCCTCCTCCAAACTCTATCTTCTCACTCTCCCTAAACTGATCTGTCTGGTTTTCCCGCCTCCAGGGCTGTGAACTCCTTGGTGGGCGGAGCCAACCGCCTGGCCCACCCCCTGGTGTGGACATCAGCCCCTGGAGGAAGGCAACAAGGATTTTTGTGTAGCTCTGGTGTACCTATCTGGGGTGTAGGGTGTGGTGGTGTCATGACCTGTGACCCCTGGATTGCCCAGGGCGTCACATTCCCCCTTAGCAAAATGCAGAACGTCCGCGGGCTGCCCGTCCAACACCGGTTTTATTTTTCTGAAAAGATATAAAAAACATAAACAAGTATAATAACTTCATCCCACATCGGGAGGTGCTTTGCTTAAACGTTACGTAATATTTCAAACGGTTCCTGCTGCCGCTCTCTCCCATCCAAGTAACCTGGCCCTGATGCTGCCCCTAAAACCCAGGCAGCACCCCTTGACCCCAGTCCTGAACCAGTTACCCGAGCGGGATCTGTCCTTCCCCTCTGGTGGCTGGGCCCCAGCCTGCTCCACTGCGGGCCCTCCCTCCAACCTGCCTCTCCGGAGGCGGTGACGGTTAGCTGCAACAAACACATTTTATTTACAAGCCACTAACGTTTGTGGTTGCCCTGCAAGTTCTCGGGCCTGTTCATAAAGAGTTCATTATGCAACTTTTAGAAGGGTCCCCACGGGGACAACGGTGCCGGCAACGGCCGGTTCCCAAATCACGGTGCAATCAGGTGACTGTTCGGTAATCTTTCATCATTTTCATCTTTGCAAAAACTTTCAACACTTTTAAACACATACACTGGTCCCAACGGGGACGGTGCAACGGTGCTCCGCTGCCCTACTCAGATTCTTCTGCTGAGGCGGACCCATCCCCGGCCACCAGCATATCAAACATGCACTGGCATGCCTGCTGTGACAGGGGTGCCCGGTATCCATGTCCACTGGTGCGTTGGGTGTAGAAAACCACTGGATCTCCTTCATAGCGGGCACGCTCACTTGCCCCCTCAAACTCAGCAGTGAACTCGGCGCCGGGGCCGGACCCACCATCCACTACTCCTGCGTCAGGCGGGTTGCCGCCAGCTGCCGCAGCTTCCAGGCTCGCTACACTCTCGGCCACTGTGACAAAGGGGTGTACGCCCGACGGGCCAGGTGCAGCGCGGTGCACGGGCAAGGAGGACGGAGGCGGCATGGGGGCCAGGGGTAGACCGGGTCCCTTAGCCGCAACGGCCGGTCCCTCGGGGACACAGGGGCGTGGGTCACTCACCAGCTCCTCCACCATGGCCTCCATTCCATACACCCGTGAAACTGTAGCTACGTCCTCCACCTCCGCGGTCCACTGCTCCATCAGCCTGCAGATCTGGTTCCGGTAGTGTCGGCAGATCCCCGCCGTTCGGGCCCTCAGCCATGCCGCTGTTCTGGACACCGGCTCGGTAGCCTCCGCATAGCTAGGTGGAGTGGACATTCTTTGCAGGGCTCAGCGGATCGTGGGGTCCCGGCGTTCCTACCGGTATAGCCGCGGCTACATGCGACCAGTCGCCATTTCGTCCCCCTTAGCCTCTTTCCGGCTCCTCCTCTATCGGGGCGGGGTCTTGGCCTTCGCGCCTCCTCTACTCGAGAAGACGCTCGAGCGGGAACTTTTCGCGCCAAAGATGGCGGCTTCTGAAATTTTTCGGCCGGACACCTCCGGCGGTAACAAGGCGCACCTCTACCCAACGGCAGAGCGGTAAGATCCTGTTCGTGACGCCAAGTTGTCGCGGGCGGAGGAGGGGACGCCGCGCTCTCCCACTGCTCGGGTCCGGCTGCCGCTGCTGCTGCGGCCTGTTGCCGCTCGGTGGCTAGAGCGATGGGCCGGATCCCGGAGACTCGAGCGGCGCTCCTCGCCCGTGAGTGAAAAGGGATTGGTTTTTGGGATTGTTTATTGTCCGTGAGGCCACCCACGGTTGTGGTGATTGTGTGGACACCACCGCTGCTCTGTATGGGGATCCTGGGAGCGGTGACAGGGAGCAGCAAAGTTGTTGGTTCTCCCCTCCGTGGGTAGGGGGTAGTTGTCCCGGGGCCCAGTGATGAGGTGGGTGATGAGGGATGGCGGGGCCGGTGCAGAGCTTGGTGGGGTGCAGGGACGCGGGGCAGCGCCATGCCTCACGGCACTGTGGTACTTACTCAGCCTGAGACGGGGACACAGTTCTCAGTAAAACACATGGCTGGAAAGACGGTTCCCACGGACGGCTGCTGTTGCTTTTCCCCAGTAGTTGACAGTGACGGTCCCTTTTCCTGCACCTAAGTCTATGTTGGTAGCGATGGGTTCCCACCGGTAACCCGCTCCCCGGCTTGGATATGGGCCGGAGGAGCCCCTCTTTGCCCGCAGGCGCTGGCCCTGAGAAACTGGTGCCTTGGCGGTGGCGGTGTCTCTCTCTAACGGTTGGACTGTTGCCTTCAATCGGGACTTGGTTGTTGGGAGACCCAGAGGTCCCCTTCACTGACGGATTTGGCAAATTCAAGGCGACTCCTAGCCTTGCCGGGATCCGAAAGGCCCCTGCCAATGGTGCTGGCTTCTCTTTGTATACCGCTCCGGTACCGCCGGGCCACCACCTGTCCACGGTCCTTTCGGCAACCTCCAAGCAGCCTCTCCTGCAGACGGTCACCGCCGTCTGCTGACCTTGCTGTTCTCAGTCCGGGGCACACACCCGGACCAACTTCAGGCTTTCTCAACTGTCACTTTCTCTTCCACCTTTACTCCTCTCCTTTGCTCCTCTACCACTTCACTCTAACTTCACTCCTTCCACTTCCTCCTCCAAACTCTATCTTCTCACTCTCCCTAAACTGATCTGTCTGGTTTTCCCGCCTCCAGGGCTGTGAACTCCTCGGTGGGCGGAGCCAACCGCCTGGCCCACCCCCTGGTGTGGACATCAGCCCCTGGAGGAAGGCAACAAGGATTTTTGTGTAGCTCTGGTGTACCTATCCAGGGTGTAGGGTGTGGTGGTGTCATGACCTGTGACCCCTGGCTTGCCCAGGGCGTCACATAAGCAGCAGTGGCCACAGGTCATTTTAATACACCCATCGGGGGGTGAGGCTGCAGGCTGATGGGGACAGCTTAGTTTGAAAGCAAGGTCGGTGCCTACCAGGCGTTTCCCCGCTACCCCAGCACGCCAGACCGACGCTGTATATTAATACTGTAGAAAAAAGCAAAGCACACATGAAATCTGCCTGGAAAGCAGGTAAAATAGGACCGCAAAACACAGGTACAATGTAGCAAATTTATGGATTTCATAATCAACATTTTTCCTGCTAAGAAGGAAGGTTTTGGGGTGCAGAAAAAAAATGCTGCAAAAACACCATGTGTTAACATAGCTTTATGTGTATGGCCAGGACAAGAATTTAAAACTGTCTTTCAAAAAGGGTGTGAAGAGGAGTGACATAATTATAACTTTACAGCTGGAACTGGTTATACTGGTTTACAAGTGGACTTGTAACTTGCCTAGACAAATTTCAAATGCATGTTGGCAGAACTTGCATGCTTTATAAGAGCATAAAAAAATTGTTTAAAAGAACTGAGGGTCCTCAGTGGTTGATACCTTTTAATGGCTAACTGAAAAGATGGTAATAATTGCAAGCTTTCGAGACTACTCAGGTCTCTTCATCAGGCATGGTATAACACAAAATCTGAAGAGTCACATATTTATACACAACAGGACATAGAAAAGTGCAGTAAAGAAAAAAAAAAAACAAAAAAAAAAACAAGTTCTATAAAACAGAACTATCACTATGGCAGGGGGGCAAACTGTTGTGGCCATAAATTTTGCTGCAGTTCAGTGTGAAAGTTTTATTGTCCTTTGATAAGGGTCTGGTCCAGGCTGTGACACGCTCGGATGGTTAGAGGAGCACATCTTTTAACTGATGTAAAAAGACATGGATCCATGAGACACATTCATTCCTGCTCTGAATGTGTCAAAGGTCATCATAAGTTTGTACTCCCATAATCTCCTGTCTCTCTGGGACTTGAAATTTCCTTTCAATACCAGCAATTTCATGTCCATGATGCTGTGGTCTGAGTTACAAAAATGTTTGGCCACAGGTAGATCCATCCTTTTTTCTCTAATTGTGTGGCGGTGAGAATTCATCCTTGTCCTGAGCTGTTGTCCTGTCTCCCCTACATACAGACCCCCAGTTGGACATTTGGTGCAATTATTACCATCTTTTCAGTTAGCCATTAAAAGGTATCAACCACTGAGGACTCTCAGTTCTTTTAAACAATGTTTTTATCTCTACTGGCTAACACGGTACAAAGATATATTTTACTTGTATCAAAATGGAGGATACCAGAATGTACTGCATCTTTATGGAACTAAAGACACTTCTGAAGAAATGCGCACAACTGGACAGCGACATATTTTTCTTATCCAAATGCAAAAAGGAGAATCTGATCCCCAAAGGACTCTGGATTCCAAACCCAATTCTACATACCTACAATACCCATTATGCACAAAACCTTTGTCACAGGACTTCTGAGAGATTAAGGAATCACCTTTTGCATGTCTTCTACAGCATCAAGAGTAAAATCCAGAGAGAATTTGAAACACAAAGGAAGACACTACCAGAAAGCACAGAACAAAAAGTACAACAATACTACTACAGACTACGAACCCTTCTGATTCACAACAAGGAAAAGAAGCTACATAGACTGCGCCTCAATTCAGGACTTAATACAAACAGGTGGAGAACAAAGCCAAAACTTGACAACTTGGACAACCACTCAATTCAAGGCACAAAAGCATCTAACTGTGTTATCAATCTCTCGGATTACAAACCCAACAAAGTGGAACTTAATGTGCTTTCTAGGGGACTCTCATTTTGTCCTACTAAAGCTCTAGACAAAATTGAACTCTGCAGCGACATGGAAGATTACTTCAGGAGACTACGTCTGAGGGAATATTTTAGCGATGCAGATGTTTCAGAATCCACCCAGACTGAAGGAAGACGGATCTTGACAACCAGGAAAAGATCAGATTGGACACCTCCACCAGGACGCAACCCTCATCTGGATAACTATATAGACACTTTCAGACATTTGGTAAAATCCACTTTCCTAGACACACACAGGAGGCAACCATCCAACATCAGTGCCGAGGAGAGAAGGGCCATAAAATCTTTGAAAACCAACAAAGAAATCATCATTAAACCTGCAGACAATGGGGGTGCAATAGTCATGATGAACAAATCAGACTACATGAAGGAAGCACACAGACAACTGATGGACACACGCTACTATAAGAAATTGGAGTCTGACTCTACACAGGACAATTACAAGGAACTTAGCAAGTTGGCCTCTTGTCTGCCTGACATATCCATAAGAACTGATGAACTGATACCGGTGAGTCCAAGAATAGGCACATTCTACATGCTTCCCAAAATTCACAAATCTGGAAACCCAGGAAGACCCATCATTTCATGTGTGGGCACCCTCACTGAACAAGTCTCTGGATGGGTAGAGGGTATCCTTAAACCCTTGGTAAGGGATACAACCAGCTACATCCAGGACACTACTGACCTATTGAAAAAACTATCAGCAATAGGTCCTCTTCCAGAGGGAACCATCCTTGCTACCATGGATGTGGAATCCTTGTACTCGAATATTCCACACCAGGATGGATTAAATGCTTGCAAAATTTTCCTAGAAAATACAGGAACTGATGCCCATTCTGTGGTGAAGCTTACAAAATTCATCCTCACCCATAATTACTTTGCATTTGACAATGACATATCTACAGGAGACTGGGACTGCAATGGGAAGCAAAATGGCACCACAATATGCAAATCTTTTCATGGCCAAGCTTGAGAGTGACTTTTTATCTTCTTGTCCTATCAGGCCTCTGGCCTACTACCGTTACATTGACGATATTTTAATCATCTGGACAGAGTCTGAGGAGCAGCTGAAGACCTTCCATGAACACTTTAATCAGTTTCATCCCACCATCAACTTAACACTCAGCTACTCCTGCACGGAAATCAACTTCTTGGACACCATCATTAAACTACGGAACAATGAAATAGAGACATCCCTGTACAAGAAGCCAATTGACCGTCCAACATACCTGAAATGGGACAGTTTTCATCCAAAACACATAAAAAAACTCTATTGTATACAGCCAGGCTATCAGGTACAATCGGATATGTTCCAACAGTACAGATAGAGACAATCACCTTGAGGGCCTCAGAAAGACCTTTCTGAATCAAGGCTACCACCCAAGAACAATTGAAAACCAGATTACAAGAGCTACAAGAATATCAAGAAACCATCTCCTACATTATAAAACTAAAGAAGAAAACAACCGGGTCCCTCTTGTAGTCATCTACAATCCACATCTGGAGGTGTTTAGAGGAGCTGCACGGAAACTACAACCATTACTGCAAAAAGATGCCCGGTTAAAATCTATTTTTCCAGACCCCCCACTTCTGTGTTTTAGACAGCCCCCAAATCTAAGAAGCCTCATTGTCAGAAGCTCCCTGTCCTCTCCAACACCAACAGGAACATTTCCCTGCAACCAGAAAAAATGTAAGACCTGTCCATTAATATAGACAACGGACAAGATAAAGATCCCCAGATCACATCAGGACTACAAGATCCCAGGTACCTTCAGCTGCACCACAACAAATGGGGTGTACTTATTTATATGTACCAAATGTCCAACTGGGGGTCTGTATGAAGGGGAGACAGGACAACAGCTCAGGACAAGGATGAATTCTCACCGCCACACAATTAGAGAAAAAAGGATGGATCTACCTGTGGCCAAACATTTTTGTAACTCAGACCACAGCATCATGAACATGAAATTGCTGGTATTGAAAGGAAATTTCAAGTCCCAGAGAGACAGGAGACTATGGGAATACAAACTGATGATGGTCTTTGACACATTCAGAGCAGGAATGAATGTGTCTCATGGATCCATGTCTTTTTACATCAGTTAAAAGATGTGCTCCTCTGACCATCCGAGCGTGTCACAGCCTGGACCAGACCCTTATCAAAGGACAATAAAACTTTCACACTGAACTGCAGCAAAATTTATGGCCACAACAGTTTGCCCCCCTGCCATAGTGATAGTTCTGTTTTATAGAACTTGTTTTTTTGTTTGTTTTTTTTTTTCTTTACTGCACTTTTCTATGTCCTGTTGTGTATAAATATGTGACTCTTCAGATTTTGTGTTATACCATGCCTGATGAAGAGACCTGAGTAGTCTCAAAAGCTTGCAATTATTACCATCTTTTCAGTTAGCCATTAAAAGGTATCAACAACTGAGGACTCTCAGTTCTTTTAAACAATTTTTTTATCCCTACTGGCTAACACGGTACAAAGATATATTTTACTTGTTATAAGAGCATATGCACATATAACATTTTCATGGTTTATCGTTTCACGTTTAACCCCTTCACCCCCAGCAATTTTCCGTTTTTAATTGTCATTTTTTTAATCCCCTTCTTCTCAGCCATAACATTTTCATTTTTCTGTCAATATTGCCATATGAGGACTTGTCTTTTGTGAGACAAGTTTTACTTTTGAATAAAATGATTAGTTTTACCCAATAGTGTAGTGGAAAACAGGAAAAAAATCCAAGTGTGGTGAAATTGCAAAAAAAAAGTGGGGGTCTTTTATTCATCCTGTTCACTGTATGGTAAAACTAAGGTGTCTATATGGTGCCTCAGGGGTAAACCATGCTACTAGAAGACTGTTTTACAAACGATCTAAAATTTATCAACAAAAAACCTTTATTATGCCCAAAATGTGATGATCATAATTAGAGAACAACAATGACTTTAGCACAGAGAAAGATTATAATTACATTTTCTGAAGGTAACAACAGTCACCAATCAGTAGGACGTGTACCGGCCTTTGCTTTGAATGACTTCAGCACATATGAAGCCGCAGGATATCACTAGTCTCTTACACTGCTCTGGAGTGATTTTGGACAACTCATCTTCCAGTCTCTCCCACAGTTCTTCGACTGTTGTGGGTTTCTAGGCCATAACGTTGTCACCAAGGATTTTCCAGAGGTTTTCTACTGGGTTTAGATCAGGACTCTGGGCTGGACATTTCATTGTTTCGCTGTTTGCTGTTTTCTGTTTCAAGGAACTGCTTTACCAGTTTTGCTATTTGACAGAGGGAATTGTCCTACATGAAAATTGCTAGGCTGATTGAGTGAACGCAAGTAAGGAATCACGTGTTGTTGAAGAAAGTTCTGATACACACTTGCATTCACTCTGCTATGTAGCTGTATGAGAGGTCCAACTCCTGCTACAGAAAATATTCCCTAAGCCATGACACTTCCTCCACCACCTTTCACTGACTTCTTAACACACTTTGGGTTCAGTCGTTGACCAGTTTGTCGACGACCATAATGTTACCCATCAGACCCAAATTAATTTAAAATTGCTTTAATCAATAAAATGAAATGTTGACCACTTCTCCTCTGTCCACACAACATGCTCCTCACCAAAGATGAATCTAGTCTTTTAATTCTTTCTGCTAATGAGAGGTTTGGTCACTGCAGAGTGGGAATTCAGTCCACATGTCCTTAAACCTTGTGACACTGTATGATGAGACAGAACCCTACCCTGTTCAGTGCTGAACTGGCGAGCAATTCTAGCTGCAGTGTTGAAATAATTACCTATGGAGATTTTCCGCATTATCCTAACCTTTCTTGCATTTGTCTTTCAAATGCGACAAGCCTTCATCGGGGACTTGATAGAGTTTGTGATGTTGTAAAGATGCAATATTCTCAACAGACTTGGAATGACCAACTTCTCTTGCTATGGCTGATAGGGTCACCCCTTTGACCTTTATCTGAACAACCTGCTGTGGCGACATGGACACCCAATGCCTAGCATGGGTTAAAGTTTCTTAAAATTCAGCCAGACGTATTGTTCTTCTGTGTGTTAACTCTTGTTTGCTAAACTATTGTTCGGGACCAGACCCTTTGGAGCAATCGTTGTAATGTAGTTGTGTATTGCTAATCTAATGTAAATTACCTTAGTAGCCATTGTCTAGTCTGTGACTTGCAGACTCCATGTAGATATCCTCAGTCTTTCTATCCACATCATTTAAATGAACATTATCCATGCAGCTTGAAATTCATCCAATAAGAGAAGCAATCTTGTACAACCAATCCGATAAGGGCACAGTTTATCCTAAGGGAAGGTTATGGCTATAAAAGGGATTTCTTTAAGTCACCGGTTGTTGATGGATGTGCATGATCCAGTCGAAGCTTTTAGGAGCCGGCTAGGGGATCAGAACCAGGATGCCTTGTGGACTCGGTCTAGGGACTTTGGCTCCGACTAGAGGTTCACTTGGCTACAGGGCTTCAATCTAGGGACTTTGATTCCGATTGGAGACCATATCTAAAGTCTAGGGATTTCGACTCCGGCTGCCAGGATTATATCATCATACCAGAGACTACTTAAGGAGGAAATCCAGACTGGGACAATCCAGTCACCTGGCTACAGACTTTAAGTACCTCAGCCAGCTTCCTAAATCTGGCGTTATTCCATTCTCAGTGGGTGCCCACCAAAAGCGGGCTGCTGCTGGATTGGAGTAAGTAGCCCTGGAAGTTCTGAAGCATGGACATTCTAAATCCCTGGTGAGCCAGCGGAAGGGTGAGACTCTGTTGCCTGTTACATTTGTGTGTTTTGCTGGTTATGTGTTATTTGTCGTTAATATTTTGGGGCTCCAATAAAGTCTTAATATTGTGATTCCCTCACCCTGTGTTGTCTGAGTAGTGTTCGACCCACGGTTAAGGAGGTCAGTTGGGATGAGCCCTGGGCCATGCTGTCTTTCTAAAGGCGGCTGGGCCAGCGGACGAGAGCACCCACTGAGCCCCGTGTCTCCACAATTGGTGGCAGCAGTGGGACACTACTCAGCCTGGTTTATCCAGGGGAGCTGTAGAGGACTGGTGTTCGTGGACACCGTCCAGGGCTCAACAACCAGGGAGGCACATAAGCATACCCAGCAGGCCATAGGGGAGGCATTCAGGTTTCGGACGCTGCCATGTCCAACCCCACCAGCTCAGCCATGGGACAAGGACCAGAGAGGAGTTACGACCGCAGCAGTAAATGGATGCTACAGGATTTGTGTCAGAGGCGAAAGATTGACTACAGGAACGCTGACACTCGGTCAGACTTGATCCGGAAATTAGTCCTTTGGGATGCCCAGAATGATGCAGAGGACGATGAGGATCCCGCCGATATTGACCCAGAGGATTTAAACTATGTGCCACATCATGGATCTAGTGACAATCGGGAATCAACTTGGTCCAAAATGGCCCAAGCCACAGCGTTGTTGGCTGCATTGGGGCCTAAATCCTCAAGAGAAGAGAAGGCTTGTGTTCTGGAATCCGTGGGGATTAATACCAACACCCGATCCCCGGGTTTAAAGGTCCGCACGGTGGCTTGTCTATTGTAGCGGCCGCTTTGCGCGGCCTGAGCCTCCTGTAAATGCTCCTTCACAATTGGCCTGACCGCGCTTATGCGGTTCTGCATACCCAAAATGTGTTCAATCACACTTTTATGGGGGGTGGGCTCTTGCTCCCATGTTTCCTTTGCCAGGTCCAACAATCCCCGGGGATGTCGCCCGTATAACAATTCAAAAGGCGAAAACCCCGTGGATGCCTGTGGCACCTCACGGATGGCAAACATCAAATAGGGAAGCATCATATCCCAGTCTTTCCCGTCTTTTGAAATCACCCTTTTGAGCATGGTTTTCAGGGTTTTATTGAAACGCTCGACTAAACCGTCCGTTTGAGGATGATACACAGACGTACGGAACTGCTTGATCTGGAGTAGCCGTCCCCTGATCCGTAAGGATCTCCTTGGGCAACCCCACCCGGCAGAACACAGCAAACAACTCCCGAGCTATAAGCTTTGCTGCAGTATGTCTGAGAGGTATCGCCTCGGGATACCGGGTGGCATAGTCAACGATCACTAGGATGTGTTGGTGCCCTCGAGCGAACTTTACGAGGGGCCCCACCAGATCCATCCCTATCCGTTCAAAAGGGACTTCTATAACGGGTAACGGTACCAACGGACTGCGAAAATGGGTCAGGGGTGCGGTAAGCTGACACTCCGGGCAGGTTTCGCAGAACCGTTTTACCTCCCCAAAGACTCCGGGCCAATAGAACCTTTGCAATATTCGCTCCTGCGTTTTCTTGACCCCTAGGTGGCCACTCATCAGGTGTTTATGAGCCAAGTCGAGGACCCGCCGGCGATGCGGCTGGGGCACCACCAACTGCTCTACCCCCACGCCCCGTATTTCATCTACCCGGTAGAGTAAATCCTGCTTAAGAGCGAAATGGGGGTACCTTACCTGGGCACCGGGCAGCTGTGCCACCCCGTCAATTACTGTCACCCGACTCCGGGCATGTATTAATGTAGGGTCCTGGAGTTGGGCAGTCCCAAACGTATCCGGGGACGCCTCCAACTCCGGGATGGGTTCGACCGTCTCAGCCTCTCCTGCCAATACCTCTAGGGGCGAACTATCGGGTTCACATTCTGTCCCTATCATGGGGACCCCTACGGCAGGTGTCCTGGATTCAGGATTGTAGGGCTCAGGTCCCGGACTGACCAATATCTGAGGAGACTTAGGGGGTCCCTTCCATAAAGTCCAAAAATAGGGCAGATCCCTTCCTAGGATCACGTCATAGGGAAGAGTGTTAAGAAGAAGTCCCACCTCATGTTGCACCTGACCGCAAGGTGCTGTGATGGTGACAATCCCTGTGGGATAGTCTCGGCGGTCCCCATGTATGCAAACCACCCCCACGGTACGTCCTGTGGCCTTTACTTTAGCCCTCAAGGTGGATCGCACAAGGGTCACTAAGCTTCCGGAATCCAACAATCCTGTAACCGGACATCCATTCACCTGTATTTGGCACAAGTGGGGCTCCGTCTCTGGGGAGACCAGGTCAGCGGTACACACCACCTGAGCATACATTGAACCCCGCCGGGTAACCCCACAATCCATGGGCTCCGTGGTGAGTGGACACTGGGCTTCCATATGTCCCACCCGCTGGCATCGCCAACATCTAATGGGGACGGAAACCCCCTTGACGGGTTGTCATTTAGGGTACAGAACCTTCCGGACCTCAGGAATGGCGGCCGCGGCCTCAGACGGGACGGTAGGGGACTCCTGCACCGTTGTCAGCGGTGGGTCCTTGGCCCTAGGCTTGGAGGGGCCGGACCGACGGGCGGTGCGCAAAGTCTCAGTGTCCCGTATCAAGTTCTGCGTAGCCACATGCCGCTCTACCAGGGACACTAATTGGTTGAGGGTACTCGGGTCACCCTGTCCTACCCACCGTTGAACGGTGACGGGTAAAGTGCGCACAAAACGATCCACTACTACCCTTTCCACCATTTGCGCCGGGCTCAGAGTGTCAGGCTGTAACCACTTTTTTACAAGATGCAACAAGTCATAGGCCTGGGAGCGTACGGGTTTGGCTTCCTCATAGAACCACTGATTTACCCGCTGAGCCCGTACATAGGTATTCACCCCCAACCGAGCCAGTATTTCGGCTTTCAGGGTCACATAGTCAATGGCGTCCTCGGTACAGAGGTCAAGGTACGCTTTTTGGGGTTCCCCCGTCAGATAGGGCGACAATACCTCAGCCCACTGGGGGGTCGGCAGCTTTTCCCGCTCGGCCACCCGCTCAAACACCGCCAGGAACGCTTCCACATCATCCCCCGGGGTCATCTTTTGCAACGCTTGTCTCACCGCTTTCCGGACGCTGCCGTCGTCACCCGGGATGGATGCTACACCTCACCGGCTGTCATGCCCGCCGATTCTCCACCATATGTGAGGTAGCGTGGTCGGCTGCGCAGCAGAAGACACGGGATCCAGGCATTAAGGTTCACAGCACACGGTTTTAATGTCCAAACAAAAGTCCACAACAATATACATGTGCCTCTCCAGCAGAGAACTCAGGGAGTTCTGTTCACTCCCTCACACCCGGCACACCTGCCCTCGTTCCTGTTTCCATTTAACCCTTCCTTCAGCCTGTAGGAAAACAGCATTAACCCTAGAGTGGATTTACTTTCTATCATGGAGTGAGCACAACCGGGGCGAGACATACCGGCCATCATAGATAACCCCGGTCACAGTCTCACAATATATATATACAGTGCCTACAAGTAGTATTCAACCCCCTGCAGATTTAGCAGATTTACACATTCGGAATTAACTTGGCATTGTGACATTTGGACTGTAGATCAGCCTGGAAGTGTGAAATGCACTGCAGCAAAAAAGAATGTTATTTCTTTTTTTTTTTTTTTTAAATTGTGAAAAGTTTATTCAGAGGGTCATTTATTATTCAACCCCTCAAACCACAAGCATTCTGTTTGGTTCCCCTAAAGTATTAAGAAGTGTTGAGGAGAGCCATAAGATGAAATACTTAATTAACCTCTTGACAAGGCATTGTGGGAAATATGTCGATTTGCCTTACATAATTCAGGTTTCAGATCATATACATGACACAGATATAAAGGTGGCTGTCATTGCCTGTTTCTCCACACCTTGCCTGGAATGCAAGGAATGTCCAGGTGTAAGAAGATACCATATAAGAGAAGACCAACCCAAAGATCAGAAGACATCACAGACCAAACCATCAGCATGGATCCACTAAATGACGTCCCTCCCATCATTATGGTTTCATCCACTGGAGTCAGACCCGCCCATCAACAGCAACACGGATCTCCCCATTGGCTAGCTCATGGACTGTCCCACTAAATGGGCATATCTGAACTTGTGTACGCCCCTAGCCTATATCAAGAGGACGCATGCTCTTCTCTGTCTGTTTGGTGCCATCTTTACTGTGACCAAGAAGAGACTTCATATCCGACTGTGTCTGGTGTGAATTCTTTTATGCATGCACTTGGTATATACCAATTCGGCCAGGCAGTAGGCAACTAGTGATCTCTGGTTAAGAGTTCACCTTAACATTATTGGTGCCCAACGTGGAGCCAATAGACGGAGACACCTGAAATCCTGATGAACCGGCAACTGGAATGGCATGACGTGCTGGACACCCCAGGAAACTGATCACTTCCTAACGAGAGTATGGTAAGTCTGCTGATTTTTCATAATCTGTAGTCTTCCCGTGGTCTCAGTGGGGTGTGTGGCACTGATTGCCTGACTGTGTCCGGTTTGTTGGGGTATCTGTTGACGGGCAGACGGGTCTCACGGCTATTGGCCATATTAATCTCGGAAGAACCGTCACATATTCAGTTGCCTGCTGCCTGTTGTGTATTTGTGAAGAGAGCATGTGGGTTTGTGAGTGGTGTCTGTAAAACGTGTAAAGTATATGGTTTGTGGTTCTAGTGGAAACTTAAGTAGTTAATACGGTTTGGTACAAGACCTAGAGATATAGTTCAGGTTTTAATTGGTCAGGTTAGGCACGTGTTTTTCACGGGCTCTCAAATTTGTTGATATGGTAAAGGATATTGTCTGTGGTAAAGTATACGGTTGTCGCCTGTGGTACAGTTTATGGCTCTGTGAGGAAATACGTGGGACTGCTGGCACGTGGTAATCTTGGGGCCTAGCGCAGTGTAGCGTGGAATGGCTGCTACGGATACCATTGGGGCATAGCGTTTAAGTTGCGCATTGTGGCTGGTACGTGGTAGTCTTGGGGCCTAACGCTGGACGTGAAATTTTATTAGGCTAGTTGTAAGTCCTCCAAGAGAGTCGAATCGGCCGGTATAGACACCTTGTAGTCAGGGGTGATACTAGGTGGTTTTTTATTAGGCTAGTTGTAAGTCCTCCAAGAGAGGCGAATCGGCCGGTATAGACACCTTGTAGTCAGGGGTGATACTAGGTGGTTTTTTATTAGGCTAGTTGTAAGTCCTCCAAGAGAGGCGAATCGGCCGGTATAGACACCTTGTAGTCAGGGGTGACACCATTGGTGTCTTTATGAATTACGGACCATGTAGAAACTGGGCAGGGACACCGTGACGAGGCGCCTGCTGCAGACTTAACAAAAACTTTACTTAGTGCTCAAGTTGTGTGTCAGTTGTGAGTAATCTACTCCTTTGTTTGTTTGTTGGATTTGTTGGTGTTGTTTATCTTGAAAGAAAGATGGAAAAATTGATGAAGCGGTGTCTAGTTGTGCCGGAAAGATCCGGATGAGTGGACTGTTTTGAGATGTGGGGACTCACAATCCTGTGATAAAGCATGTGCTAGTCATGGAGGCAGACATTTTAGGTAAGATTTTAAAATGGTGGATGAAGCACATGGCTACAGCATGATTGAGACAAAGAAAACAAAGTGAGTCAGGGGTTTGTGTGAAGAAGACCATGTGCTTTGTAAATGTTTGAGCAATGGATTGGATGAAGTACTATATACTTAGACAGAAAAATAAGTGTTTTTATCTATAATTAGACTTAGATCTGGGACATATGTGTGTGTGTGTGTGTATAAATATATATATGTATAAGTACAGACTATAGAAAATGGGGAGAAAGAGGTTGAGCAGATGTGAGGTCAGTTTTCCTTTTTCTCTGCCACATGTTCCTACAGATTTTAAAATGGTGGATGAAGCACATGGCTGAATGGAGTAGTACATACTTAGACAGAAAAATTAGTGTTTTTTTAACTGTAGTTGGACCAGGACTGTGGATATGTAATTCTGTGTGTATATATGTATAGAGTATGGAATATAGGCAGGAAGGATAATTGGTTAAACTTGTAAGTTTAGCAGAAGTAAAATCAGTTTCTCCCTTCCCTGTCTCATGTGGTTCAACCGCCCTTACACAAAGAAGCCATGTGCTATTCTGGCAGTGGCCATTTTGTTAGTAACTCTGTATGGAGCCCTCCCGTGAAGTTGACAAAACTGCTCTCACTGAATAACCTTTGAAGTGTTAGTAAATGTTTATAGCACTAAAAGATGGAACATTGAATGATTGGGTGGTTGTGGAAGACACTTAATATAGATCCAGTGTGCAGGTTGGATTGAGTCAGGACAGTCACAAGGAGCAATATCTTAATTAGTAAGCAATAAAATTAGAAAAAAAAAACAAAAAACCTTTAAATAACGTACCTTTGCAGTAGAGGTAAAGATAAAGAAGTAAATGATAAATATTTCCGTTATGGATCTGATAGATTTATCCTGAGAGTTGCATGTTTTAAAAAATAAACAAATAAATCAACAGAAGAAGGGAAATTTAACTAGTCTCCTGCAGCTGAAGAAGCCTCTTTCCATCTGGTTTTGGGGGGGGGAGCAATCTTAAAAACTTGTGGAACAGGGTTTTTTGTCTCCCCTTGGAATCAATTGTGGGCCTGCTGTGAAAAGAGAGAGCAGCCCGAAAAAAAAAAAAAAAAAAAAAAAAAAAAAAGAAGGCTTTCTGCATTTAATTCATTGTAAAGTGTATCAGAAAACATTATTGAAACTAGTTTTTTTTTTTTTTTTTTATTTTACTAATTTTATCCCAAAGAAATAAAAGTTAACTGTGGACATGTTTAGATTCATTGATAGCTTTTCAAGCAAGCATAGAAGTCTGTTAGATCATTTTTCTATGGCAAATCAACATTTTGTTTTCCCACATGGCCAGTTTATTGGTTCTAGATTCTTTTATCCCTTCAAGTTATAGGACAGTATCACAGAGATGCTGATAATGTCCTCAATGATTCAAAAATGAACGACTCTACATCCAATATCCAAAGGTGTGCTACGTTATTATAGTTAATAATAATAATATAATAATAATAATAATTTATTAATAAATTTATTAATAATTACAATAATTTGTTTTAAGGAATGTGGATGATTTATGGAATTCTGTGTTTTATATTTAATGTATTGAATAATCTGCTTTCTTTTTATAGAAAGAATGATTGTAATGCAGATCTCTGTGGTTCAAGCAAAGGTTATAAAAGCCATTGAAAGGGTTATCCATTATTACGTTACAGATAAAAACAATATTTCTGGTGTTCCCGATTAGGTACAATCTATACAATGTGACTTTCATGCCTAAATGTAGAGCTCCGGGGCCACACACTTTTTGAATCTAATTATGTTTTGGATAATAGATTCATAAAGGGGGGGAAAGATGATGTGGAAAAATCACGTATTATTTAAGGTTTTAATTTGTTCATCGATTGAGTTTTTCTATTAAGTTGTCTTTATATTTTTATCTGTAAGGAGGATACAGCAGACAGACACATATCTCATGATTGCTCTGATGTAACAAGAATTGTCAGGTTTTGAACATGTCTCAGATGAGCCCATTGCTAATGCAGATTTTGAGTTTTTCCGTAGATGGATCCAGATACCAAGATGCTGGTTGATTCTACACTGGATATGCTGAGGTTACGCAACATGAGGTATTAAAAATCAAACCACTCCTCTCTCATCGGAATAGGAGAATGAGATGAAGATTTGCGATCACTGTGGTTCGTAGAGCGGAAAGGGGTAAGATAGTCAAAATGTGGATATAGGCAGCAGCCGGAGGAGATGCTCGCACAGGTGCACAACAAAGAAGCAGTGAATGGGCCTAGAGTTGAGAGTCCAATGCAGACCAGTACCTCGGTGGCTCCTGTCACGTCGTCCGTGACATTGGTCACTCCTTGTGTTCTTAAATCCTTACAGGAACAAGCGATTCAGCAAGGAACGGAGTGTGAGACGCAGGGAGCCAGTGACTGAGGAAGGTCTGTGGATAAACGGCGGTAAGCTTTCTCTGCCGTGAGCGTTCTACTCAATAATGGCCCAGGTAACCCATGTGACAAAGGTGTTGTGATGGACAAGATATGGGCAGCACCACTGCTCAGTACCCAGGTGGCGAGACACCTCCAGTCTTGTAAGACGTGTGCCTATTAAGGTAGAAAAACTGTAAAGACCTCGTAGAAACACCCCCCTCATCCGCTCTACTGCTCCGGTGATTGCAGATTAGTCATATACATCTACCATGAGTAGGTTTATATGAGTTTTGTGCGTGTTGTGTGAATTTCTTTTCAGGCCTGCTCTGAAACATATCCAGTGTGGAAAACGTTACTGCTGAAAAACCTCATGGTGCTGGTGGTATGTAAAGATGGAGTTCCTAAAAAGCCACTGCGAAGAGGGGAGAAATGCGTTGCGCTTCTTTCATGCTAAGTGTCTGATAAATATGCGTTTATTTTATTAGCCTGAGTGTGAATTGGACAGTGGAGGGTCTGTGATTGGACGAGATCTCCTCATGACTTTACCTGGCCTTATTATTATTATTATATTTATACAGTGGGTACATGTTATACATGTGAGATATTTAATTTATTTTAGGGTTTGGTCCTTAAATTTTGCTGTATTATATTGATTTAAGCTACCAAACAGCTATGTAAATACAGAGTGTGAATATTTAATATTTTGGAAGGAATTGGATATATATAATTGCATATAGACGCCTCTTTATCCCCGGTATCTCACGGTTTCTATATTCCCTCACTGACATTAGCAGCACGTATTAGCTTAGCAGTGTAGGGATAGAGAGGGTGAGCCGTCGGTGAGCGGGGGCGCCAATTCGCCTTATAGGGTGCCGACCTCCGCTGCGAGGTAGGAAGAGTATAGGGCTATTGCCCCAATCCCTGCCCCTCCTTTATTGGAATATCTTATTGTGTCTATAGTCACATGGGTGGATGTTGTTTGGAATTTTAATGATTATAACATAAACATGTAATGATCCACAAGATAATGGTGAACGCTGCAAATCATGTAACAAATGTTCGTTTTCCTTTAATAATTAGATCTTTATATAAGGTATTTTTGGTTTAGTACCTAGAACGTGATTATATTTCTCACAGATACTGCAGATACAGTGTGATATCCTGACCAGTGATGTATGAGCCGTATACAACTGCCTGTATAGTGTGTTAAACATGTGTATCCTCCAATTCCAGATGCTAAATCAGTGTCAGGAGCACGTGGTCTCCAGCCAGGAGACTGGGTGATCCTAAAAAGACAAGTCAGAATGAGCCATGAGTCACAATCAGATGGGCCGATCCAGCTTATCCCAACCACAGCGACTTCCATGAAGCTTGAGGGAAAACCCATCTGGAGACAACAACCACTGTAAAGAGTCCATCGTACCAGCAGAATGAGGGTCACAACACACATAGTGCTGCATTATCTCACATAGAACTTTATGGAGAATTTCTAGATTGGGGATGATACATGGGAAATAACCATAAGGGAAGAATGGGTACAGGAACATTACACAAATAAGGGCTCATGGTGGGAAAGACATTATCTGACCTCAACCAATCAATTATTTTAAGGGTTTAAGTGACTTAAGGATAACATACACTTATAGGTAACTGGTATTGTTTTATTTGTTGGTATTTGAAGCCGTAAAAGTGCTACTCTGTGTTACTGAAGGTAATCGGATCCATGTGTAAGGGAAATCTTGTTAAAAGCCTCCTGGTGGTAGATATAGACCCGAGACAAGAAGAGATCCATTAGTGTTGTGATACAATTAGGTGTATTAAGGTAGAAAAGTCTCGAAGACGCGGACAGCACTTGGATATTACTGAATAGGATAACTGAAGTGAGCACTAATATATATATTATGAGTGCAAGCCAAAAATTACATACTATATACGGATAAGGCTGCACATCAAACTTAGATAATAGTATAATGCCTCAAGCATATGGACAAATATTGGAATTTACAATGAAAAATGCTACTTGCTAATTTGAACATGTGAATAATGAATTGCATACCTGCCATGAATATTAGGAAAAAGGAGATATTTAGCAATCGCATTGATCAATGTAACTGAGCCCCAAGGCCTCGTCAAGGCATATCTCTATATTGGGGTCCCTAGCTCTGTGACCCTAACTGTGTGTCATCTCATTGCAATTAAAAACTGCTATGGGTGGAGAGGGGTAACTAAGGACTTTCTTATATAGGAAATGGAAAAAACATGGCCGAAAGGGGCGGAGCTGTGTTCACATTCAGAAAAAAACTACATATAACTGAATAGGATAACTGAAGTGAGCACTAATATATATATAATATATATATAAGAAAGTCCTTAGTTACCCCTCTCCACCCATAGCAGTTTTTAATTGCAATGAGATGACACACAGTTAGGGTCACAGAGCTAGGGACCCCAATATAGAGATATGCCTTGACGAGGCCTTGGGGCTCAGTTACATTGATCAATGCGATTGCTAAATATCTCCTTTTTCCTAATATTCATGGCAGGTATGCAATTCATTATTCACATGTTCAAATTAGCAAGTAGCATTTTTCATTGTATATTCCAATATTTGTCCATATGCTTGAGGCATTATACTATTATCTAAGTTTGATGTGCAGCCTTATCCGTATATAGTATGTAATTTTTGGCTTGCACTCATAATATATATATTAGTGCTCACTTCAGTTATCCTATTCAGTTATATGTAGTTTTTTTCTGAATGTGAACACAGCTCCGCCCCTTTCGGCCATGTTTTTTCCATTTCCTATATAAGAAAGTCCTTAGTTACCCCTCTCCACCCATAGCAGTTTTTAATTGCAATGAGATGACACACAGTTAGGGTCACAGAGCTAGGGACCCCAATATAGAGATATGCCTTGACGAGGCCTTGGGGCTCAGTTACATTGATCAATGCGATTGCTAAATATCTCCTTTTTCCTAATATTCATGGCAGGTATGCAATTCATTATTCACATGTTCAAATTAGCAAGTAGCATTTTTCATTGTATATTCCAATATTTGTCCATATGCTTGAGGCATTATACTATTATCTAAGTTTGATGTGCAGCCTTATCCGTATATAGTATGTAATTTTTGGCTTGCACTCATAATATATATATTAGTGCTCACTTCAGTTATCCTATTCAGTTATATGTAGTTTTTTTCTGAATGTGAACACAGCTCCGCCCCTTTCGACCATGTTTTTTCCATTTCCTATATAAGAAAGTCCTTAGTTACCCCTCTCCACCCATAGCAGTTTTTAATTGCAATGAGATGACACACAGTTAGGGTCACAGAGCTAGGGACCCCAATATAGAGATATGCCTTGACGAGGCCTTGGGGCTCAGTTACATTGATCAATGCGATTGCTAAATATCTCCTTTTTCCTAATATTCATGGCAGGTATGCAATTCATTATTCACATGTTCAAATTAGCAAGTAGCATTTTCATTGTATATTCCAATATTTGTCCATATGCTTGAGGCATTATACTATTATCTAAGTTTGATGTGCAGCCTTATCCGTATATAGTATGTAATTTTTGGCTTGCACTCATAATATATATATTAGTGCTCACTTCAGTTATCCTATTCAGTTATATGTAGTTTTTTTCTGAATGTGAACACAGCTCCGCCCCTTTGGCCATGTTTTTTCCATTTCCTATATAAGAAAGTCCTTAGTTACCCCTCTCCACCCATAGCAGTTTTTAATTGCAATGAGATGACACACAGTTAGGGTCACAGAGCTAGGGACCCCAATATAGAGATATGCCTTGACGAGGCCTTGGGGCTCAGTTACATTGATCAATGCGATTGCTAAATATCTCCTTTTTCCTAATATTCATGGCAGGTATGCAATTCATTATTCACATGTTCAAATTAGCAAGTAGCATTTTTCATTGTATATTCCAATATTTGTCCATATGCTTGAGGCATTATACTATTATCTAAGTTTGATGTGCAGCCTTATCCGTATATAGTATGTAATTTTTGGCTTGCACTCATAATATATATATTAGTGCTCACTTCAGTTATCCTATTCAGTTATATGTAGTTTTTTTCTGAATGTGAACACAGCTCCGCCCCTTTCGGCCATGTTTTTTCCATTTCCTATATAAGAAAGTCCTTAGTTACCCCTCTCCACCCATAGCAGTTTTTAATTGCAATGAGATGACACACAGTTAGGGTCACAGAGCTAGGGACCCCAATATAGAGATATGCCTTGACGAGGCCTTGGGGCTCAGTTACATTGATCAATGCGATTGCTAAATATCTCCTTTTTCCTAATATTCATGGCAGGTATGCAATTCATTATTCACATGTTCAAATTAGCAAGTAGCATTTTTCATTGTATATTCCAATATTTGTCCATATGCTTGAGGCATTATACTATTATCTAAGTTTGATGTGCAGCCTTATCCGTATATAGTATGTAATTTTTGGCTTGCACTCATAATATATATATTAGTGCTCACTTCAGTTATCCTATTCAGTTATATGTAGTTTTTTTCTGAATGTGAACACAGCTCCGCCCCTTTCGGCCATGTTTTTTCCATTTCCTATATAAGAAAGTCCTTAGTTACCCCTCTCCACCCATAGCAGTTTTTAATTGCAATGAGATGACACACAGTTAGGGTCACAGAGCTAGGGACCCCAATATAGAGATATGCCTTGACGAGGCCTTGGGGCTCAGTTACATTGATCAATGCGATTGCTAAATATCTCCTTTTTCCTAATATTCATGGCAGGTATGCAATTCATTATTCACATGTTCAAATTAGCAAGTAGCATTTTTCATTGTATATTCCAATATTTGTCCATATGCTTGAGGCATTATACTATTATCTAAGTTTGATGTGCAGCCTTATCCGTATATAGTATGTAATTTTTGGCTTGCACTCATAATATATATATATTAGTGCTCACTTCAGTTATCCTATTCAGTTATATGTAGTTTTTTTCTGAATGTGAACACAGCTCCGCCCCTTTCGACCATGTTTTTTCCATTTCCTATATAAGAAAGTCCTTAGTTACCCCTCTCCACCCATAGCAGTTTTTAATTGCAATGAGATGACACACAGTTAGGGTCACAGAGCTAGGGACCCCAATATAGAGATATGCCTTGACGAGGCCTTGGGGCTCAGTTACATTGATCAATGCGATTGCTAAATATCTCCTTTTTCCTAATATTCATGGCAGGTATGCAATTCATTATTCACATGTTCAAATTAGCAAGTAGCATTTTCATTGTATATTCCAATATTTGTCCATATGCTTGAGGCATTATACTATTATCTAAGTTTGATGTGCAGCCTTATCCGTATATAGTATGTAATTTTTGGCTTGCACTCATAATATATATATTAGTGCTCACTTCAGTTATCCTATTCAGTTATATGTAGTTTTTTTCTGAATGTGAACACAGCTCCGCCCCTTTGGCCATGTTTTTTCCATTTCCTATATAAGAAAGTCCTTAGTTACCCCTCTCCACCCATAGCAGTTTTTAATTGCAATGAGATGACACACAGTTAGGGTCACAGAGCTAGGGACCCCAATATAGAGATATGCCTTGACGAGGCCTTGGGGCTCAGTTACATTGATCAATGCGATTGCTAAATATCTCCTTTTTCCTAATATTCATGGCAGGTATGCAATTCATTATTCACATGTTCAAATTAGCAAGTAGCATTTTTCATTGTATATTCCAATATTTGTCCATATGCTTGAGGCATTATACTATTATCTAAGTTTGATGTGCAGCCTTATCCGTATATAGTATGTAATTTTTGGCTTGCACTCATAATATATATATTAGTGCTCAATTCAGTTATCCTATTCAGTTATATGTAGTTTTTTTCTGAATGTGAACACAGCTCCGCCCCTTTCGGCCATGTTTTTTCCATTTCCTATATAAGAAAGTCCTTAGTTACCCCTCTCCACCCATAGCAGTTTTTAATTGCAATGAGATGACACACAGTTAGGGTCACAGAGCTAGGGACCCCAATATAGAGATATGCCTTGACGAGGCCTTGGGGCTCAGTTACATTGATCAATGCGATTGCTAAATATCTCCTTTTTCCTAATATTCATGGCAGGTATGCAATTCATTATTCACATGTTCAAATTAGCAAGTAGCATTTTTCATTGTATATTCCAATATTTGTCCATATGCTTGAGGCATTATACTATTATCTAAGTTTGATGTGCAGCCTTATCCGTATATAGTATGTAATTTTTGGCTTGCACTCATAATATATATATTAGTGCTCACTTCAGTTATCCTATTCAGTTATATGTAGTTTTTTTCTGAATGTGAACACAGCTCCGCCCCTTTCGGCCATGTTTTTTCCATTTCCTATATAAGAAAGTCCTTAGTTACCCCTCTCCACCCATAGCAGTTTTTAATTGCAATGAGATGACACACAGTTAGGGTCACAGAGCTAGGGACCCCAATATAGAGATATGCCTTGACGAGGCCTTGGGGCTCAGTTACATTGATCAATGCGATTGCTAAATATCTCCTTTTTCCTAATATTCATGGCAGGTATGCAATTCATTATTCACATGTTCAAATTAGCAAGTAGCATTTTTCATTGTATATTCCAATATTTGTCCATATGCTTGAGGCATTATACTATTATCTAAGTTTGATGTGCAGCCTTATCCGTATATAGTATGTAATTTTTGGCTTGCACTCATAATATATATATATTAGTGCTCACTTCAGTTATCCTATTCAGTTATATGTAGTTTTTTTCTGAATGTGAACACAGCTCCGCCCCTTTCGGCCATGTTTTTTCCATTTCCTATATAAGAAAGTCCTTAGTTACCCCTCTCCACCCATAGCAGTTTTTAATTGCAATGAGATGACACACAGTTAGGGTCACAGAGCTAGGGACCCCAATATAGAGATATGCCTTGACGAGGCCTTGGGGCTCAGTTACATTGATCAATGCGATTGCTAAATATCTCCTTTTTCCTAATATTCATGGCAGGTATGCAATTCATTATTCACATGTTCAAATTAGCAAGTAGCATTTTTCATTGTATATTCCAATATTTGTCCATATGCTTGAGGCATTATACTATTATCTAAGTTTGATGTGCAGCCTTATCCGTATATAGTATGTAATTTTTGGCTTGCACTCATAATATATATATTAGTGCTCACTTCAGTTATCCTATTCAGTTATATGTAGTTTTTTTCTGAATGTGAACACAGCTCCGCCCCTTTCGGCCATGTTTTTTCCATTTCCTATATAAGAAAGTCCTTAGTTACCCCTCTCCACCCATAGCAGTTTTTAATTGCAATGAGATGACACACAGTTAGGGTCACAGAGCTAGGGACCCCAATATAGAGATATGCCTTGACGAGGCCTTGGGGCTCAGTTACATTGATCAATGCGATTGCTAAATATCTCCTTTTTCCTAATATTCATGGCAGGTATGCAATTCATTATTCACATGTTCAAATTAGCAAGTAGCATTTTTCATTGTATATTCCAATATTTGTCCATATGCTTGAGGCATTATACTATTATCTAAGTTTGATGTGCAGCCTTATCCGTATATAGTATGTAATTTTTGGCTTGCACTCATAATATATATATTAGTGCTCACTTCAGTTATCCTATTCAGTTATATGTAGTTTTTTTCTGAATGTGAACACAGCTCCGCCCTTTTCGGCCATGTTTTTTCCATTTCCTATATAAGAAAGTCCTTAGTTACCCCTCTCCACCCATAGCAGTTTTTAATTGCAATGAGATGACACACAGTTAGGGTCACAGAGCTAGGGACCCCAATATATAGATATGCCTTGACGAGGCCTTGGGGCTCAGTTACATTGATCAATGCGATTGCTAAATATCTCCTTTTTCCTAATATTCATGGCAGGTATGCAATTCATTATTCACATGTTCAAATTAGCAAGTAGCATTTTTCATTGTATATTCCAATATTTGTCCATATGCTTGAGGCATTATACTATTATCTAAGTTTGATGTGCAGCCTTATCCGTATATAGTATGTAATTTTTGGCTTGCACTCATAATATATATATTAGTGCTCACTTCAGTTATCCTATTCAGTTATATGTAGTTTTTTTCTGAATGTGAACACAGCTCCGCCCCTTTCGGCCATGTTTTTTCCATTTCCTATATAAGAAAGTCCTTAGTTACCCCTCTCCACCCATAGCAGTTTTTAATTGCAATGAGATGACACACAGTTAGGGTCACAGAGCTAGGGACCCCAATATAGAGATATGCCTTGACGAGGCCTTGGGGCTCAGTTACATTGATCAATGCGATTGCTAAATATCTCCTTTTTCCTAATATTCATGGCAGGTATGCAATTCATTATTCACATGTTCAAATTAGCAAGTAGCATTTTTCATTGTATATTCCAATATTTGTCCATATGCTTGAGGCATTATACTATTATCTAAGTTTGATGTGCAGCCTTATCCGTATATAGTATGTAATTTTTGGCTTGCACTCATAATATATATATTAGTGCTCACTTCAGTTATCCTATTCAGTTATATGTAGTTTTTTTCTGAATGTGAACACAGCTCCGCCCCTTTCGGCCATGTTTTTTCCATTTCCTATATAAGAAAGTCCTTAGTTACCCCTCTCCACCCATAGCAGTTTTTAATTGCAATGAGATGACACACAGTTAGGGTCACAGAGCTAGGGACCCCAATATAGAGATATGCCTTGACGAGGCCTTGGGGCTCAGTTACATTGATCAATGCGATTGCTAAATATCTCCTTTTTCCTAATATTCATGGCAGGTATGCAATTCATTATTCACATGTTCAAATTAGCAAGTAGCATTTTTCATTGTATATTCCAATATTTGTCCATATGCTTGAGGCATTATACTATTATCTAAGTTTGATGTGCAGCCTTATCCGTATATAGTATGTAATTTTTGGCTTGCACTCATAATATATATATATTAGTGCTCACTTCAGTTATCCTATTCAGTTATATGTAGTTTTTTTCTGAATGTGAACACAGCTCCGCCCCTTTCGACCATGTTTTTTCCATTTCCTATATAAGAAAGTCCTTAGTTACCCCTCTCCACCCATAGCAGTTTTTAATTGCAATGAGATGACACACAGTTAGGGTCACAGAGCTAGGGACCCCAATATAGAGATATGCCTTGACGAGGCCTTGGGGCTCAGTTACATTGATCAATGCGATTGCTAAATATCTCCTTTTTCCTAATATTCATGGCAGGTATGCAATTCATTATTCACATGTTCAAATTAGCAAGTAGCATTTTCATTGTATATTCCAATATTTGTCCATATGCTTGAGGCATTATACTATTATCTAAGTTTGATGTGCAGCCTTATCCGTATATAGTATGTAATTTTTGGCTTGCACTCATAATATATATATTAGTGCTCACTTCAGTTATCCTATTCAGTTATATGTAGTTTTTTTCTGAATGTGAACACAGCTCCGCCCCTTTGGCCATGTTTTTTCCATTTCCTATATAAGAAAGTCCTTAGTTACCCCTCTCCACCCATAGCAGTTTTTAATTGCAATGAGATGACACACAGTTAGGGTCACAGAGCTAGGGACCCCAATATAGAGATATGCCTTGACGAGGCCTTGGGGCTCAGTTACATTGATCAATGCGATTGCTAAATATCTCCTTTTTCCTAATATTCATGGCAGGTATGCAATTCATTATTCACATGTTCAAATTAGCAAGTAGCATTTTTCATTGTATATTCCAATATTTGTCCATATGCTTGAGGCATTATACTATTATCTAAGTTTGATGTGCAGCCTTATCCGTATATAGTATGTAATTTTTGGCTTGCACTCATAATATATATATTAGTGCTCAATTCAGTTATCCTATTCAGTTATATGTAGTTTTTTTCTGAATGTGAACACAGCTCCGCCCCTTTCGGCCATGTTTTTTCCATTTCCTATATAAGAAAGTCCTTAGTTACCCCTCTCCACCCATAGCAGTTTTTAATTGCAATGAGATGACACACAGTTAGGGTCACAGAGCTAGGGACCCCAATATAGAGATATGCCTTGACGAGGCCTTGGGGCTCAGTTACATTGATCAATGCGATTGCTAAATATCTCCTTTTTCCTAATATTCATGGCAGGTATGCAATTCATTATTCACATGTTCAAATTAGCAAGTAGCATTTTTCATTGTATATTCCAATATTTGTCCATATGCTTGAGGCATTATACTATTATCTAAGTTTGATGTGCAGCCTTATCCGTATATAGTATGTAATTTTTGGCTTGCACTCATAATATATATATATTAGTGCTCACTTCAGTTATCCTATTCAGTTATATGTAGTTTTTTTCTGAATGTGAACACAGCTCCGCCCCTTTCGGCCATGTTTTTTCCATTTCCTATATAAGAAAGTCCTTAGTTACCCCTCTCCACCCATAGCAGTTTTTAATTGCAATGAGATGACACACAGTTAGGGTCACAGAGCTAGGGACCCCAATATAGAGATATGCCTTGACGAGGCCTTGGGGCTCAGTTACATTGATCAATGCGATTGCTAAATATCTCCTTTTTCCTAATATTCATGGCAGGTATGCAATTCATTATTCACATGTTCAAATTAGCAAGTAGCATTTTTCATTGTATATTCCAATATTTGTCCATATGCTTGAGGCATTATACTATTATCTAAGTTTGATGTGCAGCCTTATCCGTATATAGTATGTAATTTTTGGCTTGCACTCATAATATATATATTAGTGCTCACTTCAGTTATCCTATTCAGTTATATGTAGTTTTTTTCTGAATGTGAACACAGCTCCGCCCCTTTCGGCCATGTTTTTTCCATTTCCTATATAAGAAAGTCCTTAGTTACCCCTCTCCACCCATAGCAGTTTTTAATTGCAATGAGATGACACACAGTTAGGGTCACAGAGCTAGGGACCCCAATATAGAGATATGCCTTGACGAGGCCTTGGGGCTCAGTTACATTGATCAATGCGATTGCTAAATATCTCCTTTTTCCTAATATTCATGGCAGGTATGCAATTCATTATTCACATGTTCAAATTAGCAAGTAGCATTTTTCATTGTATATTCCAATATTTGTCCATATGCTTGAGGCATTATACTATTATCTAAGTTTGATGTGCAGCCTTATCCGTATATAGTATGTAATTTTTGGCTTGCACTCATAATATATATATTAGTGCTCACTTCAGTTATCCTATTCAGTTATATGTAGTTTTTTTCTGAATGTGAACACAGCTCCGCCCTTTTCGGCCATGTTTTTTCCATTTCCTATATAAGAAAGTCCTTAGTTACCCCTCTCCACCCATAGCAGTTTTTAATTGCAATGAGATGACACACAGTTAGGGTCACAGAGCTAGGGACCCCAATATATAGATATGCCTTGACGAGGCCTTGGGGCTCAGTTACATTGATCAATGCGATTGCTAAATATCTCCTTTTTCCTAATATTCATGGCAGGTATGCAATTCATTATTCACATGTTCAAATTAGCAAGTAGCATTTTTCATTGTATATTCCAATATTTGTCCATATGCTTGAGGCATTATACTATTATCTAAGTTTGATGTGCAGCCTTATCCGTATATAGCACTTGGATATTGACTGAGAATCAGTCTTTCAGAAACAGTAACGCTAAAAGCTGCAGCATAACAGTAAGAAGCTTATTCTTACAATTGCCTTACTCTTTCTAATCGATTAATCTCGAAATCTGAGTGAGCTCATCAGCATTAAATAGTCTGTTCTAGTTACTTATACCTCTGTGAACTGTGTGTGCGGGATGTGATCAACTCTCTGATCAGCAGTCTGTACCAGCGGGGGCAAAGGCTTAGCATTGCTTGTATAGTGGATAGCAAAACGAAAAAAGGTTGCAGTTAAAGCATTAGAGCTGATGTGTTAGAGGACCACGGTAGGGTCAGAAGGTTAATAAAGTATTTAGGGGGGACTGTTGAGGAGAGCCATAAGATGAAATACTTAATTAACCTCTTGACAAGGCATTGTGGGAAATATGTCGATTTGCCTTACATAATTCAGGTTTCAGATCATATACATGACACAGATATAAAGGTGGCTGTCATTGCCTGTTTCTCCACACCTTGCCTGGAATGCAAGGAATGTCCAGGTGTAAGAAGATACCATATAAGAGAAGACCAACCCAAAGATCAGAAGACATCACAGACCAAACCATCAGCATGGATCCACTAAATGACGTCCCTCCCATCATTATGGTTTCATCCACTGGAGTCAGACCCGCCCATCAACAGCAAGACGGATCTCCCCATTGGCTAGCTCATGGACTGTCCCACTAAATGGGCATATCTGAACTTGTGTACGCCCCTAGCCTATATCAAGAGGACGCATGCTCTTCTCTGTCTGTTTGGTGCCATCTTTACTGTGACCAAGAAGAGACTTCATATCCGACTGTGTCTGGTGTGAATTCTTTTATGCATGCACTTGGTATATACCAATTCGGCCAGGCAGTAGGCAACTAGTGATCTCTGGTTAAGAGTTCACCTTAACAAGAAGTATTTCAGGCACAAAGAACAATGAGCTTCACATGTTTGGATTAATTATCTCTTTTTCCAGCCTTTTCTGACTAATTAAGACCCTCCCCAAACTTGTGAACCGCACTCATACTTGGTCAACATGGGAAAGACAAAGGAGCATTCCAAGGCCATCAGAGACAAGATTGTGGAGGGTCACAAGGCTGGCAAGGGGTACAAAACCCTTTCCAAGGAGTTGGGCCTACCTGTCTCCACTGTTGGGAGCATCATCCGGAAGTGGAAGGCTTATAGCCTTCCACGGCCTGGACAGCCTTTGAAAGTTTCCACCCATGCCGAGGCCAGGCTTGTCCGAAGAGTCAAGGCTAACCCAAGGACAACAAGGAAGGAGCTCCGGGAAGATCTCATGGCAGTGGGGACATTGGTTTCAGTCAATACCATAAGTAACGTACTCCACCGCAATGGTCTCCGTTCCAGACGAGCCCGTAAGGTACCTTTACTTTCAAAGCGTCATGTCAAGGCTCGTCTACAGTTGCTCATGATCACTTGGAGGACTCTGAGACAGACTGGTTCAAGGTTCTCTGGTCTGATGAGACCAAGATCGAGATCTTTGGTGCCAACCACACACGTGACGTTTGGAGACTGGATGGCACTGCATACGACCCCAAGAATACCATCCCTACAGTCAAGCATGGTGGTGGCAGCATCATGCTGTGGGGCTGTTTCTCAGCCAAGGGGCCTGGCCATCAGGTCCGCATCCATGGGAAGATGGATAGCACGGCCTACCTGGAGATTTTGGCCAAGAACCTCCGCTCCTCCATCAAGGATCTTAAGATGGGTCGTCATTTCATCTTCCAACAAGACAACGACCCAAAGCACACAGCCAAGAAAACCAAGGCTTGGTTGAAGAGGGAAAAAATCAAGGTGTTGCAGTGGCCTAGTCAGTCTCCTGACCTTAACCCAATTGAAAACTTGTGGAAGGAGCTCAAGATTAAAGTCCACATGAGACACCCAAAGAACCTTAGATAACTTGGAGAAGATCTGCATGGAGGAGTGGGCCAAGATAACTCCAGAGACCTGTGCCGGCCTGATCAGGTCTTATAAAAGACGATTATTAGCTGTAATTGCAAACAAGGGTTATTCCATAAAATATTAAACCTAGGGGTTGAATAATAATTGACCCACACTTTTATGTTGAAAATTTATTAAAATTTAACTGAGCAACATAACTTGTTGGTTAGTAAGATTTATGCATCTGTTAATAAATCCTGCTCTTGTTTGAAGTTTGCAGGCTCTAACTTATTTGCATCTTATCAAACCTGCTAAATCTGGAGGAGGTTGAATACTACTTGTAGGCACTGTATATATATACATATATATATATATATATATATATGAAAGAGGTAAGAGTCCCGGTGCACCACCTACTCCGTGTGTTACTACACGTTCAGCTACTTGAGCCCTACTGAGCCATGGCGGGGATCATGGTGCAGACTTGCGGTGAAGACCAAGATAAATCCAAAGGAGAAAGAAAGTCGCACTCCAAATGATCACCATATCATTCCGTCTTTATTGCAGGGAAACATGAAGGTACAAGCGGTGGGGAGGGTGAGACAAGCCATACAACGCCGGATGACGGCGTGCCGTTTCGCTAGAACTTAGCTTCCACGGGTCCAGTGCAAACTGCCATGCAGCACCGCCCTTTTAACACAAATGGTGCGGGTACTGCATTAGCAGAGTGATTTAAAATGCAAATGCAGGTATACAATTAGTAGACGCAAAAAACAGGTGAAGACTTCAAGGGTATTAACATATCACAGTCTAATACACATATCTCTCAAAATACAATAATATACAAAAGGCGGACAGAATCACAATCCCTATAAGAACAAAACAAAATTCTGATGTACAGTACAGCGAGCACAAAAACAGTAGAAATTTCTATATATTTCTATATATATTTCTATAAATTTCTATATATACAGTGCCTACAAGTAGTATTCAACCCCCTGCAGATTTAGCAGGTCTACACATTCGGAATTAACTTGGCATTGTGACATTTGGACTGTAGATCAGCCTGGAAGTGTGAAATGCACTGCAGCAAAAAAGAATGTTATTTCTTTTTTTATTTTTTTTTTTTAAATTGTGAAAAGTTTATTCAGAGGGTCATTTATTATTCAACCCCTCAAACCACAAGAATTCTGTTTGGTTGCCCTAAAGTATTAAGAAGTATTTCAGGCACAAAGAACAATGAGCTTCACATGTTTGGATTAATTATCTCTTTTTCCAGCCTTTTCTGACTAATTAAGACCCTCCCCAAACTTGTGAACAGCACTCATACTTGGTCAACATGGGAAAGACAAAGGAGCATTCCAAGGCCATCAGAGACAAGATCGTGGAGAGTCACAAGGCTGGCAAGGGGTACAAAACCCTTTCCAAGGAGTTGGGCCTACCTGTCTCCACTGTTGGGAGCATCATCCGGAAGTGGAAGGCTTATGGAACTACTGTTAGCCTTCCACGGCCTGGACAGCCTTTGAAAGTTTCCACCCATGCCGAGGCCAGGCTTGTCCGAAGAGTCAAGGCTAACCCAAGGACAACAAGGAAGGAGCTCCGGGAAGATCTCATGGCAGTGGGGACATTGGTTTCAGTCAATACCATAAGTAACGTACTCCACCGCAATGGTCTCCGTTCCAGACGAGCCCGTAAGGTACCTTTACTTTCAAAGCGTCATGTCAAGGCTCGTCTACAGTTGCTCATGATCACTTGGAGGACTCTGAGACAGACTGGTTCAAGGTTCTCTGGTCTGATGAGACCAAGATCGAGATCTTTGGTGCCAACCACACACGTGACGTTTGGAGACTGGATGGCACTGCATACGACCCCAAGAATACCATCCCTACAGTCAAGCATGGTGGTGGCAGCATCATGCTGTGGGGCTGTTTCTCAGCCAAGGGGCCTGGCCATCAGGTCCGCATCCATGGGAAGATGGATAGCACGGCCTACCTGGAGATTTTGGCCAAGAACCTCCGCTCCTCCATCAAGGATCTTAAGATGGGTCGTCATTTCATCTTCCAACAAGACAACGACCCAAAGCACACAGCCAAGAAAACCAAGGCTTGGTTGAAGAGGGAAAAAATCAAGGTGTTGCAGTGGCCTAGTCAGTCTCCTGACCTTAAGGCTATGTGCGCACGTTGCGTAAATACATGCAGTTACGCTGCACTTTGTAGCGCAGCGTAACTGCATGCGTCCTGCGTCCCCTGCACAGTCTATGGAGATTGTGCAGGGGCCGTGCGCACATGGCGTCTTAGAGCGCAGCGCTTCGGCTGCTGCCCGAAGCGCTGCGTTCTAAGAAGTGACATGTCACTTCTTCCGTGCGCTTTGCTCTGTCTATGGCAGGAGCTGCAGGCAGAGCGCATGGAATCGGTCTTTTTTTTTTTTCTCTACGGACATTTTCTGCAGCGATTTGAAGCGCACGTGTGCTCTTCAGATCGCTGCAGAAATTTCTGCAGGGCTAGTACGCAACGTGCGCACATAGCCTAACCCAATTGAAAACTTGTGGAAGGAGCTCAAGATTAAAGTCCACATGAGACACCCAAAGAACCTAGATAACTTGGACAAGATCTGCATGGAGGAGTGGGCCAAGATAACTCCAGAGACCTGTGCCGGCCTGATCAGGTCTTATAAAAGACGATTATTAGCTGTAATTGCAAACAAGGGTTATTCCATAAAATATTAAACCTAGGGGTTGAATAAAAATTGACCCACACTTTTATGTTGAAAATTTATTAAAATTTAACTGAGCAACATAACTTGTTGGTTTGTAAGATTTATGCATCTGTTAATAAATCCTGCTCTTGTTTGAAGTTTGCAGGCTCTAACTTATTTGCATCTTATCAAACCTGCTAAATCTGCAGGGGGTTGAATACTACTTGTAGGCACTGTATATATATATATATATATATATATATATATATATATATATATATATATATAAAGCTCAGTGTATGCATGTGTGTATATATGTGTGTATATATGTGTGTGCATGTCCGCTAAAGGAATCTGCACCGTCGCACTTACAATCATGACATTTTGCACAGACGCCCCATGGGACCCAGGGAACGCCATAGACTATGTTTTGACGAGAAAAGTTAACCCTGCGCTTTACAGTTACTCCCAAAAATCCTGCCACCATTAATCTGAATGGAGCTGGGAGATACGGGCTATTAATAGCAACTGTCAGTGATTGCTATAGGAACAAAATAAACTGTTACTATAAAAAGCTTATGTGTGAGTGAGAGACAGAAAAAGACAGACAGAGACACACAGGGAAAGAGACAGAGAGATAGAGACAGAGACAGGCGGGCAAAGACACAGCCTTGGAAAGAGACAGACGGGCAAAGAGACAGCCCTGGAAAGAGACAGCCCTGGAAAGAGACAGCCGGGCAAAGAGACAGCCTTGGAAAGAGACAGCCTTGGACAGAAACAGCCGGGCAGAGAGACAGCCAGGCAAAGAGACAGCCCTGGAAGAGACAGCCCTGGAAAGAGACAGCCCTGGAAAGAGACAGCCGGGTAAAGAGACAGACCTGGAAAGACACAGCACTGGAAAGAGACAGACGGGCAAAGAGACAGCCCTGGAAAGAGACACAGAGATAGAGAGAGACAGACAGAAACTCGAAGAGAGATAGTTAGTATCCCGGGCAAAGCCCAGGTACTAAAGCTGGTATATATACATATATATATATATATATATATATATATATATACACACTGTATGTATATATATATATATATATATATATATATATATATATATATATATATATATATATATATATACATATGCATATTTATTTATACAGTACAGACCAAAAGTTTTGACACACCCTCTCATTCAAAGAGTTTTCGTTATTTTTATGACTCTGAAAAATGTACATTCATATTGAAGGCATCAAAACTAGGAATTAACACATGTGGAATGAAATACTTAACAAAAAAGTGTGAAACAACTCTCCGCCGGGAGATCCGCCGGGAGATCCGAAGTCCCGACCGGAAGCCTCGCGACAGCTGCAGTGGGCGCTTTGGGAGACCCTGCCGGGACCGGAGAGGAGTTCGGGCGGTAAGTGAACACCTCCGGACGTCCTCTCACATCCCCGCGCCCACCCCGTGAGACCCAGGAGAGTCCGGGACATACCCCGCCGCGACCCCCATTCACCGGGACGGCGTCCTCCTCCCCCCTCCACTCCCACAGCTAACCGTCGTACGCCAACCCAGGAGACAGAGGGCTGCCAGGCCCGCGCCCGCAGTGAAACCGCACTCAGGTACCGGATAGGGGAACCTGGGGGAGCCCTGAGCAGAGAGGCCCCCTCCCACAGCCTAAGGGCTGCGTCCACAACATCTCAAGGGACACCCCACTCCTTTCTCTGCTACCTGAGGGACTGCCAGGGATGAGACTCTCACATTTAGGGTCACAAGAGCGGCTCTTTGGCAATACTCTCAGACCCTGAGCCAAATATCTTCCTAGACCCAGGGGCTGACGACGGGAACACACAGAGGAGGGAGCACAGAGAACGTCCAAGCGGTCCTACATTCTATATAAAAGCACAGTCCATCTGACCCTCCCCCCCACAGGGGCATGTAAAGCGGTGAACTCCACACTGCTCAGAGGGAGCAGAGGGACCGGACCCCCACTATACTCAATATAACATAATACCATAAGAACTGACTTCGACATGGTCAAATTCGGCAATAAAATGGCCAGTGCTCTGCCTAAACCAGCGGTGACCACGACTCAAGCAGACGTCGATAAGTTCCTCAAAAAGCATCTCCTGCCAGTAGAGGCAGGGGTTGACAGTCTTCAAAACCCATCTGCTAATGCCACACAAGAAATGGAAGATGACGCAAGTGACGCAGAGGACATGGATTCCAGCAAGAGCCTCCCAATCTCCAGGTCCTTTATCAAACGGATTCTCAACAAAGCCTTAGAACCGGTAGTGAAAGAGCTCTCTCACATCAAACAGGATATTGGCCAGATAGGCCACAGAGTGGAAACACTGGAAGCTTCCCAGGCCACTATCACCACAACCTCCAATGCCATCATCTCTTGTCTTCACCAACAAGAAGATAGTGTCAACCAAATACATACTATTCTGGAGGATCATGAAAATAGGGAGAGGCGGAACAATCTCAGATTAAAAGGTCTCCCAGAAACGGTAGCAAACGAAGCCCTGACCCCGGCTCTTCAAAGCATCTTCTCCGACCTGATAGACACCGACCCTATACCACCAATAGAGCTGGTCAGAGCCCATAGATCTTTGAGACCCCGTCCCAGGCAGGGGGAACCATCAAGAGATGTCATCTGCCGCTTCATGGACTACCGTATTAAGGAGCTCATTCTTAAAAAAGCAAGGGAAGCTGGCACCATAAAGTATGAAGACTCCGAAATCCAGATTTTTCAAGACCTTGCTGCCACCACTCTGACCAAGAGGCGAATACTAAAACCCTTCACAGAAGAGCTACGCCAACGCCAATTCCCATACAGATGGCTATATCCATTCGGCATTGCAATAACAGCAAAAGGAAAACACTACCAATGCAAAACATCAGCTGAAATTAGACAAATCTGCGAAGACCTGGGGATTACTTTGGAGAAATATCCTGAATTAGAAATCCACAGTTTGACATCTGCGTTACAGCAACTTCCGGAGCCGTCACCCTGGCACAGCGTCATTCCGAAGACCCAAAGGCCCAGGCGCAATGCGGCACAGAAGCTCCAGACGAACTCAGAAAGCAAGTCCCATGAGAAGGCCTAGGCTCAGGCCTACTATTGCCCGTCATTGCTTATGCATGCTGAAAGCATGAAGTCACTTTAGGGGTTCTGCACTTTCTGTTCCCTCTTGATGCATACCCATTCTTATTTAAATGTTGAAAATGTTGTTATTGTTGACTTTAACACCTTGTTCCCTATCTGATCTTTTCTCCACCCTCCATCCCATCTGCTCTTTCCTTTCCCAGCATGGTTGTGGGTCTGGTCCATTCATCCCACCAGAAAAAGAGTCATCCACCCGCAATTGTCATTATGCCGACACATCATAAGGTATTTAATGTGATAAGTCTTAACGCGCACGGGTTGAATTCCCCCATACCAAGGGCACAAACTCTATCTAACTTTCACAAGAAACATATTGACATAATCTTTCTACAGGAAACACACTTCTGCAAAGGCAAAATTCCAAGCTTTGAAAAAGCATACTATAATACGTGGTTTCATGCTCCCTCTCCAAATAAACGCACTAAAGGGGTGTCGATAGCATTCGCCAAAGACATACCCTTTTTACCCCAACATGAAGTAATTGATCAGGATGGCCGGTTCATATTTGTTAAAGGCCTACTAGCGGGCTCAATGGTAACTATGGGAAATATTTATGCTCCAAATGTCAAACAGGTTCGATGGCTGATCTCCACACTCAAAAAATTCAAGACCTTTTCGGAAGGCACTCCAATACTCTGTGGAGACTTTAATGTAGCCCTGGAACCAAAATTAGACTCAACCTCAAAAAAGAGCCACATATCACTCAGGGACCTTTCCCGGGTCAAAGCTTCTCTCCTTTCTCTTTCCTTGATTGATGTCTGGCGATTACAACATCCAACAACCAAAGATTTTACCTTCTTCTCTCATCCCCATAAATCATACCACAGGCTAGATTACATTTTTTTACCCAGGTTCCTATTACCTAATGTCACTGACACAACAATCCAATCTACGCCACACTCTGATCACGCTTATGTCCCGGCAAGTTTCACACTACAGAGGCCATATCTGATCCACCGCACATGGAGGTTAAATGAATCAGTTCTCTCCTCAGAAGACAACAGGAAACGTATTTCTGACCGTCTCCGCAATTATTTTGCGGAGAATAAGACACAAGACATTAATGCACCAATTTTATGGGAAGCACATAAAGCGGTCATAAGGGGAGAACTGATTTCCATTTCCTCACACCTTAATAAACAAAGGAAACTAATTCTGCAAAACCTATATGAAGATATAACTATCTTGGAAACCCAACACAAAAAATCTCTGTCACAACAGACTTTAGAACTATTGACTGCCAAACGGGTGGCACTGAGAGACATACTCAACAAACAGTCAGCTAAATTACATTTGAGCTGGAAAAACCGCATATTTGTACATGGGGACAAAGCCTCCAAACTTATGATGTCACTAATAAAAACGAGACAGGCTCGCACGTTTATACACACACTTAAAACACCACAGGGACACCGCATCCAGGATTATTCACAAATCTCAAATGAATTTTTACAATTTTACAAGAGCTTATACCAATCTCGGCCAGAAGAGTCAGCAACAGAAAAAGACAAGAGAAAATGCGGCATGCATAACTATCTAGCCAGATTAAACCTCCCGACACTCTCTAAAGCACAACAAGAATCCCTGACAAAACCATTTTCTCGTGCTGAGGTTCAGTCCACCCTGTCCAAATGCCCCATGGGAAGAGCACCAGGCCCGGATGGCCTACCAACCATTTATTATAAAAAGTTCTTTGATATCTTGGGGGACCACCTCCTGGCAACATGCAATGCTTTACTTCTCGGTGATCCTATTCCCAAACAAGCTCTGGAAGCCCACATATCATTAATACATAAGGAAGGGAAGGACCCGGAAAGTTGTGGAAGTTATAGGCCCATCTCACTTCTGAATGTGGACCTAAAAATCTACGCTAGCTTAATCGCTAACCGGGTGGCGGAAATCCTTCCTGACCTCATATCTCCGGAGCAATCCGGATTTATACGGGGAAGAGAAGGGAAAAATAACGCGTTACGCTTACTTCATCTAATGCAATATGCTAGGGCCCAGAACTTGCCCCTTGTGCTTTTGGGAACGGATGCCGAGAAGGCATTCGATAGGGTGGACTGGACCTTCTTGCGGGGCACGTTGGAGGCCTTTCACTTTCCCCCGACTGTCATACATGCAATACTTCAGATGTACACATCCCCCACAGCCAGAATCAAAATAAATAACACGCTGACCGACCCCTTCGATATCAGGAATGGAACCAGGCAGGGTTGCCCCTTGTCCCCCCTACTCTTTGTCATGGTAATGGAGCCATTGATATGCTCCATCCAACGAAACCAGGAAATTGAGGGGATTAACCTACAGGGGACTCACCACAAGTCCGCCGCCTTTGTGGACGACTTGTTGGTAGTAATGTCCAGACCGGAAAGAGGCTTCCCTGCCTTCATGAACACCCTAGAAGATTACAGCCAATGGTCCAATTTCAAAATCAATCTCTCCAAATCTGAAGCACTGAGTCTAAACATCCCGGGCAATGTCACCAAACTTCTCCAGGAGTCGTTCCCATTCAGGTGGCCAAAAAGCCACATTACTTATCTCGGCATCAAAATAGGGAAAGCCCCCAAATCCCTCTTTGACCTGAATTACAAACCTCTCCTTCCCAAACTTACCACGCAAATAGCCTCTTGGAAAGCGCCTTTTATCTCTTGGATAGGCCGGAAAAATCTAATCAAAAGCATCATACTCCCAAAATTCATATACCTCTTTCAAATGTTACCTATACCAGTCCCCAAATCTTTCCTCTCTCAATGCAATTGTTTAATTTCCAATTACATCTGGAACAAACATAAACCAAGAATCAACTTTCACACTCTGAGCCTCCCAAAGGACAAAGGGGGTATGGGACTCCCCAACATATCCACATATTATAAAGCTACTGTCCTCTCTAGAGCAGTAGATTGGATCAGACGCCCTCCGAATAAGTTATGGACGACAATAGAGGAACACCTGGCCCCCACTCCCTTACGAGCTCTTTTACTCGTTCCCCCCGGTCAGGGAAATAAAAGAACCTGTACCAATGAACTGACTAGAACACTTCTGGACAATTGGAACCATAGCGTGGAGCTCCTGGCCCCTCCTCTCTCCCCACTTACCCTAATCTCCGATATACTAGACTCCAGCCTGAATCTTGCCAACACCGCGAAATCTTCACACCTGAGTAATGCAAAGATCCCAGCTACGGATCTCTTGGAGGACGGCTCTTTGGTCTCGAGACAGGAGATGGGTGAGATCCCCCTCCTTTCTAAACTCACATTTCTTCATTATATGAAAATAAAACGCACAATCCAACCATTACTGTCACATTTCAACCTTGCTAGACCCCTAACCACATTTGAATCATATTGCTTGCAAACAAGGTCTCCCAAAAAAACTTTATCTCGCTTATATAACACTCTACTTACAAAAGAATTAGTAGTAAAAAGAGCTTACATATTGAAATGGGAAAAAGATCTGAACACCACATTTACTGACGCTCAAACGAGCCAAATTTACGGTGCCTCGCACGGACCGTCATGTTGTGTGAGGGTCCAAGAGAACTCTTTCAAAGTAGTTGCGAGATGGTACATAGTCCCTGCCACGGTCGGCACTTGGAAATCTGCCTCTTCAGATATCTGCTGGAGATGCGAGGGGGACAGGGGAACGTATCTCCACATATGGTGGACGTGCCCTCGCCTCCAGATATTCTGGAAGACAGCACTCCAGCTGATCTCTGACCTTACAAACAAACAAGGGGACCCAGAACCCATGCATCTGCTACTAAATTTCCCATTGTGGCCTAATGATAAGGCTAACTCGAAACTGGTGTCCTTTGTGAGCTCAGCCTGTAAACTGCTGATTGCTCAACTGTGGCGCACAACTATGATACCCACCATCTCGCAGTTGTTACTGAAAATTGACCAATTATACTACGCGGAAGAACTCTCTGCCCTCTCACGACAGAATATGTTCTTTTTTATGCAAGTTTGAAATGCCTGGAAGGATTACAAATCCAAACCCCCCTTTTTGGCGGCGGTTGCGCAAGGGATGCCATAAAGAAATCTAAGTCGTCTTCTCCCCCCCATTAGGGGACTGATTGAGCTGATGACTTAGCCCTGATTACTATGGACATATGATGAATGGACCCTAGACCAACACCCTCTTCCTACTCCATCCCTCCCTATCTCTTCTCCCTTTCTCAAATCTCTTGGACCCCCTATCTCTCTTACTAAAACTGAGTTTTAAGTGTTAAAAGGCTTCTCTCAGAAATCTCAGTGATACCCCCCCCTTCTATTTTCTTGTTTCTTTTATGTGTTCTTTTTTTTTTTTTTTTGAATAAGAAAAAGGAAAAAACTGTTTTTTATAATATGCTGAGGGTAAGGCATTGTCTTGCTCGCCTTCCACTACTCGCCTGATATAATGACTATCAATCGATTTGAGATTGCCACCCCACAGATGACATCATACCCGGAAGGCAGTTCAATGTAAATTAGATTAATTGCGATGCTAGTTCTGTCTATGCTCTCTGTTATGTGTATACATTTTGTTAATAACGGTTCAATAAACAAAACATTAAAACAACAAGAGGTAGTCACCGGAAATGGTCTTCCAACTGTCTTGAAGGAGTTCCCAGAGATGCTTAGCACTTGTTGGCCATTTTTCCTTCACTCTGCGGTCTAGCTAACCCCAAACCATCTCGATTGGGTTCAGGTCTGGTGACGGGGGAGCCCAAGTCATCTGGTGTAGCACCCCATCACTCTCCTTCTTAGTCAAATAGCCCTTACACAGCCTGGAGGTGTGTTTGGGGTCATTGTCCTGTTGAAAACTAAATGATGGTCCAACTAAACGCAAACTGGATGGAATAGCATGCCGCTGCAAGATGCTGTGGTAGCCATGCTGGTTAAGTATGCCTTCAATTTTTCAGCATTTTTGTCATAAGGCTGTCACGGGTGTGTCACAGGTGACAGACAGTCGTATAGTTTCTGGCTGAAGGCCACAGTGTGGCACCCCTGCGGTTTCAGGCGCCACAGGCCCACTAGTCATGGACCGGGACCGGGAGGAGGGGCACCCACAGGGGGAAGTGAGGAGCTATCCCACACACATTAGGCAGTCTGCACCGGACAGTGTCCGTGTGAGGTCGCACTTGGAGGAGCAGCAGGCAACAAATAGTTCGGGGCCCGTGGTCTGGAGCAGGAGGCTCGACTCGGGTTCTTAAGAAAGAAAGAGGAATCCTAGGGTTCCACGGCCCAGGAGCTGGGCTGGAGGGAGACCATTGAAAGGAAACTAACAGAAGGGACCGCCGGTCACAACCTCCAAAGTATCTGGGATCGACTGGAGCCCATCACAGCAGGGATCGGCACTTTCCAACGGCTGAATGTGTGAGCAGTAAGTAAAGAGACCTTGAACTGCACCGCTTGTGTCTTCCCACCATCGCACACCCAGCGCTATGAGCGTCTGAGATACTACAAGCACCACCATTCTCCCTGGGGCCACAGCTCTGCCTGTGGAGAGCTGAACAATCCGAGCTGCGTAGTCATCCCCAGCAGAGACATCCCGCAGCGGCGGCTCATATTGGCCGCACACTGGTGGCATCACGAACAACCACTACCCCCATCGTCCCCATCCCCAGCCATTTTATTGACACCCGGGATCACGGAACCAGGCGAGGCCTCCGCGGCGTCCCAGGAGAAGCACCACGGCCCAGCGACTGGTAACCCCCGACCCCATAGGCGCGTCAACAGCGTTTCGCTATGTAGCATGCTTCCTGACTTTCCACTATTCCTGCTGGCAGTATTCATTGGTATAGGTACAAAACATATATGACTGCACACTAAAATGCTAGCAATGAATAAGGCAACTCTGGTACTGCATTACTGCTATAGTTAGAATGTGTTTTCAGCCAATACATATGCTAAATATCTCTTTTTTTTTTCAAATATTCCTATAGCAGTAACACAGTACCAAAGTTCTCTTATTCATTGTTAGCATTTTAGTGTGCAGTCGTATATGTTTTTTAATGCTAGCACCTGTTCACACTTGTTGGATGTGCAGGTCAGTCTTTTTGTATATTCAGTGGTATAGGTAGCTTTCCTGCTGTATTCATCTCTCCCCTTTTGGACATAGCAGGAGCTTGTCTTCCCCCCTGCTGCTGATCATCAGCATTATCTTTTTTTTTTTTAACTTCGTTTTATTAACAATTTCAAACATGGTACAACTGACATTTGCCATATAAAGATAGCTCAGTATATAGATAGTAATATTTAAATATAAAAATAAACAGTCATATAAAGTCCATAATATCTTTAGCAGTTAAGATAGAACAATGTTATTATCCATACTTCTTATCGTTTGCATATATATCTAATTTTATATTGAGCATAAGAACAGCTGTAACTATCAGCATGACCATATTTTGAAAACAAGATAGAAAGAGGAAGAGAAAAAGAAAGAACAACAACAACAGCCACATTGCATTATTATACCTCAATATACCATTGGACAGTGTTTCATATCCCAACATCTAACGGGAACCACCATTATCCACATAATCTCCCTCAAACCTCCGCAAGTGTGTCTGGAGAAGAATTCCACAAACCCCAGATTTTGTTAAATTTTCCCGGGCACCCCCTATTATAATATACCACCCGCTCATAGACTATGGTTGTATTGACTAGTTTAACCCAGGACCGCACAGTTGGATTCGAATCTCCCATCCACCTCAGAGCTATTAATTTCCTAGCCAGAAACAATGGCTCTCTGAGGAATATTGTCATGTAATGATCCCAGGACTCTTCCTCCACCACCCCAAACAGGCATATCAAAGGGTCACACAAAACAGGAATCGACACAATCGATGTCAGCAGAGATGTCACTCCCCACCAATATGAAGATATATTGGGACAGCTCCAGATCATATGTATGAAATTTGCCCCTGAGAGATGACACCTCGGGAACTCCGATGTACGAGAACGGCCCATACTAAATAATCGAGTTGGAGTAAGGTATGCCTGGTGGACAATGTAGCATTGAATCAACTTATTATTAACTGATGGGGATACCGCAGTCGGAGATTCCAATATCTCTTCCCATTCCTCTCCCTGTAGAGAGGGAATTAGAGATTTCCATCTATCCTGGGCTGGCAAGGGGTCCGACTCCACCCCCACTGACAACAGGTAAGTATATATAGCTGAGATGAGGCCTCGAGGTCCTTGTGATTTTAGAATACCTATCATAGGAAGTGATGATATCAATTTCCTCACTCCAATTTTCTGTTTGTGGGATTGAATCGCTGTGCGAATCTGCAGGTATCTAAAAAACTGTGATCTTGGAACATTATATTCAATCTGGACTTGTTCAAAGGACTTGAAGGTTGTGGTTCCCGGGACAAAAAGATCACCTAATGCACTGACGCTGTGAGTGGCCCAGAATTGCGCCGAGGGGTGATCTCTCAGAGTATGGAAGTAGCTATTCCCCCATAATGGGAGTTCCGCCACCACCCCTTCGAAGTGTACCACCCTCTTGGTTTGTCGCCAGACTAATCTTGCCAACCTGAGGAGGGGTAATTGCCGTGGTGTTCTCAGTCCTTCTGATTCGAGAAAACCCACTAAACAATCAGTCCCAGCCGCGTGTGCCAAGTGACTCTCAGAGTTTGGCAGCTGACATCCAGGCATCCAAGTCTCTAGTGCCCTAAGCTGTCCCGCGAGGTAGTAGAGGAAGAACTCCGGTAAAGCCATCCCTCCCAGTCTTTTGGATCTCTGTAAAATGGATAACCGAAGTTTGGGTCTGGATTATGAAAGAAGTAGTAAGCGAGTTCAACATTGAGAAGAAGGATTTGGGTACTGATACTGCACTATGTTGTAGTGTATAACTAAGCTTTGGAAGTAATATCATTTTGATTAAATTTATTCTGCCAACCACTGACAGGGGTAGCTTGCTCCACAAGTTATATTTAAGTTTAACGTGCTCCAGAAGTGGTGTTATACTCGTCTGCAGGTCTAGTGTATGGTCTTTCTGTATGTGTATTCCCAGGTATTTAAAGCTAGTTACCACTTGCAAAGGTGACCTACCCTCCATTGAAATTCCAGACCCATGCATTAATGGCATCAAAGCCGACTTATCCCAGTTGATGCGTAGTCCCGAAAACTCCCCAAATGTATCTATAGTATCTATAACCACCGGTAGAGTCTCTTGCACTCGATCTAAGAAGACAACCATGTCATCCGCATACAATCCTATTTGATCTGTTCGGTCGGCTATAGTGATTCCAGTGATCTGTGGATGAGAGCGGATTCTAATTGCCAAAGCTTCAATAACTAGTGCAAACAATGCTGGAGACAGAGGGCATCCCTGTCTTGTGCCCCGATTCAATGCGAAGGGTGTAGACATAGCACCATTGACTAGTATCCTGGCTGTCGGGGACCTATACAACATATGAATCCAGTTACTGAATTTAGGCCCAAAAGCGAATCTCTGGAGGCAGGCAAATAAAAATGGCCATTCTACCGAGTCAAATGCCTTGGCCGCGTCCAGCGAGGCCAAGGCCCACTCGTTCTCTTGGACCAGTGTGCTATATTGCACTATGGACTGGACCCGTCTTATATTTATAGAGGTGTTTTTCCTAGGCATAAATCCGGTTTGATCTGAGTGAACTATACTCAATATGACTGAATTAAGCCTGGACGCCAGTATTTTGGTAAAGATCTTGTAATCCACGTTAACTAGGGATATAGGACGGTATGAACTGCAGTCTAGTGGGTCTTTACCCTCCTTCCTCAGCACAACTATATGTGCTTCGTACAAGGAAGCAGGTAGAGAGTCGCCGGCTGAAAAATGTGAGAAAACCTCTAAAAGAATCGGGGCCAATATGTCACAATATTTACTATAGAATTCTATGGGAAGGCCATCTGGACCCGGAGATTTCCCCCTAGCCATATCCGAGATGGCAGTAATCACTTCATCCAGTGTGATGTCCGCCTCCAGAGATTCCCGTTGTGATTCACTCAAAGTGGGAAACTCCAAATCCGACAAATATGTCACGCAACTTTGAACTCCATGAGGATTTCTAGATGTGTATAGGGTTTTATAGTATTCACAAAAGCACTCTAAAATATCCTCAGGGGATGTAGCTATTGAGCCATCCATCCTCCGTATACCCAATATTGTATTTGAAGTGTTGTGTTGCCTAGCCATATATGCCAATAATTTACTGGATTGATTTCCAAGCTCAAAATATGATTGTCGGGTAAAGAACAATTTGCGTTTGGACTTGGTCTCAGAGTGCTGCATATATAACCTATATGATTGCATCCAGGCCACTCTATTTCCATCGGTTGGGGCCGATATATATATTGCCTCTAAGTCCCTAAGTCTCCCCTCTACTATATCATCCTCAGTTTTAGTCACTCTTTTAAGATATGTTATGGTTGAAGACAAACACCCTCTAAGGTAGGCTTTAAGAGTGTCCCACACCAAGTTAATATTCCAGGGTTTAGGGTGTGCTTCCAGGAAATCCTCTATTTGGCACAGAGTTCTATCACTTTGATCTATTAGTTTCAGCCAAAAGGGGTTTAACCTCCAAAAGGGTTTACCAACTGTCACAAACCACCGGGGGGGTCACTCAGAAATCCCCCGCGCTGGCTACCAGTACGTCACAATCGGGGGGTAACAAGTGGGGGTCACCCCTCCTTTATACCTCCCGACCGACAGACAGAGCACGTGACGCGCTCTCTAGCGCCCCTCTTATAGTCAGGCCAATTATGGAATTGCCCGACCATAAGCAAGGAGGCCGCTATACTACTTATGCCGATTATTGAAGGGTCCCCGGTGAGAGTAAGGTATATATTCCCCCGACCTCCGCGGGCGGAATATATAAAATCTCCCCGAATCTCACTGGCCTCCCCACAATAATCCTTGGCACAATTCGCTGCCACCAACCGATTTACGGTAACTATTAGCCGAACACACAGACGTGGGATTCAAGATCGAGATAACAGAACAGCCCAAGATTAATTATATAATTTAATCAGCCTAAAGCACACTAGAAACTACAATATATACAATAGGGAATCTACAGAATATACATATGTCAGAGTACAGTTACAGACAAAGCATGGTTTACAAACAGGTATGCAATTCACTCAGTTACCTTGTGCGTCTGGCCACAGGGGGGCGCTGAAGACCAGGTTTCCAGGAACTCCCACAGATGTTTCTCACACGTGACCCCCAGCGAAAGAACACTGGAAAATGGCCGAAGTAGGGTTATCAACCTGGGCAGATCCAGGTCCCCTCCTACCTTCGTGACCTCAGAGGGAGCACTGCTCCACCCCTGGCTGGAGTTATGGACAAAATCCACAACATGGAATATGACCATAACTTTGCCTGGGAGCGTCGTAGGCGGACGCCAACGCTCTCATTGTGACAGTTATGAATTTAGCTACAGAACGAGGGGACTCATGACCTGTCTGCCAGTTCCCCATTGGCTGATATCACGCCTGGGGCATTTCCCAATGTCCTGCTCCCATAAAAAGGGTGTGCCGGCATCGTCCGCATGCGGAGACACCATTTTTATGGTTGCCATATTTATCGGAAATATGGCTTGCGAGATATGAACCATTTTTTACTGGAGTCGTTCTGTCTAGCTAGTTCATAGCCTTGCTAATGAGATACAACTCTTGTTACAGGGTGACGGCAGGGAGTCATCCTGTGTCCATTGTTCCCACACCACCTCATCTCCATATCACAGGACATGGCCATGGAGGTGTAAGTGGAACACTGAGAACAAGAAGGGAGGGGGCACTGCCAGGGAGTGATGAGGGATTATGACTGGAGTCATAATTCATCTTCATATCCCGGGATTTGCCTCACACCTCCCCCCTTTTGAGGGCGCTAGGGGGCAGCACACTCCGGTGTTCCCCCGTGCGCCCGTCCGCGACCTCTCCTTGTCGGGACAGCCCGTCTGCGTTACCGTGGTCACGGCCCCTTTTGTGGCGAATGGTGAAGTTGTATTGCTGGAGCGCAAGGCTCCATCGCAACAATCGCCCATTCGTCCCAGAGACGGTGTGCAACCAGCTGAGGGGATTGTGGTCCGTCTCCACGATGAAGTGGCGCCCGTATAGATAGGGTTGCAGACGCTGCAGGGCCCACACTATGGCCAGGCACTCCTTCTCCATCGTGGAATAGGCAACTTCCCTTGGTAACAGCTTCCTGCTCAGGTACAAGACTGGGTGCTCTTGGCTCGCAGAGTCCACCTGGCTGAGCACCGCACCGAGGCCGAAGTCACTGGCGTCGGTCTGTACTACAAACGGCCGCGTGAAGTCGGCTGCCTGTAGCACGGGCGGGCTGGACAGGGCGTCCTTTAGGGCCCGGAAGGCTGTCTCGCAGTCCATTGTCCAATCGACTGCAGAGGGCAGCTTCTTCTTGGTGAGGTCCGTCAAGGGCTTTGCCAGGCTACTATAGCATGGAACAAACCTCCTATAGTACCCAGCGGTCCCCAAGAAGGACATCACCTGCTTCTTGGTCCTGGGGGTGGGCCAGGATGCGATGGCCTCCACTTTCTCAGGCTCGGGCTTCAGTGTTCCCCCGCCTACCCGGTGACCGAGGTACTGGACCTCGCTCATGGCCAGCTGACACTTGCCCGGCTTGATGGTCAAACCTGCCCGGTGGACCCGCCTGAGCACCTGTGCTAGATGCTCTAGGTGATCTTCCCAGGTGGGACTGAAGACGGCAATGTCATCCAGGTACGCGGCCGCGTACCCTTCAAGTCCCTCGAGCAGGGTGTTGACCATCCGCTGGAAAGTGGCAGGGGCATTCCTCATCCCGAATGGCATCACCGTGGACTCGTACAGTCCAAATGGGGTAATAAAGGCAGAGCGTTCCCTGGCCTTGCGAGTCAGGGGGATCTGCCAATATCCCCGGCTCAGATCCATGATGGTCAGGTACTGAGCCCCGGCCAACTGATCGAGCAGGTCATCGATGCGTGGCATTGGGTACGCATCGGCGACCGTGACAGCATTGAGCCCCCTGTAGTCCACGCAGAACCGAGTGGTTCGGTCCTTCTTAGGGACGAGGACTACAGGCGAGGCCCAAGCGCTGTTGGATGCCTGGATCACCCCCAGCTTCAGCATCTCGTCAATCTCCTGGCGCATGTGTTGTTGCACCTCCAGGGAGACCCGATATGCTGAACGCCGGATCGGGGGATGATCCCCAGTGTCCACGTGATGGACAGCCAAGTCAGTCCTTCCGGGCTGGTTGGTAAACAACCCCCGGAAGGGGAGGAGGGTGGCCCACAGCTGGGACCGTTGGTCTTCCAAGAGCTGGTGGCCAACCTCCACATCCTCAATGGATCCGCCTGCCCTAACCTGGGCTAGCATATCCAAGAGGGTTTCCGCTTCTCCCTCCTCGGGCAGGTTGCACACGGGGAGCGCACATGCCTCCCGCTCATGATGTGCCTTCATCATGTTCACATGGAAGGGCTTCCGCCCTTCACGGGCAGGGTCCAGGGTGACCAGGTACGTTACAGGGTTGAGCTGCTGGTACACGAGGTATGGGCCTTCCCAGGCTGCCTGAAGCTTGTCCTGTGGTACGGGGACCAGTACCCACACCTTTTGACCCACTTGGTAGGTCCTCTCACAAGCGTTCTGGTCGTACCAACGCTTCTGATCGGCCTGGGCTTGAGCCATATTGTCGTGTACCAGTTGCGTCAAGGCCTGCATTTTGTCCCGGAAGCGCATGACATACTCGATAACCGACACTCCAGGGGTGGCCAAATCCCCTTCCCAAGCCTCTTTCACCAGAGCCAGGGGGCCCCGCACACGTCGCCCGTACAGGAGCTCAAACGGTGAGAATCCTGTTGAGGCCTGTGGAACCTCCCGGTAAGCAAATAACAGGTGTGGGAGATACCGCTCCCAGTCACGCCCATGGGAGTCGACCAACATCTTAAGCATCTGCTTTAAGGTGCCATTGAACCGCTCGCACAGGCCATTAGTCTGTGGATGGTACGGGCTGGCCACCAGATGTCGCACCTGGACTTGCTTACAGAGGGCCTCCATCAGCTGGGACATGAATTGGGTCCCCCGGTCAGTGAGCATTTCCTGGGGAAAACCCACTCGGGAGAAAATCTCCAGCAATGCGGTGGCCACCTTGTCAGCCCGAATGGACGACAAGGCCACTGCTTCTGGGTACCGGGTGGCATAGTCCACTACCGTCAGTATGAAGCGTTTCCCGGAGCTGCTGGGGATGGCCAGCGGGCCGACCAGATCCACAGCCACCCTCCTGAAAGGCTCATCGATGATTGGCAGAGATACCAGTGGGGCTTTGGGGCGTGGCCCCGCCTTCCCCACTCTCTGACAGGTTTCACACGAACGGCAGTAGGCAGCCACATCGGCCCCCATTTTTGGCCAGTAGAAATGCTGGTTTAACCTGGCCTTGGTCTTAGCGATCCCTAGGTGTCCGGCCATCGGAATCTCATGTGCGATCCGCAACAACTCCGTCCGGAACGGATAGGGTACCACCAACTGTCGGTCCCTGGGCCACGCCTCCGGTGAACCCTGCTGGACCGTGGCCCGGTACAGCCGTCCTTGGTCCCAGACCACTCGCTCCGGGTCCGAGTCCGAGGGAGGCTGTGCCGCCTGCTCCTTAAGAGCTTTCAGGCTGTCGTCAGCTTCTAACGCTGCCTGAAACCCCTGACTAGATGTGGCCAGAATCGACGAGACTGTCACATCTTCAGTCAGTACCCCGGGACCTGTGTCCTGGCCTCCACCTGACTTGGCTGCCACTTGGTCAGAAGGGGAAGAGCTATCGGACCTCCGGGAGGCCCCTTGGCTTCCAGCATTCCCACTGCGGGTGACAGCGGCCACAGCCGCTGCGACCGTGGGTCGTGCCCGCTCCTCCTCCGTTCCTGACCAAGTCGCCGGTTCAGGCAGACCTACCTGGCTTCCTGACACCTTGGTTGTGGGGGAACCATGCACCGAGATCTTACCTGGGAGCACTTCCGCTCCTGGACCGGCCCCAATCTCACCTGCCTGTTCCCCTCCTGCAGCAACAGAACCCCGTTGTGAAATCTCTGGGGACCCCACATTTGCTGTGGTAGCCCCCACCCCACACACTGGTCCTCCCCCTGCAGCACCCTGCTCTCTGCTTATCCCTGCAGAGGGCAACAGATCCCAGCTCACAGGCTGATTACTTGTAGAGGCATTGTCACACCTTTCTCTGACCCCCTCCCCTGTCACAGCTGCAGCTGTGTGTGTGTCTATGGTGTCTATGCAAGCAGAAATATCAGAGTTCACTCCCTCCTCCCTTACATCATTCATAGATAACACATTAACATTGTTAGGAGTCATGTCAGTACGGGCTGAAGGTTCAGCCCTTGGGGGGGGCCCAAACTGGGAGGTTATCTGCCCCAAATCTGTCCCAAGTAGCACGTTTGCGGGGATCCGATCAGTTACCCCCACCTCCCTCACCCCCCGCCCTGCGCCCCAGTCCACATAAATGTCAGCAACAGGCAGCGCCGGGTCAGTGCCTCCAATCCCGGAGACAGCGAGGGTTTTTCCAGGGATCAAGTCTTGGGGGGACACCATCTCAGGCCGCACCAGAGTCACCTCCGAGGCGCTGTCTCGCAGTCCTATGGTCACAGACCGGCCGACGGTGACAGGTTGGAAGCTGTCCAGGGACCTACCACCACCCCCACCCACACAATACACCTTGGGCGGCCCTTGGGACGGGGACGGAGCCGGGGCCTTGGGGCGCTGAGGGCACATGGCCTTGAAGTGTCCAGGTAGGTTGCACTGGTGGCACCGTCTTGGTTCCGCCACGGGCCTGGAGAGGGGAGTTGAGGGGGACACCCCCTGCAGTCTAGGGGCAGGTGGGGCAGTCGCAGAATTCATCTTACCCCCTCTCCAGGTGCTGCTGGTGGCCGCTCTCCTGGCCTCAGGGGCCCGGTTGTTGGTGTAGTCATCGGCAAGGGCAGCTGTAGCCGTGGACCCCTTTGGCTTCTGGTCTCGGATGAACTGGCGGAGATCCTCAGGGCAGTTCCACAAGAGTTGCTCCGTGATGAACAAGTCCAGGATCTCCGGTCCGGTGGAAAGCTGCAGGCCTTGGGTCCAGTGGTCGGCAGCTCGGGCAAGTGCCCGCCGGTGGTCAGCCCAGGAGTCCTTTGGTCCCTTCTGTAGGCTCCGGAACTTCTTGCGGTAGGACTCTGGAGTGAGGTTGTACTGTTGGATCAGGGCCCGCTTGATGGTGTCGTAGCCCTGATCTGCCTCAGCAGGCAAGTCCCCAAGGATATCCAGGGCCTTACCCCTTAAACGGGGGGTCAGGTATTTGGCCCACTGGTCCTTGTCCAGATGGTGCTGCAAGCAAGTCCGTTCAAAAGCAGTCAAGAAAGAGTCCAAGTCTCCATCCTTCTCCAGCACTGGGAAGTCCTCAACACGGACCTTTGGAAGTTTGGTGTCTCGAAGGTCACATGTGGCTGATGAGGGCCGGAGCTGAGCTAGCTGCAGCTGGTAGTCACGGTCTGCCTGTCGCTCTCGCTCTTCACGCGCTGCCTGCCGCTCTCGCTCCGCAGCCTCACGCTCTGCGTGCCGCTCCGCAGCCTCAGCGTCACGCGCTGCCTGCCGCTCTGCCCTGCGCTCTGCCAGGAGTTCCTTGTAGCCCTTCTGGTCTCCAGCCTGGAGAAGGGCCATAGCCATTTGAAGAAGGCTATCCGAGCCTCCCAGGCTCGGTGGAATGGCACGTGGTGATCTGCGGCACGCTGCAGAGCTAGGCGATTCACTGTCCCTTTCAGAGCGGAGGGCTGGCATCTGGCTCGTTGAGGAACCTTGGGTGAGCTCCTCCTCATCTTGTCCAGCAGTGCCAGGTTGCGCAATGTCCTCGGCAGAACGGTTTTCTGGCGTCGAGCTCCTGGAGGACTCGTGGGCAACCTCCTCATTGCTGTCCACAGCACCGTCCTCCCTCTCTTCGGCTCCTGCCTTAGCATTGGCCAGTTGCATAGCTCTGCTCCTGGTGCCATCAGCCATTCTTGCAGACTTTTGGTCACTGACACAGAACTGACACCTGATGCCTCCACACACCTTACAGTATCTGCACTCTGACACTCTAGTGTTGAGCTAGTCTGAAGACCCCAGCAGCCACAGCTGCTGCAGGCAGTCTTTAGTGTCTGGGAGTATGGGTCTCACACTCACACACACTATTATCTCGATCCCACCGCTGCCACCAATATGTCACAAACCACCGGGGGGGTCACTCAGAAATCCCCCGCGCTGGCTACCAGTACGTCACAATCGGGGGGTAACAAGTGGGGGTCACCCCTCCTTTATACCTCCCGACCGACAGACAGAGCACGTGACGCGCTCTCTAGCGCCCCTCTTATAGTCAGGCCAATTATGGAATTGCCCGACCATAAGCAAGGAGGCCGCTATACTACTTATGCCGATTATTGAAGGGTCCCCGGTGAGAGTAAGGTATATATTCCCCCGACCTCCGCGGGCGGAATATATAAAATCTCCCCGAATCTCACTGGCCTCCCCACAATAATCCTTGGCACAATTCGCTGCCACCAACCGATTTACGGTAACTATTAGCCGAACACACAGACGTGGGATTCAAGATCGAGATAACAGAACAGCCCAAGATTAATTATATAATTTAATCAGCCTAAAGCACACTAGAAACTACAATATATACAATAGGGAATCTACAGAATATACATATGTCAGAGTACAGTTACAGACAAAGCATGGTTTACAAACAGGTATGCAATTCACTCAGTTACCTTGTGCGTCTGGCCACAGGGGGGCGCTGTAGACCAGGTTTCCAGGAACTCCCACAGATGTTTCTCACACGTGACCCCCAGCGAAAGAACACTGGAAAATGGCCGAAGTAGGGTTATCAACCTGGGCAGATCCAGGTCCCCTCCTACCTTCGTGACCTCAGAGGGAGCACTGCTCCACCCCTGGCTGGAGTTATGGACAAAATCCACAACATGGAATATGGCCATAACTTTGCCTGGGAGCGTCGTAGGCGGACGCCAACGCTCTCATTGTGACAGTTATTAATTTAGCTACAGAACGAGGGGACTCATGACCTGTCTGCCAGTTCCCCATTGGCTGATATCACGCCTGGGGCATTTCCCAATGTCCTGCTCCCATAAAAAGGGTGTGCCGGCATCGTCCGCATGCGGAGACACCATTTTTATGGTTGCCATATTTATCGGAAATATGGCTTGCGAGATATGAACCATTTTTTACTGGAGTCGTTCTGTCTAGCTAGTTCCATAGCCTTGCTAATGAGATACAACTCTTGTTACAGGGTGACGGCAGGGAGTCATCCTGTGTCCATTGTTCCCACACCACCTCATCTCCATATCACAGGACATGGCCATGGAGGTGTAAGTGGAACACTGAGAACAAGAAGGGAGGGGGCACTGCCAGGGAGTGATGAGGGATTATGACTGGAGTCATAATTCATCTTCATATCCCGGGATTTGCCTCACACCAACACCTTGGTTAGTCTTCATAGTAAGAATCACTGGGCTGTGATCTGATATGCCCCTGACCCCGTGTACCACGTCATCCACCCAGGTTGCGATATTGCTCGACCCAAAAATATAATCTAGTCGGGACAGCGTGCGTCTAGTAGAAGAATGGCATGTATATTCTCGGGTGTTAGGATGCCGGAGTCGCCAAAGGTCAATCCACCCACCTCCCTCCGCGCATTGCTGCAAATCAGTCAAGTGTGTGGCCGAATGTTGTCCCCCTCCATCCATCCGAAACCTGTCCTGCTCCTCATTCATCACAAGATTAAAATCCCCCATACATAACACATACGCATCTGGATAATTGAGGGCAAAGCTCATTGCTTGTTTAAGAATGGAGATGCGAGCTGGCGGGGGGTTGTAAATACATAACAGCACATAATTTCTAGAGTTTATAGACGCATATATAAACACAAATCGCCCCTCCGGGTCACGCCTCACCACCTTCACTTCCCAACGGATATGTCTATGGACCAATAGAGAGACACCCCTGGAGTAGCTGGTGTGGAACGCATGTGCCGACCATTGTACCCACGGTTTGTTTACTAGTCTGGCTGTGTCCCGTGTGAGGTGAGTCTCTACCAGTACCACCAGTTGGGCCTTGACTTGCTTAATTTGGGAGAATACCTTAATACGTTTTTTGGGCGATTTAAGGCCTCTGACATTCCAGGTCATAAATATTAGCTCTGACCCCATATCACATAGATCTTTTTATAGAACCAGGATCCCAGGTATAAGACGCTTTCTGCCCTGCAATTAAGTGTGGTTAACCCTCCAACAGTAATAAGCCTGTCCCTGCAAAGAAATAAAGTTAATGCAATTGCAGCTGTAAACATATAGAACCAATATCGAACTTCAGGACCTTTCCGATAAGTCCTGTAAAACATTTCAAACATCAATGGGGATACCACCACTGAATACAGTGTCCTGGTATAGGTGGTATAAGGGTGCACAAGATAGGGCTCCCATTTCACAAGAACCAATTCCTGGCCAATTCCTCCATCACTCGAGGCACGGGGAAGTCCCATCTGTCTCCAAAGGGGGCTTCAAGCAACCATGGAAGAAGAGGGTCGCCAGGGGGCACAGAAAATGTCACTTAGGAAAGTAATCTCATGGCTTCTGCCCCTTAGGTTTCGGGTGTACCTGTAGCCAGTCCTCAGCCTCAGCAGGTGTAGTAAAAAACAGAGGCGACCCTTCATGCACTATGCGGAGCCGGGCAGGGTACAGCATAGAGTAGATGATGTTCCGCTCCCTTAATTTCTTCTTCACCTCCATGAAGTGGGCCCTCTGTTTCTGGAGGTCCACCGAAAAGTCCGGAAAGATCGAGAGCGCAGCATTATTGAACTTGAGTGGGCTCTTCTGTCAGGCCAGACGGAGTGCTGTGTCTCTATCTCTGTAGTTGAGCATCTTTGCTAAAAAGGGACGTGGTGGCGCGCCTGGAATAGGAGGCCTTGTTGGAACTCTTTGCGCCCTCTCCACCGCAAATGTCGAGGAGAACTCATCTCCGAGATTACATTTCAGCCACTGCTCCAGGAATTGTTCCGGATGCTGACCTTCCGAGCGCTCTGGCAGTCCTATGATTCATATATTGTTTTGACGCACGCGGTTCTCCAGATCGTCTGCTTTCTGGCGCCATGCATTTGCCGATCCAGCCATTGTGGTCATTTTTGTTTTGAGTGTTACAGTTTGATCCTCAAGTTCAGACACTCGCGTCTCGATTTCCGCTGTTCGGGCCCTCAAGGATTGCATGTCCTGACGCAGGAGGCCCACCTCTGAATGTACCTGCTCAATTTTCCCTGTGAGGGAGCTGTTGCTTGTAGAAATTGCTTGTAGAAGCTGTTCATACACCTGCCTCGGGGTTAAATCATCTTTATCCTCTGACCCGTCATCCAATAGTGCCTGACCTTTTGGGGTGGCATTTCTCTTGGCTTTAGGGGCATCTGCCTGACCACCCCTTGCGAACTCCTTAAGTTTGTCAATAGCTCCACTTTGTTTAGGGGGACTCATATTGATACACTGGGGATTTGCTGATTCTGCACCCCTCTCTTATCGTGCCCCCGTGCGTCTGAATCTGTGCCTTTATAATGTATATTTAGTAATATGTCTGTCTCCACTTTCTCACCACGTCCAGAGAGCCGGAAAACAGCCACTTATATGGTGGATAATAAGAATGAAGGGAGTCCCAGGGCAGCACAGCACTCAGGGTGTATTTATCAGGAAGATGCAGGCCTGTGCAGCGTGGGGACTTCAATATGTGTCACTTATTTGTCTTCATGTGTCAGGAAAAATCTGCAGGGCCCATTTTTCAAGGCACACACTCCAGACCCTCCAGCACTCTATGGGTTAAAGTCTTCCACTCTGCAGCCGGTAAATGGATCAGGTAACCGGGTGTAAATGGCCAGGATAAGATCAGGATTATAGGAGCTCTCTTCCCATGCGTCCTCTCTGGTCGGCTACATCGCCCCGCCCCCCATCAGCATTATCTTGGTGCTTAAATACCCCTTTCTTTATTGAACTGGTGCTTGGGATATTTTCAGTTCATTCAAGCCTCAGTTTGAGGCAGGTAGTTTGTACTCTGTGGTATTGTTGCTGAAAATTTTGCTAAACTTCTATTTGTGTCATCTGTAGATAAGTAGTTCATGTGTGACGCCCTGGCAAAACCAGGTAGTCACAAACAGTTCACATCCTCCTTGTCACCATCAGAAACCCACACTTAGGAATAACACACAGCCATTAAACCCTAGCCACCACCTCATGATAATAAGGACACACCAGTGGGTGGGATCAGGCAGTTGTGAACACCCACCTAGGGGTCCTGAGGTGTCAGGGGTGGGAACACGACCGTTCAGTTGGAGTTAAGTTCAGTTCAAGTGAGGAGTTCAAGGTGGAAGTTGAAGTGTGGAGAGCTGACAGCAGTGTAGTCAGGGGTCGTAGCCCTGGGACTACCTGACTAGGTGGCAAACAGTGAGCAGGGCCACAGGCGATGGAGATTCGGTCATGAGAGACCTAAAGTGGACCAGGGCAGGGTTGTAGCCCGCCGGTGCCGACAGCGGGAATCAGGTCCAGAGGCCGTGCACAGTCGGGGTGCCTGGACCCTAGGACGAGGACGGTTGAAAGCCCCCTCGTTAATTGACCAGCCGGGAACAAGGTTCCAGACGTTGTTCCATAAACTGCCCAGATAGAGCGAAATGGAAGCCCAACGCGAGGGATAGGGCGTCCGCCAGAACCCACTAAAATCCCAATGGTCAGCTTTCGCGGGCCACAGCTCCCAATACATACAGAACCGGGAGTGGACTTCTCCGTTCCATGCAAAGTCGTCCTGAAGGAAAGACAAACACAAAGTGCAGGAGGAAGGGATACCTGTTTATTCACCTGGGTACGGGACCCGAATGCACCATCCTAAGGCAGCCGACCACTGGCAACTTGGTTTACTACTGGACTTGTGTGAAATTACTGAACTGTGAGTACACCATTGTCCCCCGGTCCAGCCCGGCGCGCCACCTCCTGCAGTCATCACTCCCGTGTTCCATCCTTGGGCCCCGGGACTACACCTCCCCTACCCGTGGAGGGGATCCCAACTTGCTGCCCCACTCCATCAGCCCCGGGCGCCCCATCACCAGGCACTGGCGGTGCCACCATCCCTCACTGCAACCCACGGGTGGCGTCAGAGACACAACAACTTCCCTGTAAATATCCCCTTTCCAATGGTTGTGAGGATGGGTGGGCCGTGAGAGCCCGGGTCGGGTCATCACTCGAGCCGTAGCAGCGAACCCGGATCCGAGCAGGCCCCCGAGTGATAGAAGTGGCAGCGGCCCCGCCCTCAACACATGCATTTTCCCACTGTGTGTCCTCCTTGTGTCGTCTATTGTGTTTAGTGGGGTTCACGAAGTGCTCATCCCACCCGTTCCCTATTTAGGGCCCAGCACTAGGGAAAACTAGGGTCAGGTATCCGCCTTGGTATAGGGTGGTGAGGGACCCCAGGGACCAGCAGTATGTTTGGTTAGGAGTCACCATCTTCCCTTTCCCTAGACACATGGTTTCCCTTCCCTTCCTTTTGCCATTTGCTTGGTACTTTCCCGTATGTAGCGTGACATTATCACCAGCCACACATAAAAAGAGAAAAAAACAGATACATGTTTTTGTATGTTTTTTTTTAAAAAAAGGAATTTTTTTCCATATTTTTTCCTCTTAAGGATCCTGTCACTGCCATGGCTCAGAGACTGCAGAGTCTGTCCCTGGGGGTTGCAGACCTCAAGTTAGTTGTGCAGCAGTAGGAGCTGTCACAGATTCCTAATGTTTGAGATTCTGCGGGTAGGCAGGTTCAGTCGGAGCCCAAAATTGCTCTCCCAGACAGGTTTGCAGAGGGTAGAGACAAATTCTTTGTCTTTAAGTAAGCTTGTAAACTGTAATTTAGGCTTCGGCCTTATGCGGGCGTCACACGAGACGATCTATCGTGCGATATGTCGTTGGGGTCACGGTTTTCGTGACTCACATCCGGCATCGCTTGCGACATCATCCCGTGTGACACCTATGAGCATCTGTAAACGATCGCAAATCGGTTACGAATAGCGAATCGTGTACAGGTCGCTCATTTTTAAAAAATCGTTTATTCTACTTTGCGCCGGTTGTTCATTGTACCCGAGGTAGCACACATCGCTCCGTGTGACACCCCGGGAACGATGAACACATCTTTCCTGCATCCCGCCGGCAATGCTGAAGGAAGGAGGTGGGCAGGATGTTTACGTCCCACTCATCTCCGTCCCTCTGCTTCTATTGGCCGACCGCTGTGTGACGTCGCTGTGACGCCGAACGTCCCTCCCCCTTCAGGAAGTGGATGTTTGCCGCCCACAGCGAGGTCGCGCAGCAGGTAAACACGTGTGACGGCGGTTTAACGACTTTGTGCGCCACCGCCACGGGCAACTAATCGTACCGTGTGAAGCCCACATTACTCCTCTGGAGATGAGGATCAGTGGGTGGGGATTGTGATCTCACTGTTGCAAGGGGATCCGCAACCCTGGGCTTTATCTTTGCCACATGGCTCCAGTTGTCTACGGTTGGTGGATTAATTTTTTCAGGCCCTGATTCTCATCTATGATGACCCCGACCGAGTCTCCTTGGCTGAGTCCAGGTTGCGTTGCCTCCAGCAGGGATATCAGTCAGTGGAGACGTATTGTTCGGAATTTTGTAGATGGGCAACCGACACTAAATGGAATGACCCGCCACTCAGCAGCTAATTCTGTTAAGGCCTTTCAGAGAAATTAAAAGATGCCTTAATGATTTACGAAACTCCTGAGTACTTGGAGGCGCCATGTCCTTGGCTATACTTGTGGACAGACACCTCCAAGATAGACTGGTTAGACCATTCTCCCAGGAGACCCTCTCTCGAGGCGGTACCCCATTGTCAGAGGGGGGGCGATCTGGGGGTGAAACATCAATCATGCGTTTGGAGAAGCACATGCAACTAGGAGGAGCCACTAGTTCGCATGTTCCCTCTACAATTTACAAAGAGAAGAGGGGTTGTTCTTTTTGTAGTAAATAGAATAATTTTATTTGAGTCTGTCCCTTAATTACAAAGCAAAAAGGAACATCTGGAAATTGGTTTACACTTGGTGGTGTGGGTATGGACAATCAGGGTGTTTGTTTGTCTTCCACATGTAATTCTTGCTTTGTCCTGACAGTAGAAGTAGTGTTAGAGAGCAGGACTGAGAAACTTTCTTTGTTTGTAGTAGTAGAGCAGGAGTCAGCATGTGTGACGCCCTGGACTAGTCAGGTCGTCACAGGTAGTCCCATGCACACACACCCCGCTTCCTAAAAAGGTGACAGCAGCCAAACTTCAAAACCTTGTCACCACCCTCCAGGTTTGATGTCCACACCAGGGGGGTGAAGCTAGGTGGTTGGCTCCGCCCACTGAGGAGTTCACAGGCCTGGAGGCGGGAAAAGCAGTAGCTCTAGTGCAGAGTAGATTAGCCTTGACAGTGGAAGGGAGTAGTCAAGTTCAAGGGCAGACCTGTGACCAGGCCTGCCATAGTCTACCAGGTGTCTGGGTTGGAGCCCAGTCACCTCTGGCAAGGAGGCAGACGGTGGTGGCCTCCTGCAGGAGCTGGGATTACAGCAGGTGGAACCGTAGGGACCGGGGTCGGGCGGTGGCCCGCCGGTACCAAACCGGGGAACTGATTGGAAACCGGAGCACCAGGAGGGGTACTCAGACCCAGTATGAAGTCCAGAACCAATAGGGCTGAGTCAAATCAACTGATTGAGGACTGGACTTAAGGACCTTTCCCACACAAGACCCGACTGAAGACAACAGCCCAACCATTAGGGTACAGACAACGCCAAGGCATAGAGACCCAAAGGGCCAGCGTCTGCGGGAAAACAGGGCTCTCCCGACACCCAGCAAGCCGGGGAGCGGACTACCGTTGCTTAGGCATAGGAATCATAACATTCACATTAAAGAGGTGCAGGAGAAAGGCAGAAACCACTAACCTGTTAAGGGAGAAGCTGCAGCCGGCTGCGGGCGGGCACCGTTCATCATCCTGTTTGGTTTACCAGAGACTTCAGTGTGTTGTGTCATAGTGAGTACACCAGTGCCTTCGGGCCGTGCACCGCGACGCACCGCACCAGCACCCAGCACGCACCCAATTCCCGTCGCCTCAGCACCTCCCTCGGGCCCCCGGGACCATCACTCCCCTACCCACGGAGGGGTCAACACCAAGCTGCGCAGCACCGTCCCCGGGAGGCCTAGTCAACGGCAGCGGTGGTGTCCATCCATTCACCACAATCCGTGGGTCGCGTCACAAACTTAAATCCCCTACAAACCACCGCGGCTCCGGCCATGGATCTCCCCACCGAAGTCCCTACGTGTAGCACCAACCCCTTTTAGAGCGACGTGATCCCCGGGTCCGTGAGGAGCTCGAGCCACCCACCGTACGAGCACGGATCCGAGCGGCTCGGTAGCTGGCCGTGCCCACGGGGCGGTACACATGCTGGATACTCTGTTTGTAAGAACTCATGGGCTTACCTGCAGTATGTTAATTAACCCCATCTCCATCTATGCCATCGATTCAGCACCACTTGCTCAGGGATGCCTGAAACAGATGGTACATGGTATAAAACTAAGAGTAGTACCTCTGCACTATGAAATCATTTCTTGCTATGTCCTGGAAGGCCTTACAACTCCCATTGTACTGGGTCTACCCTGGTTGATGAAACATAATCCAGTAGTGGATTGGCATTCCAGGGAAATTGTGTAATGGGGAAACTACTGCATAATTGTTTGAACACTTCTCTCTACAGTCTCTACGGAGTTCTTACCTGCATTTTTGTCGGGGTTTGAGGATGTATTTTCAGAGAGGGGGTGTCAGGATTTGCCTCCCCATCGTGTATATGGCTGTCCCATTAATCTGATTTCTAGAGCAAAACTTCCCAACTCCAGACTGGCCTAGAGAGACAGGCAATGAAAGCTTACATTGCTGAGAGTATTGAGAAAGGACATATCAGACCCTCCTCTTCATCTGTGGTGGCAGGGTTCATCTTTTTTTGATTTTTGGGAATTGAATCAAATTGCTGTCCTAGAACCTAATCCTCTCTCTCTGATTCCTAATTTATTCAACCAAATAGTGGGAGCTAAGTGGTTCTCCAAGTTGAACTAAAGGTCCAGTCACACTAAACAACTTAACAGCGATCCCAACAACGATAGGGATCGCTGGTAAGTTGCTAGGAGGTTGCTGGTGAGATGTCACACTGCGACACTCCAGCGATCCCACCAGCAACCTGACCTGGCAGGGATCGCTGGAGCGTCGCTACACGAGTTGCCAGTGAGCTCACCAGCAACCAGCCCCCAGCGCCGCGTGGAAGATGCTGCGCTTGGTAACTAAGGTAAATATCGGGTAACCAACCCGATATTTACCTTGGTTACCAGCGCACGCAGCTACACGTGCAGGGAGCAGCGCACACTGAGCTCTGGCTCCCTGCACTCCTAGTTACAGCACTCATCGGGTTAATTACCCGATGTGTGCTGCAGCTAAATGTGCACAGAGCAGGGAGCAGCGCACAATGCTTAGCGCTGGCTCCCTGCTCTCCTAGCTACAGCACACATCGGGTTAATTAACCCGATGTGTCCTGCAGCTACATGTGCACAGAGCAGGAGCCGGCACTGACAGTGAGAGCGGCGAAGGCTGGTAACTAGAGTTGAGCGCGGTTCGCGGTTCAAGGTTCTCCAGTTCTAGGCTCGAGTGATTTTGGGGCCTGTTCTAGAACGAACTAGAACTTGAGCTTTTTGCAAAAGCTCGATAGTTCTAGAAACGTTCGAGAATGGTTCTAGCAGCAAAAAAACAGCTAATTCCAAGCTGGCTTTCCGCTGTAATAGTGTAAGTCACTCTGTGACTCACACTATTATGACATTTCAGTGTATAGTGTGCGTGAACAGCGCCTTCAGATCACTCCTGTTTGTATAATGGCGATCGCCATTTTTTTTTTTTTTCCTTGTCTTCCTTCCCTAAGCGCGCGCGTCTTGTGGGGCGGGCCAGCATGTCAGCCAATCCCAGACACACACACAGCTAAGTGGACTTTTAACCAGAGAAGCAACGGCATGTGTGATAGGATGTCCATGTCACATGTCCCTGCATTATAAAACCGGACATTTTCCTCCAGGACGCCATTATCTCTTCTGCGTCCTTGGTGTCAGACATCACTGGCGCAGCTCTGTCCTGAGTCCTATCGCTGATACAGCTGTATGCGCTCCATACACAGCGCTGGACAGCATAGGGATAGCACTTTCCATCAATCCTTTTAAGGGCTCGTACCGGCAGGGTCAGAGCCATAGGTGACAGGTCCTGAAAACAGCGACAGCGTCTGTGTAACAAAGGTCAGGGATTTCGTCGCTGCATTTCCCCATTAGGAGGGAATAGAAAGGCAGGCTTCCTTTCCTCTACCCAGAGCCCCACAATCCTGGCACTGTACCCTCCTGTCCTCCGCACACTCCAACTCATTATAACTAAGCCATTATACTAGCAAACACTCAGTGTACCTAGTGGCACCCTAAACGTGGCTATTGGACTTTGCTATAGTCCCACTAGTGCAAAGACATTTGCAGCACCTCTACCTGCATTGCACACTCCAACTCATTATAACTAAGCCATTATACTAGCAAACACTCAGTGTACCTAGTGGCATCCTAAACGTGGCTATTGGACTTTGCTATAGTCCCACTAGTGCAAAGACATTTGCAGCACCTCTGCCTGCATTGCACACTCCAACTCATTATAACTAAGCCATTATACTAGCAAACACTCAGTGTACCTAGTGGCATCCTAAACGTGGCTATTGGACTTTGCTATAGTCCCACTAGTGCAAAGACATTTGCAGCACCTCTGCCTGCATTGCACACTCCAACTCAATATAACTAAGCCATTATACTAGCAACCACTCAGTGTACCTAGTGGCATCCTAAACGTGGCTATTGGACTTTGCTATAGTCCCACTAGTGCAAAGACATTTGCAGCACCTCTGCCTGCATTGCACACTCCAACTCATTATAACTAAGCCATTATACTAGCAAACACTCAGTGTACCTAGTGGCATCCTAAACGTGGCTATTGGACTTTGCTATAGTCCCACTAGTGCAAAGACATTTGCAGCACCTCTGCCTGCATTGCACACTCCAACTCATTATAACTAAGCCATTATACTAGCAAACACTCAGTGTACCTAGTGGCATCCTAAACGTGGCTATTGGACTTTTGTCTAGTCACACTAGTATAAAGACATTTGCAGCACCTCTGCCTGCATTGCGCACTCCAACTCATTATAACTAAGCCATTATACTAGCAAACACTCAGTATACCTAGTGGCATCCTAAACGTGGCTATTGGACTTTGCTATAGTCCCACTAGTGCAAAGACATTTGCAGCACCTCTACCTGCATTGCACACTCCAACTCATTATAACTAAGCCATTATACTAGCAAACACTCAGTGTACCTAGTGGCATCCTAAACGTGGCTATTGGACTTTTGTCTAGTCACACTAGTGCAAAGACATTTGCAGCACCTCTGCCTGCATTGCACACTCCAACTCATTATAACTAAGCCATTATACTAGCAAACACTCAGTGTACCTAGTGGCATCCTAAACGTGGCTATTGGACTTTTGTCTAGTCACACTAGTGCAAAGACATTTGCAGCACCTCTGCCTGCATTGCACACTCCAACTCATTATAACTAAGCCATTATACTAGCAAACACTCAGTGTACCTAGTGGCATCCTAAACGTGGCTATTGGACTTTGCTATAGTCCCACTAGTGCAAAGACATTTGCAGCACCTCTACCTGCATTGCACACTCCAACTCATTATAACTAAGCCGTTATACTAGCAAACACTCAGTGTACCTAGTGGCATCCTAAACGTGGCTATTTGACTTTGCTATAGTCCCACTAGTGCAAAGACATTTGCAGCACCTCTGCCTGCATTGCACACTCCAACTCATTATAACTAAGCCATTATACTAGCAACCACTCAGTGTACCTAGTGGCATCCTAAACGTGGCTATTGGACTTTTGTCTAGTCACACTAGTGCAAAGACATTTTCAGCACCTCTGCCTGCATTGCACACTCCAACTCATTATAACTGAGCCAATATACTAGCAAACACTCAGTATGCCTAGTGGCATCCTAAACGTGGCTATTGGACTTTGCTATAGTCCCACTAGTGCAAAGACATTTGCAGCACCTCTACCTGCATTGCACACTCCAACTCATTATAACTAAGCCATTATACTAGCAAACACTCAGTGTAGCTAGTGGCATCCTAAACGTGGCTATTGGACTTTGCTATAGTCCCACTAGTGCAAAGACCAGTGGCGTAACTAGAGTTGGATGGGCCCCGGTGCAAAGTTTAGACCTGGGCCCCCCCTCCACATACACAGACACTTGGGGTAAGGCATACCTCCCAACTTTTAAAGAAGGAAAAGAAGGACAAAGTTTGCGGCGCGCGTAGCGCGCAGCGGCAAATTTTTAGGCCACGCCCCCTAACCACACCCATTTCACAGTCACGCCCATATCCACTCCCCATCCACACCCATTCAGCAAGGACACGCAGGCAGCCGGTGGGCCTCCAGCATGGACACGCAGGCAGCCGGCGGGCCTCCAGCATGGACACGCAGGCAGCCGGCGGGCCTCCAGCATGGACACGCAGGCAGCCGGCGGGCCTCCAGCATGGACACGCAGGCAGCCGGCGGGCCTCCAGCATGGACACGCAGGCAGCCGGCGGGCCTCCAGCATTGACACGCAGGCAGCCGGCGGGCCTCCAGCATGGACACGCAGGCAGCCGGCGGGCCTCCAGCATGGACACGCAGGCAGCCGGCGGGCCTCCAGCATGGACACGCAGGCAGCCGGCGGGCCTCCAGCATGGACACGCAGGCAGCCGGCGGGCCTCCAGCATGGACACGCAGGCAGCCGGCGGGCCTCCAGCATGGAAACGCAGGGAGCCACAGTGAGGCGGCCGGTCGCCCACACAGTGAGGTGGCCGGTCGCCTTCACAGACAGGTGGCAGGGGGGCGCCCGCACAGACAGGCGGCAGGGGGGCGCCCGCACAGACAGGCGGCAGGGGGGCGCCCGCACAGACAGGCGGCCGGGGGGCGCCCGCACAGACAGGCGGCCGGGGGGCGCCCGCACAGACAGGCGGCCGGGGGGCGCCCGCACAGACAGGCGGCCGGCCGACCACACAGACAGGCGGCCGGCCGACCGCACAGAGAGGCTCCGGCCGGGGGTGAGGGGGGGGAGGGAGGGAAATCAGCGCTGGGGAGATTTTACTGTACCAGCAGCAGCACAGGCAGCGCTCCTCTCTGTTATGCCATGTCTACTGGGATGGTAGGAGGGAAAAGCAGGGAGGCGGAGAGAGAGTGGGTGGGCGGAGCCCGGGAGCCGGCCGTCCCGATCGTGGCAACGGGACAAACAACGTAAAGCGTGAAAGTCCCGCTGTATCCGGGACGGTTGGGAGGTATGGGGTAAGGGATAATGACACTGACACTCGGGGTACAGGATAATGACGCTGACACTTGGCTCTCACCCACAGCACCCTGAAATCCCTCTATCAGCACCCAGCTTTCCTATGTTCTGATATTTATCTTGTCCTCAGCACCCAGCTTTCCCATATCAGAGCATGAGAAAGCTGGGTGCTGAGAGATGTATATCAGAACATGGGAAAGCTGGGTGCTGAGAGATGTATATCAGAACATGGGAAAGCTGGGTGCTGAGAGATGTATAGCAGAGCATGGGAAAGTTGGCTGCTGAGGGAAAGAGCCTTTTTCCCTCAGCACAAAACATTTCCATCCCATACTTGTATCTTTGTCCCCCCTGTATAAAGTTCTCAAAATACTATAACAGCCCCCACATAGCCTTCCAAATAATTGTATAAAGGGTCTCACATAACCCTTCATATATTAGAATGCAGATACATAGCCCTCCATATATTATAATGCACCCCCATAATCCTCCATGTATAAAGTAGCCCTTCAATTATAATGCATTTCCCATAGTTCTCCATGTATTAAAATTCACCCCATAGTTCTCCATATATTATACTGCACCACATAGTCCTCCATGTTTTATAATGCACTTCCATAGTCCATGTATAAGGTAGCCTCCATAGTCCTCCATATATTATAATGCAGCCCCCATAGTCCTATATGTATTATAACACAACCCCATAAAACTTCAGATGGTATTATGCAGCCCCATACTCCTCCATGTATAATTCACCCCTATATTCCATGTATAAGGTGTCCCTTCATTTTGTATTATACAGCCCCCCCCGACCTCCATTTTAATGCAGTCCTATAGACCTCCAGTATAATGCAGCCTCATAGACCTCTATGTATATTACACCTCTATATTCAATGTATAAGGTGTCCTTCATGTTTATTATGCAGCCTCACCAGGCCTCCATATATAATAATGCAGCCAACCTCTCCAGGCCTCCATGTATAATATAGCAGCCAGCCTCCCAGGCCTCCATGTATAATATAGCAGCCAGCCTCCCCAGGCCTCCATGTATAATAATGCAGCCAGCCTCCCCAGGCCTCCATGTATAATAATGCAGCCAGCCTCCCCAGGCCTCCATGTATAATAATGCAGCCAGCCTCCCCAGGCCTCCATTTATAATAATGCAGCCAGCCTCCCCAGACCTCCATGTATAATAATGCAGCCAGCCTCCCCAGGCCTCATGTATAATAATGCAGCCAGCCTCCCCAGGCCTCCATGTATAATAATGCAGCCAGCCTCCCCAGGCCTCCATGTATAATAATGCAGCCAGCCTCCCCAGGCCTCCATGTATAATAATGCAGCCAGCCTCCCCAGACCTCCATGTATAATAATGCAGCCAGCCTCCCCAGGCCTCCATGTATAATAATGCAGCCAGCCTCCCCAGACCTCCATGTATAATAATGCAGCCAGCCTCCCCAGGCCTCCATGTATAATAATGCAGCCAGCCTCCCCAGGCCTCCATGTATAATAATGCAGCCAGCCTCCCCAGGCCTCCATGTATAATAATGCAGCCAGCCTCCCCAGGCCTCATGTATAATAATGCAGCCAGCCTCCCCAGGCCTCCATGTATAATAATGCAGCCAGCCTCCCCAGGCCTCCATGTACAGTATAATGCAGTCTCCCCAGGCCTCCATGTACAGTATCATGCAGCCTCCCCACCCCAGGCCTCCATGTACAGTATCATGCAGCCTCCCCACCCCAGGCCTCCATGTACAGTATCATGCAGCCTCCCCACCCCAGGCCTCCATGTACAGTATCATGCAGCCTCCCCACCCCAGGCCTCCATGTACAGTATCATACAGCCTCCCCACCCCAGGCCTCCATGTACAGTATCATGCAGCCTCCCCACCCCAGGCCTCCATGTACAGTATCATGCAGCCTCCCCACCCCAGGCCTCCATGTACAGTATCATACAGCCTCCCCACCCCAGGCCTCCATGTACAGTATCATGCAGCCTCCCCACCCCAGGCCTCCATGTACAGTATCATGCAGCCTCCCCACCCCAGGCCTCCATGTACAGTATCATGCAGCCTCCCCAACCCAGGCCTCCATGTACAGTATCATACAGCCTCCCCACCCCAGGCCTCCATGTACAATATCATGCAGCCTCCCCACCCCAGGCCTCTGACCACCGTGTACTCTGCATGATACTGTACATGGAGGCTCCATGTACAGTATCATGCAGCCTCCCCACCCCAGGCCTCCATGTACAGTATCATACAGCCTCCCCACCCCAGGCCTCCATGTACAATATCATGCAGCCTCCCCACCCCAGGCCTCTGACCACCGTGTACTCACTTTATATATATAAAAAAAAAAAAAACAAGTACTCACCGATCTTCTCCTTCCACTGCTGCTCTGTCCTGACGTCTCCTTGTTCCACTGCTGCTGTACTCCCTGCTCTCCTCCTTCCACTGCTGCTCGTCCTCCTCTCTCTCCCGGTGCTCCGGTCGGCGTCCTCCCTCCCTGCGCTCTGTGCACTCAGCACAGCAGTCGCACAGGAGTGACGTCACCGCGCAGGCACAGGGGGAGTATGATGATGCAGAGCGGCGCTGGCCGCTCTATGCTTCATTATTACTGTGCGTGGTGACGGGGGAGGGGGGCCCCGGTGCCGCCGCTGACATCGGGCAGGAGGGCCCGGTGTCGGGGGCGGCAGCGGGTCATATAGTGGGCGCGTGCACTGTGACAGATCAGCGCAGCTTCTCTCTCACTGAGAGGAGCTGGCTGCTGATCTGTCGGGTCCCCGCGGGCCCCAAACTGCCCGGGCCCGGTCGCGATGGCGACCGCTGCGACCGCGGTCGTTACGCCCCTGGCAAAGACATTTGCAGCACCTCTGACCTGCATTGCACACTCCAACTCATTATAACTAAGCCATTATACTAGCAAACACTCAGTGTACCTAGTGGCATCCTAAACATGGCTATTGGACTTTTGTCTAGTCACACTAGTGCAAAGACATATGCAGCACCTCTGCCTGCATTGCACACTCCAACTCATTATAACTAAGCCATTATACTAGCAAACACTCAGTGTACCTAGTGGCATCCTAAACGTGGCTATTGGACTTTGCTATAATCCCACTAGTGCAAAGACATTTGCAGCACCTCTACCTGCATTGCACACTCCAACTCATTATAACTAAGCCATTATACTAGCAAACACTCAGTGTACCTAGTGGCATCCTAAACGTGGCTATTGGACTTTTATCTAGTCACACTAGTGCAAAGACATTTGCAGCACCTCTGCCTGCATTGCACACTCCAACTCATTATAACTAAGCCATTATACTAGCAAACACTCAGTGTAACTAGTGGCATCCTAAACGTGGCTGTGAGGCAAATCCCGGGATATGAAGATGAATTATGACTCCAGTCATAATCCCTCATCACTCCCTGGCAGTGCCCCCCTCCCTTCTTGTTCTCAGTGTTCCACTTACACCTCCATGGCCATGTCCTGTGATATGGAAATGAGGTGGTGTGGGAACAATGGACACAGGATGACTCCCTGCCGTCACCCTGTAACAAGAGTTGTATCTCATTAGCAAGGCTATGGAAATAGCCAGACAGAACGACTCCAGTAAAAAATGGTTCATATCTCGCAAGCCATATTTCCGATAAATATGGCAACCATAAAAATGGTGTCTCCGCATGCGGACGATGCCGGCACACCCTTTTTATGGGAGCAGGACATTGGGAAATGCCCCAGGCGTGATATCAGCCAATGGGGAACTGGCAGACAGGTCATGAGTCCCCTCGTTCTGTGGCTAAATTCATAACTATCACAATGAGAGCATTGGCGTCCGCCTACGACGCTCCCAGGCAAAGTTATGGCCCATATTCCATGTTGTGGATTGTCCATAACTCAAGCCAGGGGTGGAGCAGTGCTTCCCTGTGAGGTCACTAAGGTAGGAGGGGACCTGGATCTGCCCAGGTTGATAACCCTACTTCGGCCATTTTCCAGTGTTCTTTCGCTGGGGGTCACGTGTAGGAAACATCTGTGGGAGTTCCTGGAAACCTGGTCTACAGCGCCCCCCTGTGGCCAGACGCACAAGGTAACTGATTGAATTGCATACCTGTTGTAAAACATGCTTTATCTGTAACTGTACTCTGACATATGTATATTCTGTAGATTCCCTATTGTATATATTGTAGTTTCTAGTGTGCTTTAGGCTGATTAAATTATATAATTAATCTTGGGCTGTTCTGTTATCTCGATCTTGAATCCCACGTCTGTGTGTTCGGCTAATAGTTACCGTGAAGCGGTTGGTGGCAGCGAGTTGTGCCAAGGATTATTGTGGGGAGGCCAGTGAGATTCGGGAAGATATTATATATTCCGCCCGCGGAGGTCGGGGGAATATATACCCTACTCTCACCGGGGACCCTTCAATAATCGGCATAAGTAGTATAGCGGCCTCCTTGCTTATTGTCGGGCAATTCCATAATTGGCCTGACTATAAGAGGGGCGCTAGAGAGCGCGTCACGTGCTCTGTCTGTCGGTCGGGAGGTATAAAGGAGGGGTGACCCCACTTGTTACCCCCCGATTGTGACGTACTGGTAGCCAGCGCGGGGGATTTCTGAGTGACCCCCCCGGTGGTTTGTGACATATTGGTGGCATAGCGGTGGGATCGAGATAATAGTGTGTGTGAGTGTGAGACCCATACTCCCAGACACTAAAGACTGCCTGCAGCAGCTGTGGCTGCTGGGGTCTTCAGACTAGCTCAACACTAGAGTGTCAGAGTGCAGATACTGTAAGGTGTGTGGAGGCATCAGGTGTCAGTTCTGTGTCAGTGACCAAAAGTCTGCAAGAATGGCTGATGGCACCAGGAGCAGAGCTATGCAACTGGCCAATGCTAAGGCAGGAGCCGAAGAGAGGGAGGACGGTGCTGTGGACAGCAATGAGGAGGTTGCCCACGAGTCCTCCAGGAGCTCGACGCCAGAAAACAGCTCTGCAGAGGACATTGCACAACCTGGCACTGCTGGACAAGATGAGGAGGAGCTCACCCAAGGTTCCTCAACGAGCCAGATGCCAGCCCTCCGCTCTGAAAGGGACAGTGAATCGCCTAGCTCTGCAGCGTGCCGCAGATCACCACGTGCCATTCCACCGAGCCTGGGAGGCTCGGATAGCCTTCTTCAAATGGCTATGGCCCTTCTCCAGGCTGGAGACCAGAAGGGCTACAAGGAACTCCTGGCAGAGCGCAGGGCAGAGCGGCAGGCAGCGCGTGACGCTGAGGCTGCGGAGCGGCACGCAGAGCGTGAGGCTGCGGAGCGAGAGCGGCAGGCAGCGCGTGAAGAGCGAGAGCGAGAGCGACAGGCAGACCGTGACTACCAGCTGCAGCTAGCTCAGCTCCGGCCCTCATCAGCCACACGTGACCTTCGAGACACCAAACTTCCAAAGGTCCGTGTTGAGGACTTCCCAGTGCTGGAGAAGGATGGAGACTTGGACTCTTTCTTGACTGCTTTTGAACGGACTTGCTTGCAGCACCATCTGGACAAGGACCAGTGGGCCAAATACCTGACCCCCCGTTTAAGGGGTAAGGCCCTGGATGTCCTTGGGGACTTGCCTGCTGAGGCAGATCAGGGCTACGACACCATCAAGCGGGCCCTGATCCAACAGTACAACCTCACTCCGGAGTCCTACCGCAAGAAGTTCCGGACCCTGCAGAAGGGACCAAAGGACTCCTGGGCTGACCACCGGCGGGCACTTGCCCGAGCTGCCGACCACTGGACCCAAGGCCTGCAGCTTTCCACCGGACCAGAGATCCTGGACTTGGTCATCACGGAGCAACTCTTGTGGAACTGCCCTGAGGATCTCCGCCAGTTCATCCGAGACCAGAAGCCAAAGGGGTCCACGGCTACAGCTGCCCTGGCCGATGACTACACCAACAATCGGGCTCCTGAAGCCAGGAGAGCAGCCACCAGCAGCACCTGGAGAGGGGGTAAGATGAATTCTGCGACTGCCCCACCTGCCCCTAGACTGCAGGGGGTGTCCCCCTCAACTCCCCTCTCCAGGCCCGTGGCGGAACCAAGACGGTGCCACCAGTGCAACCTACCTGGACACTTCAAGGCCATGTGCCCTCAGCCTCCCAAGGCCCCGGCTCCGTCCCCGTCCCAAGGGCCGCCCAAGGTGTATTGTGTGGGTGGGGGTGGTGGTAGGTCCCTGGACAGCTTCCAACCTGACACCGTCTCTGGGACGAATGGGCGATTGTTGCGATGGAGCCTTGCGCTCCAGCAATACAACTTCACCATTCGCCACAAAAGGGGCCGTGACCACGGTAACGCAGACGGGCTGTCCCGACAAGGAGAGGTCGCGGACGGGCGCACGGGGGAACACCGGAGTGTGCTGCCCCCTAGCGCCCTCAAAAGGGGGGAGGTGTGAGGCAAATCCCGGGATATGAAGATGAATTATGACTCCAGTCATAATCCCTCATCACTCCCTGGCAGTGCCCCCCTCCCTTCATGTTCTCAGTGTTCCACTTACACCTCCATGGCCATGTCCTGTGATATGGAAATGAGGTGGTGTGGGAACAATGGACACAGGATGACTCCCTGCCGTCACCCTGTAACAAGAGTTGTATCTCATTAGCAAGGCTATGGAAATAGCCAGACAGAACGACTCCAGTAAAAAATGGTTCATATCTCGCAAGCCATATTTCCGATAAATATGGCAACCATAAAAATGGTGTCTCCGCATGCGGACGATGCCGGCACACCCTTTTTATGGGAGCAGGACATTGGGAAATGCCCCAGGCGTGATATCAGCCAATGGGGAACTGGCAGACAGGTCATGAGTCCCCTCGTTCTGTGGCTAAATTCATAACTATCACAATGAGAGCATTGGCGTCCGCCTACGACGCTCCCAGGCAAAGTTATGGCCCATATTCCATGTTGTGGATTGTCCATAACTCAAGCCAGGGGTGGAGCAGTGCTTCCCTGTGAGGTCACTAAGGTAGGAGGGGACCTGGATCTGCCCAGGTTGATAACCCTACTTCGGCCATTTTCCAGTGTTCTTTCGCTGGGGGTCACGTGTAGGAAACATCTGTGGGAGTTCCTGGAAACCTGGTCTACAGCGCCCCCCTGTGGCCAGACGCACAAGGTAACTGATTGAATTGCATACCTGTTGTAAAACATGCTTTATCTGTAACTGTACTCTGACATATGTATATTCTGTAGATTCCCTATTGTATATATTGTAGTTTCTAGTGTGCTTTAGGCTGATTAAATTATATAATTAATCTTGGGCTGTTCTGTTATCTCGATCTTGAATCCCACGTCTGTGTGTTCGGCTAATAGTTACCGTGAAGCGGTTGGTGGCAGCGAGTTGTGCCAAGGATTATTGTGGGGAGGCCAGTGAGATTCGGGAAGATATTATATATTCCGCCCGCGGAGGTCGGGGGAATATATACCCTACTCTCACCGGGGACCCTTCAATAATCGGCATAAGTAGTATAGCGGCCTCCTTGCTTATTGTCGGGCAATTCCATAATTGGCCTGACTATAAGAGGGGCGCTAGAGAGCGCGTCACGTGCTCTGTCTGTCGGTCGGGAGGTATAAAGGAGGGGTGACCCCACTTGTTACCCCCCGATTGTGACGTACTGGTAGCCAGCGCGGGGGATTTCTGAGTGACCCCCCCGGTGGTTTGTGACAGTGGCTATTGGACTTTGCTATAGTCCCACTAGTGCAAAGACATTTGCAGCACCTCTACCTGCATTGCACACTCCAACTCATTATAACTAAGCCATTATACTAGCAAACACTCAGTGTACCTAGTGGCATCCTAAACATGGCTATTGGACTTTGCTATAGTCCCACTAGTGCAAAGACATTTGCAGCACCTCTGCCTGCATTGCACACTCCAACTCATTATAACTAAGCCATTATACTAGCAAACACTCAGTGTACCTAGTGGCATCCTAAACATAGCTATTGGACTTTGCTATAGTCCCACTAGTGCAAAGACATTTGCAGCACCTCTGCCTGCATTGCACACTCCAACTCATTATAACTAAGCCATTATACTAGCAAACACTCAGTGTACCTAGTGGCATCCTAAACGTGGCTATTGGACTTTGCTATAGTCCCACTAGTGCAAAGACATTTGCAGCACCTCTGCCTGCATTGCACACTCCAACTCATTATAACTAAACCATTATACTAGAAAACACTCAGTGTACCTAGAGGCATCCTAAACGTGGATATTGGACTTTTGTCTAGTCACACTAGTGCAAAGACATTTGCAGCACCTCTGCCTGCATTGCACACTCCAACTCATTATAACTAAGCCATTATACTAGCAAACACTCAGTGTACCTAGTGGCATCCTAAACGTGGCTATTGGACTTTGCTATAGTCCCACTAGTGCAAAGACATTTGCAGCACCTCTACCTGCATTGCACACTCCAACTCATTATAACTAAGCCATTATACTAGCAAACACTCAGTGTACCTAGTGGCATCCTAAACGTGGCTATTGGACTTTTGTCTAGTCACACTAGTGCAAAGACATTTGCAGCACCTCTGACTGCATTGCACACTCCAACTCATTATAACTAAGCCATTATACTAGCAAACACTCAGTGTAACTAGTGGCATCCTAAACGTGGCTATTGGACTTTGCTATAGTCCCACTAGTGCAAAGACATTTGCAGCACCTCTACCTGCATTGCACACTCCAACTCATTATAACTAAGCCATTATACTAGCAAACACTCAGTGTACCTAGTGGCATCCTAAACGTGGCTATTGGACTTTTCTATAGTCCCACTAGTGCAAAGACACTTGCAGCACCTCTGCCTGCATTGCACACTCCAACTCATTATAACTAAGCCATTATACTAGCAAACACTCAGTGTACCTAGTGGCATCCTAAACGTGGCTATTGGACTTTTGTCTAGTCACACTAGTATTAAGACATTTGCAGCACCTCTGCCTGCATTGCGCACTCCAACTCATTATAACTAAGCCATTATACTAGCAAACACTCAGTATACCTAGTGGCATCCTAAACGTGGCTATTGGACTTTGCTATAGTCCCACTAGTGCAAAGACATTTGCAGCACCTCTACCTGCATTGCACACTCCAACTCATTATAACTAAGCCATTATACTAGCAAACACTCAGTGTACCTAGTGGCATCCTAAACGTGGCTATTGGACTTTTGTCTAGTCACACTAGTGCAAAGACATTTGCAGCACCTCTGCCTGCATTGCATACTCCAACTCATTATAACTAAGCCATTATACTAGCAAACACTCAGTGTACCTAGTGGCATCCTAAACGTGGCTATTGGACTTTTGTCTAGTCACACTAGTGCAAAGACATTTGCAGCACCTCTGCCTGCATTGCACACTCCAACTCATTATAACTAAGCCATTATACTAGCAAACACTCAGTGTACCTAGTGGCATCCTAAACGTGGCTATTGGACTTTGCTATAGTCCCACTAGTGCAAAGACATTTGCAGCACCTCTACCTGCATTGCACACTCCAACTCATTATAACTAAGCCGTTATACTAGCAAACACTCAGTGTACCTAGTGGCATCCTAAACGTGGCTATTGGACTTTGCTATAGTCCCACTAGTGCAAAGACATTTGCAGCACCTCTGCCTGCATTGCACACTCCAACTCATTATAACTAAGCCATTATACTAGCAACCACTCAGTGTACCTAGTGGCATCCTAAACGTGGCTATTGGACTTTTGTCTAGTCACACTAGTGCAAAGACATTTTCAGCACCTCTGCCTGCATTGCACACTCCAACTCATTATAACTAAGCCAATATACTAGCAAACACTCAGTGTGCCTAGTGGCATCCTAAACGTGGCTATTGGACTTTGCTATAGTCCCACTAGTGCAAAGACATTTGCAGCACCTCTACCTGCATTGCACACTCAAACTCATTATAACTAAGCCATTATACTAGCAAACACTCAGTGTAGCTAGTGGCATCCTAAACGTGGCTATTGGACTTTGCTATAGTCCCACTAGTGCAAAGACATTTGCAGCACCTCTGACCTGCATTGCACACTCCAACTCATTATAACTAAGCCATTATACTAGCAAACACTCAGTGTACCTAGTGGCATCCTAAACATGGCTATTGGACTTTTGTCTAGTCACACTAGTGCAAAGACATATGCGGCACCTCTGCCTGCATTGCACACTCCAACTCATTATAACTAAGCCATTATACTAGCAAACACTCAGTGTACCTAGTGGCATCCTAAACATGGCTATTGGACTTTGCTATAATCCCACTAGTGCAAAGACATTTGCAGCACCTCTACCTGCATTGCACACTCCAACTCATTATAACTAAGCCATTATACTAGCAAACACTCAGTGTACCTAGTGGCATCCTAAACGTGGCTATTGGACTTTTATCTAGTCACACTAGTGCAAAGACATTTGCAGCACCTCTGCCTGCATTGCACACTCCAACTCATTATAACTAAGCCATTATACTAGCAAACACTCAGTGTAACTAGTGGCATCCTAAACGTGGCTATTGGACTTTGCTATAGTCCCACTAGTGCAAAGACATTTGCAGCACCTCTACCCGCATTGCACACTCCAACTCATTATAACTAAGCCATTATACTAGCAAACACTCAGTGTACCTAGTGGCATCCTAAACATGGCTATTGGACTTTGCTATAGTCCCACTAGTGCAAAGACATTTGCAGCACCTCTGCCTGCATTGCACACTCCAACTCATTATAACTAAGCCATTATACTAGCAAACACTCAGTGTACCTAGTGGCATCCTAAACGTGGCTATTGGACTTTGCTATAGTCCCACTAGTGCAAAGACATTTGCAGCACCTCTACCTGCATTGCACACTCCAACTCATTATAACTAAGCCATTATACTAGCAAACACTCAGTGTACCTAGTGGCATCCTAAACGTGGCTATTGGACTTTGCTATAGTCCCACTAGTGCAAAGACATTTGCAGCACCTCTACCTGCATTGCACACTCCAACTCATTATAACTAAGCCGTTATACTAGCAAACACTCAGTGTACCTAGTGGCATCCTAAACGTGGCTATTGGACTTTGCTATAGTCCCACTAGTGCAAAGACATTTGCAGCACCTCTGCCTGCATTGCACACTCCAACTCATTATAACTAAGCCATTATACTAGCAACCACTCAGTGTACCTAGTGGCATCCTAAACGTGGCTATTGGACTTTTGTCTAGTCACACTAGTGCAAAGACATTTTCAGCACCTCTGCCTGCATTGCACACTCCAACTCATTATAACTAAGCCAATATACTAGCAAACACTCAGTGTGCCTAGTGGCATCCTAAACGTGGCTATTGGACTTTGCTATAGTCCCACTAGTGCAAAGACATTTGCAGCACCTCTACCTGCATTGCACACTCAAACTCATTATAACTAAGCCATTATACTAGCAAACACTCAGTGTAGCTAGTGGCATCCTAAACGTGGCTATTGGACTTTGCTATAGTCCCACTAGTGCAAAGACATTTGCAGCACCTCTGACCTGCATTGCACACTCCAACTCATTATAACTAAGCCATTATACTAGCAAACACTCAGTGTACCTAGTGGCATCCTAAACATGGCTATTGGACTTTTGTCTAGTCACACTAGTGCAAAGACATATGCAGCACCTCTGCCTGCATTGCACACTCCAACTCATTATAACTAAGCCATTATACTAGCAAACACTCAGTGTACCTAGTGGCATCCTAAACGTGGCTATTGGACTTTGCTATAATCCCACTAGTGCAAAGACATTTGCAGCACCTCTACGTGCATTGCACACTCCAACTCATTATAACTAAGCCATTATACTAGCAAACACTCAGTGTACCTAGTGGCATCCTAAACGTGGCTATTGGACTTTTATCTAGTCACACTAGTGCAAAGACATTTGCAGCACCTCTGCCTGCATTGCACACTCCAACTCATTATAACTAAGCCATTATACTAGCAAACACTCAGTGTAACTAGTGGCATGCTAAACGTGGCTATTGGACTTTGCTATAGTCCCACTAGTGCAAAGAGATTTGCAGCACCTCTACCTGCATTGCACACTCCAACTCATTATAACTAAGCCATTATACTAGCAAACACTCAGTGTACCTAGTGGCATCCTAAACATGGCTATTGGACTTTGCTATAGTCCCACTAGTGCAAAGACATTTGCAGCACCTCTGCCTGCATTGCACACTCCAACTCATTATAACTAAGCCATTATACTAGCAAACACTCAGTGTACCTAGTGGCATCCTAAACGTGGCTATTGGACTTTGCTATAGTCCCACTAGTGCAAAGACATTTGCAGCACCTCTACCTGCATTGCACACTCCAACTCATTATAACTAAGCCATTATACTAGCAAACACTCAGTGTACCTAGTGGCATCCTAAACGTGGCTATTGGACTTTTGTCTAGTCACACTAGTGCAAAGACATTTGCAGCACCTCTGCCTGCATTGCACACTCCAACTCATTATAACTAAGCCATTATACTAGCAAACACTCAGTGTACCTAGTGGCATCCTAAACGTGGCTATTGGACTTTGCTATAGTCCCACTAGTGCAAAGACATTTGCAGCACCTCTACCTGCATTGCACACTCCAACTCATTATAACTAAGCCATTATACTAGCAAACACTCAGTGTACCTAGTGGCATCCTAAACGTGGCTATTGGACTTTTGTCTAGTCGCACTAGTGCAAAGACATTTGCAGCACGTCTACCTGCATTGCACACTCCAACTCATTATAACTAAGCCATTATACTAGCAAACACTCAGTGTACCTAGTGGCATCCTAAACGTGGCTATTGGACTTTGCTATAGTCCCACTAGTGCAAAGACATTTGCAGCACCTCTGCCTGCATTGCACACTCCAACTCATTATAACTAAGCCATTATACTAGCAAACACTCAGTGTACCTAGTGGCATCCTAAACGTGGCTATTGGACTTTTGTCTAGTCACACTAGTGCAAAGACATTTGCAGCACCTCTGCCTGCATTGCACACTCCAACTCATTATAACTAAGCCATTATACTAGCAAACACTCAGTGTACCTAGTGGCATCCTAAACGTGGCTATTGGACTTTGCTATAGTCCCACTAGTGCAAAGACATTTGCAGCACCTCTACCTGCATTGCACACTCCAACTCATTATAACTAAGCCATTATACTAGCAAACACTCAGTGTACCTAGTGGCATCCTAAACGTGGCTATTGGACTTTGCTATAGTCCCACTAGTGCAAAGACATTTGCAGCACCTCTGCCTGCATTGCACACTCCAACTCATTATAACTAAGCCATTATACTAGCAAACACTCAGTGTACCTAGTGGCATCCTAAACGTGGCTATTGGACTTTGCTATAGTCCCACTAGTGCAAAGACATTTGCAGCATCTCTGCCTGCATTGCACACTCCAACTCAATATAACTAAGCCATTATACTAGCAAACACTCAGTGTACCTAGTGGCATCCTAAACGTAGCTATTGGACTTTGCTATAGTCCCACTAGTGCAAAGACATTTGCAGCACCTCTGCCTGCATTGCACACTCCAACTCATTATAACTAAGCCATTATACTAGCAAACACTCAGTGTACCTAGTGGCATCCTAAACGTGGCTATTGGACTTTGCTATAGTCCCACTAGTGCAAAGACATTTGCAACACCTCTGCCTGCATTGCACACTCCAACTCATTATAACTAAGCCATTATACTAGAAAACACTCAGTGTACCTAGTGGCATCCTAAACGTGGCTATTGGACTTTTGTCTAGTCACACTAGTGCAAAGACATTTGCAGCACCTCTGCCTGCATTGCACACTCCAACTCATTATAACTAAGCCATTATACTAGCAAACACTCAGTGTACCTAGTGGCATCCTAAACGTGGCTATTGGACTTTGCTATAGTCCCACTAGTGCAAAGACATTTGCAGCACCTCTACCTGCATTGCACACTCCAACTCATTATAACTAAGCCATTATACTAGCAAACACTCAGTGTACCTAGTGGCATCCTAAACGTGGCTATTGGACTTTTGGCTAGTCACACTAGTGCAAAGACATTTGCAGCACCTCTGCCTGCATTGCACACTCCAACTCATTATAACTAAGCCATTATACTAGAAAACACTCAGTGTACCTAGTGGCATCCTAAACGTGGCTATTGGACTTTGCTATAGTCCCACTAGTGCAAAGACATTTGCAGCACCTCTACCTGCATTGCACACTGCAACTCATTATAACTAAGCCATTATACTAGCAAACACTCAGTGTACCTAGTGGCATCCTAAACGTGGCTATTGGACTTTTGTCTAGTCACACTAGTGCAAAGACATTTGCAGCACCTCTGCCTGCATTGCACACTCCAACTCATTATAACTAAGCCATTATACTAGCAAACACTCAGTGTACCTAGTGGCATCCTAAACGTGGCTATTGGACTTTTGTCTAGTCACACTAGTGCAAAGACATTTGCAGCACCTCTGCCTGCATTGCACACTCCAACTCATTATAACTAAGCCATTATACTAGCAAACACTCAGTGTACCTAGTGGCATCCTAAACGTGGCTATTGGACTTTGCTATAGTCCCACTAGTGCAAAGACATTTGCAGCACCTCTACCTGCATTGCACACTCCAACTCATTATAACTAAGCCATTATACTAGCAAACACTCAGTGTACCTAGTGGCATCCTAAACGTGGCTATTGGACTTTGCTATAGTCCCACTAGTGCAAAGACATTTGCAGCACCTCTGCCTGCATTGCACACTCCAACTCATTATAACTAAGCCATTATACTAGCAAACACTCAGTGTACCTAGTGGCATCCTAAACGTGGCTATTGGACTTTGCTATAGTCCCACTAGTGCAAAGACATTTGCAGCACCTCTGCCTGCATTGCACACTCCAACTCATTATAACTAAGCCATTATACTAGCAAACACTCAGTGTACCTAGTGGCATCCTAAACGTGGCTATTGGACTTTGCTATAGTCCCACTAGTGCAAAGACATTTGCAGCACCTCTGCCTGCATTGCACACTCCAACTCATTATAACTAAGCCATTATACTAGCAAACACTCAGTGTACCTAGTGGCATCCTAAACGTGGCTATTGGACTTTGCTATAGTCCCACTAGTGCAAAGACATTTGCAGCACCTCTGCCTGCATTGCACACTCCAACTCATTATAACTAAGCCATTATACTAGCAAACACTCAGTGTACCTAGTGGCATCCTAAACGTGGCTATTGGACTTTTGTCTAGTCACACTAGTGCAAAGACATTTGCAGCACCTCTGCCTGCATTGCACACTCCAACTCATTATAACTAAGCCATTATACTAGCAAACACTCAGTGTACCTAGTGGCATCCTAAACGTGGCTATTGGACTTTGCTATAGTCCCACTAGTGCAAAGACATTTGCAGCACCTCTACCTGCATTGCACACTCCAACTCATTATAACTAAGCCATTATACTAGCAAACACTCAGTGTACCTAGTGGCATCCTAAACGTGGCTATTGGACTTTTGTCTAGTCACACTAGTGCAAAGACATTTGCAGCACCTCTGCCTGCATTGCACACTCCAACTCATTATAACTAAGCCATTATACTAGCAAACACTCAGTGTACCTAGTGGCATCCTAAACGTGGCTATTGGACTTTGCTATAGTCCCACTAGTGCAAAGACATTTGCAGCACCTCTACCTGCATTGCACACTCCAACTCATTATAACTAAGCCATTATACTAGCAAACACTCAGTGTACCTAGTGGCATCCTAAACGTGGCTATTGGACTTTTGTCTAGTCACACTAGTGCAAAGACATTTGCAGCACCTCTGCCTGCATTGCACACTCCAACTCATTATAACTAAGCCATTATACTAGCAAACACTCAGTGTACCTAGTGGCATCCTAAACGTGGCTATTGGACTTTGCTATAGTCCCACTAGTGCAAAGACATTTGCAGCACCTCTACCTGCATTGCACACTCCAACTCATTATAACTAAGCCATTATACTAGCAAACACTCAGTGTACCTAGTGGCATCCTAAACGTGGCTATTGGACTTTTGTCTAGTCACACTAGTGCAAAGACATTTGCAGCACCTCTGCCTGCATTGCACACTCCAACTCATTATAACTAAGCCATTATACTAGCAAACACTTAGTGTACCTAGTGGCATCCTAAACGTGGCTATTGGACTTTTGTCTAGTCACACTAGTGCAAAGACATTTGCAGCACCTCTGCCTGCATTACACACTCCAACTCATTATAACTAAGCCATTATACTAGCAAACACTCAGTGTACCTAGTGGCATCCTAAACGTGGCTATTGGACTTTGCTATAGTCCCACTAGTGCAAAGACATTTGCAGCACCTCTACCTGCATTGCACACTCCAACTCATTATAACTAAGCCATTATACTAGCAAACACTCAGTGTACCTAGTGGCATCCTAAACGTGGCTATTGGACTTTGCTATAGTCCCACTAGTGCAAAGACATTTGCAGCACCTCTACCTGCATTGCACACTCCAACTCATTATAACTAAGCCATTATACTAGCAAACACTCAGTGTACCTAGTGGCATCCTAAACGTGGCTATTGGACTTTGCTATAGTCCCACTAGTGCAAAGACATTTGCAGCACCTCTGCCTGCATTGCACACTCCAACTCATTATAACTAAGCCATTATACTAGCAAACACTCAGTGTACCTAGTGGCATCCTAAACGTGGCTATTGGACTTTGCTATAGTCCCACTAGTGCAAAGACATTTGCAGCATCTCTGCCTGCATTGCACACTCCAACTCAATATAACTAAGCCATTATACTAGCAAACACTCAGTGTACCTAGTGGCATCCTAAACGTAGCTATTGGACTTTGCTATAGTCCCACTAGTGCAAAGACATTTGCAGCACCTCTGCCTGCATTGCACACTCCAACTCATTATAACTAAGCCATTATACTAGCAAACACTCAGTGTACCTAGTGGCATCCTAAACGTGGCTATTGGACTTTGCTATAGTCCCACTAGTGCAAAGACATTTGCAGCACCTCTGCCTGCATTGCACACTCCAACTCATTATAACTAAGCCATTATACTAGAAAACACTCAGTGTACCTAGTGGCATCCTAAACGTGGCTATTGGACTTTTGTCTAGTCACACTAGTGCAAAGACATTTGCAGCACCTCTGCCTGCATTGCACACTCCAACTCATTATAACTAAGCCATTATACTAGCAAACACTCAGTGTACCTAGTGGCATCCTAAACGTGGCTATTGGACTTTGCTATAGTCCCACTAGTGCAAAGACATTTGCAGCACCTCTACCTGCATTGCACACTCCAACTCATTATAACTAAGCCATTATACTAGCAAACACTCAGTGTACCTAGTGGCATCCTAAACGTGGCTATTGGACTTTTGGCTAGTCACACTAGTGCAAAGACATTTGCAGCACCTCTGCATGCATTGCATACTCCAACTCATTATAACTAAGCCATTATACTAGCAAACACTCAGTGTACCTAGTGGCATCCTAAACGTGGCTATTGGACTTTTGTCTAGTCACACTAGTGCAAAGACATTTACAGCACCTCTGCCTGCATTGCACACTCCAACTCATTATAACTAAGCCATTATACTAGCAAACACTCAGTGTACCTAGTGGCATCCTAAACGTGGCTATTGGACTTTGCTATAGTCCCACTAGTGCAAAGACATTTGCAGCACCTCTACCTGCATTGCACACTCCAACTCATTATAACTAAGCCATTATACTAGCAAACACTCAGTGTACCTAGTGGCATCCTAAACGTGGCTATTGGACTTTTGTCTAGTCACACTAGTGCAAAGACATTTGCAGCACCTCTGCCTGCATTGCACACTCCAACTCATTATAACTAAGCCATTATACTAGCAAACACTCAGTGTACCTAGTGGCATCCTAAACGTGGCTATTGGACTTTGCTATAGTCCCACTAGTGCAAAGACATTTGCAGCACCTCTACCTGCATTGCACACTCCAACTCATTATAACTAAGCCATTATACTAGCAAACACTCAGTGTACCTAGTGGCATCCTAAACGTGGCTATTGGACTTTTGTCTAGTCACACTAGTGCAAAGACATTTGCAGCACCTCTGCCTGCTTTGCACACTCCAACTCATTATAACTAAGCCATTATACTAGCAAACACTCAGTGTACCTAGTGGCATCCTAAACGTGGCTATTGGACTTTGCTATAGTCCCACTAGTGCAAAGACATTTGCAGCACCTCTACCTGCATTGCACACTCCAACTCATTATAACTAAGCCATTATACTAGCAAACACTCAGTGTACCTAGTGGCATCCTAAACGTGGCTATTGGACTTTTGTCTAGTCACACTAGTGCAAAGACATTTGCAGCACCTCTGCCTGCATTGCACACTCCAACTCATTATAACTAAGCCATTATACTAGCAAACACTCAGTGTACCTAGTGGCATCCTAAACGTGGCTATTGGACTTTGCTATAGTCCCACTAGTGCAAAGACATTTGCAGCACCTCTACCTGCATTGCACACTCCAACTCATTATAACTAAGCCATTATACTAGCAAACACTCAGTGTACCTAGTGGCATCCTAAACGTGGCTATTGGACTTTTGTCTAGTCACACTAGTGCAAAGACATTTGCAGCACCTCTGCCTGCATTGCACACTCCAACTCATTATAACTAAGCCATTATACTAGCAAACACTCAGTGTACCTAGTGGCATCCTAAACGTGGCTATTGGACTTTGCTATAGTCCCACTAGTGCAAAGACATTTGCAGCACCTCTACCTGCATTGCACACTCCAACTCATTATAACTAAGCCATTATACTAGCAAACACTCAGTGTACCTAGTGGCATCCTAAACGTGGCTATTGGACTTTTGTCTAGTCACACTAGTGCAAAGACATTTGCAGCACCTCTGCCTGCATTGCACACTCCAACTCATTATAACTAAGCCATTATACTAGCAAACACTCAGTGTACCTAGTGGCATCCTAAACGTGGCTATTGGACTTTTGTCTAGTCACACTAGTGCAAAGACATTTGCAGCACCTCTGCCTGCATTGCACACTCCAACTCATTATAACTAAGCTATTATACTAGCAAACACTCAGTGTACCTAGTGGCATCCTAAACGTGGCTATTGGACTTTGCTATAGTCCCACTAGTGCAAAGACATTTGCAGCACCTCTACCTGCATTGCACACTGCAACTCATTATAACTAAGCCATTATACTAGCAAACACTCAGTGTACCTAGTGGCATCCTAAACGTGGCTATTGGACTTTGCTATAGTCCCACTAGTGCAAAGACATTTGCAGCACCTCTGCCTGCATTGCACACTCCAACTCATTATAACTAAGCCATTATACTAGAAAACACTCAGTGTACCTAGTGGCATCCTAAACGTGGCTATTGGACTTTTGTCTAGTCACACTAGTGCAAAGACATTTGCAGCACCTCTGCCTGCATTGCACACTCCAACTCATTATAACTAAGCCATTATACTAGCAAACACTCAGTGTACCTAGTGGCATCCTAAACGTGGCTATTGGACTTTGCTATAGTCCCACTAGTGCAAAGACATTTGCAGCACCTCTACCTGCATTGCACACTCCAACTCATTATAACTAAGCCATTATACTAGCAAACACTCAGTGTACCTAGTGGCATCCTAAACGTGGCTATTGGACTTTTGGCTAGTCACACTAGTGCAAAGACATTTGCAGCACCTCTGCATGCATTGCATACTCCAACTCATTATAACTAAGCCATTATACTAGCAAACACTCAGTGTACCTAGTGGAATCCTAAACGTGGCTATTGGACTTTTGTCTAGTCACACTAGTGCAAAGACATTTACAGCACCTCTGCCTGCATTGCACACTCCAACTCATTATAACTAAGCCATTATACTAGCAAACACTCAGTGTACCTAGTGGCATCCTAAACGTGGCTATTGGACTTTGCTATAGTCCCACTAGTGCAAAGACATTTGCAGCACCTCTACCTGCATTGCACACTCCAACTCATTATAACTAAGCCATTATACTAGCAAACACTCAGTGTACCTAGTGGCATCCTAAACGTGGCTATTGGACTTTTGTCTAGTCACACTAGTGCAAAGACATTTGCAGCACCTCTGCCTGCATTGCACACTCCAACTCATTATAACTAAGCCATTATACTAGCAAACACTCAGTGTACCTAGTGGCATCCTAAACGTGGCTATTGGACTTTGCTATAGTCCCACTAGTGCAAAGACATTTGCAGCACCTCTACCTGCATTGCACACTCCAACTCATTATAACTAAGCCATTATACTAGCAAACACTCAGTGTACCTAGTGGCATCCTAAACGTGGCTATTGGACTTTTGTCTAGTCACACTAGTGCAAAGACATTTGCAGCACCTCTGCCTGCATTGCACACTCCAACTCATTATAACTAAGCCATTATACTAGCAAACACTCAGTGTACCTAGTGGCATCCTAAACGTGGCTATTGGACTTTGCTATAGTCCCACTAGTGCAAAGACATTTGCAGCACCTCTACCTGCATTGCACACTCCAACTCATTATAACTAAGCCATTATACTAGCAAACACTCAGTGTACCTAGTGGCATCCTAAACGTGGCTATTGGACTTTTGTCTAGTCACACTAGTGCAAAGACATTTGCAGCACCTCTGCCTGCATTGCACACTCCAACTCATTATAACTAAGCCATTATACTAGCAAACACTCAGTGTACCTAGTGGCATCCTAAACGTGGCTATTGGACTTTTGTCTAGTCACACTAGTGCAAAGACATTTGCAGCACCTCTGCCTGCATTGCACACTCCAACTCATTATAACTAAGCTATTATACTAGCAAACACTCAGTGTACCTAGTGGCATCCTAAACGTGGCTATTGGACTTTGCTATAGTCCCACTAGTGCAAAGACATTTGCAGCACCTCTACCTGCATTGCACACTGCAACTCATTATAACTAAGCCATTATACTAGCAAACACTCAGTGTACCTAGTGGCATCCTAAACGTGGCTATTGGACTTTTGTCTAGTCACACTAGTGCAAAGACATTTGCAGCACCTCTGCCTGCATTGCACACTCCAACTCATTATAACTAAGCCATTATACTAGCAAACACTCAGTGTACCTAGTGGCATCCTAAACGTGGCTATTGGACTTTGCTATAGTCCCACTAGTGCAAAGACATTTGCAGCACCTCTACCTGCATTGCACACTCCAACTCATTATAACTAAGCCATTATACTAGCAAACACTCAGTGTACCTAGTGGCATCCTAAACGTGGCTATTGGACTTTGCTATAGTCCCACTAGTGCAAAGACATTTGCAGCACCTCTGCCTGCATTGCACACTCCAACTCATTATAACTAAGCCATTATACTAGCAAACACTCAGTGTACCTAGTGGCATCCTAAACGTGGCTATTGGACTTTGCTATAGTCCCACTAGTGCAAAGACATTTGCAGCACCTCTGCCTGCATTGCACACTCCAACTCATTATAACTAAGCCATTATACTAGCAAACACTCAGTGTACCTAGTGGCATCCTAAACGTGGCTATTGGATTTTGCTATAGTCCCACTAGTGCAAAGACATTTGCAGCACCTCTGCCTGCATTGCACACTCCAACTCATTATAACTAAGCCATTATACTAGCAAACACTCAGTGTACCTAGTGGCATCCTAAACGTGGCTATTGGACTTTTGTCTAGTCACACTAGTGCAAAGACATTTGCAGCACCTCTGCCTGCATTGCACACTCCAACTCATTATAACTAAGCCATTATACTAGCAAACACTCAGTGTACCTAGTGGCATCCTAAACGTGGCTATTGGACTTTGCTGTAGTCCCACTAGTGCAAAGACATTTGCAGCACCTCTACCTGCATTGCACACTCCAACTCATTATAACTAAGCCATTATACTAGCAAACACTCAGTGTACCTAGTGGCATCCTAAACGTGGCTATTGGACTTTTGTCTAGTCACACTAGTGCAAAGACATTTGCAGCACCTCTGCCTGCATTGCACACTCCAACTCATTATAACTAAGCCATTATACTAGCAAACACTCAGTGTACCTAGTGGCATCCTAAACGTGGCTATTGGACTTTGCTATAGTCCCACTAGTGCAAAGACATTTGCAGCACCTCTACCTGCATTGCACACTCCAACTCATTATAACTAAGCCATTATACTAGCAAACACTCAGTGTACCTAGTGGCATCCTAAACGTGGCTATTGGACTTTTGTCTAGTCACACTAGTGCAAAGACATTTGCAGCACCTCTGCCTGCATTGCACACTCCAACTCATTATAACTAAGCCATTATACTAGCAAACACTCAGTGTACCTAGTGGCATCCTAAACGTGGCTATTGGACTTTGCTATAGTCCCACTAGTGCAAAGACATTTGCAGCACCTCTACCTGCATTGCACACTCCAACTCATTATAACTAAGCCATTATACTAGCAAACACTCAGTGTACCTAGTGGCATCCTAAACGTGGCTATTGGACTTTTGTCTAGTCACACTAGTGCAAAGACATTTGCAGCACCTCTGCCTGCATTGCACACTCCAACTCATTATAACTAAGCCATTATACTAGCAAACACTTAGTGTACCTAGTGGCATCCTAAACGTGGCTATTGGAATTTTGTCTAGTCACACTAGTGCAAAGACATTTGCAGCACCTCTGCCTGCATTACACACTCCAACTCATTATAACTAAGCCATTATACTAGCAAACACTCAGTGTACCTAGTGGCATCCTAAACGTGGCTATTGGACTTTGCTATAGTCCCACTAGTGCAAAGACATTTGCAGCACCTCTACCTGCATTGCACACTCCAACTCATTATAACTAAGCCATTATACTAGCAAACATTCAGTGTACCTAGTGGCATCCTAAACGTGGCTATTGGACTTTGCTATAGTCCCACTAGTGCAAAGACATTTGCAGCACCTCTGCCTGCATTGCACACTCCAACTCATTATAACTAAGCCATTATACTAGCAAACACTCAGTGTACCTAGTGGCATCCTAAACGTGGCTATTGGACTTTGCTATAGTCCCACTAGTGCAAAGACATTTGCAGCACCTCTGCCTGCATTGCACACTCCAACTCATTATAACTAAGCCATTATACTAGAAAACACTCAGTGTACCTAGTGGCATCCTAAACGTGGCTATTGGACTTTTGTCTAGTCACACTAGTGCAAAGACATTTGCAGCACCTCTGCCTGCATTGCACACTCCAACTCATTATAACTAAGCCATTATACTAGCAAACACTTAGTGTACCTAGTGGCATCCTAAACGTGGCTATTGGAATTTTGTCTAGTCACACTAGTGCAAAGACATTTGCAGCACCTCTGCCTGCATTACACACTCCAACTCATTATAACTAAGCCATTATACTAGCAAACACTCAGTGTACCTAGTGGCATCCTAAACGTGGCTATTGGACTTTGCTATAGTCCCACTAGTGCAAAGACATTTGCAGCACCTCTACCTGCATTGCACACTCCAACTCATTATAACTAAGCCATTATACTAGCAAACATTCAGTGTACCTAGTGGCATCCTAAACGTGGCTATTGGACTTTGCTATAGTCCCACTAGTGCAAAGACATTTGCAGCACCTCTGCCTGCATTGCACACTCCAACTCATTATAACTAAGCCATTATACTAGCAAACACTCAGTGTACCTAGTGGCATCCTAAACGTGGCTATTGGACTTTGCTATAGTCCCACTAGTGCAAAGACATTTGCAGCACCTCTGCCTGCATTGCACACTCCAACTCATTATAACTAAGCCATTATACTAGAAAACACTCAGTGTACCTAGTGGCATCCTAAACGTGGCTATTGGACTTTTGTCTAGTCACACTAGTGCAAAGACATTTGCAGCACCTCTGCCTGCATTGCACACTCCAACTCATTATAACTAAGCCATTATACTAGCAAACACTCAGTGTACCTAGTGGCATCCTAAACGTGGCTATTGGACTTTGCTATAGTCCCACTAGTGCAAAGACATTTGCAGCACCTCTACCTGCATTGCACACTCCAACTCATTATAACTAAGCCATTATACTAGCAAACACTCAGTGTACCTAGTGGCATCCTAAACGTGGCTATTGGACTTTTGGCTAGTCACACTAGTGCAAAGACATTTGCAGCACCTCTGCATGCATTGCATACTCCAACTCATTATAACTAAGCCATTATACTAGCAAACACTCAGTGTACCTAGTGGCATCCTAAACGTGGCTATTGGACTTTTGTCTAGTCACACTAGTGCAAAGACATTTACAGCACCTCTGCCTGCATTGCACACTCCAACTCATTATAACTAAGCCATTATACTAGCAAACACTCAGTGTACCTAGTGGCATCCTAAACGTGGCTATTGGACTTTGCTATAGTCCCACTAGTGCAAAGACATTTGCAGCACCTCTACCTGCATTGCACACTCCAACTCATTATAACTAAGCCATTATACTAGCAAACACTCAGTGTACCTAGTGGCATCCTAAACGTGGCTATTGGACTTTTGTCTAGTCACACTAGTGCAAAGACATTTGCAGCACCTCTGCCTGCATTGCACACTCCAACTCATTATAACTAAGCCATTATACTAGCAAACACTCAGTGTACCTAGTGGCATCCTAAACGTGGCTATTGGACTTTGCTATAGTCCCACTAGTGCAAAGACATTTGCAGCACCTCTACCTGCATTGCACACTCCAACTCATTATAACTAAGCCATTATACTAGCAAACACTCAGTGTACCTAGTGGCATCCTAAACGTGGCTATTGGACTTTTGTCTAGTCACACTAGTGCAAAGACATTTGCAGCACCTCTGCCTGCATTGCACACTCCAACTCATTATAACTAAGCCATTATACTAGCAAACACTCAGTGTACCTAGTGGCATCCTAAACGTGGCTATTGGACTTTGCTATAGTCCCACTAGTGCAAAGACATTTGCAGCACCTCTACCTGCATTGCACACTCCAACTCATTATAACTAAGCCATTATACTAGCAAACACTCAGTGTACCTAGTGGCATCCTAAACGTGGCTATTGGACTTTTGTCTAGTCACACTAGTGCAAAGACATTTGCAGCACCTCTGCCTGCATTGCACACTCCAACTCATTATAACTAAGCCATTATACTAGCAAACACTCAGTGTACCTAGTGGCATCCTAAACGTGGCTATTGGACTTTTGTCTAGTCACACTAGTGCAAAGACATTTGCAGCACCTCTGCCTGCATTGCACACTCCAACTCATTATAACTAAGCTATTATACTAGCAAACACTCAGTGTACCTAGTGGCATCCTAAACGTGGCTATTGGACTTTGCTATAGTCCCACTAGTGCAAAGACATTTGCAGCACCTCTACCTGCATTGCACACTGCAACTCATTATAACTAAGCCATTATACTAGCAAACACTCAGTGTACCTAGTGGCATCCTAAACGTGGCTATTGGACTTTTGTCTAGTCACACTAGTGCAAAGACATTTGCAGCACCTCTGCCTGCATTGCACACTCCAACTCATTATAACTAAGCCATTATACTAGCAAACACTCAGTGTACCTAGTGGCATCCTAAACGTGGCTATTGGACTTTTGTCTAGTCACACTAGTGCAAAGACATTTGCAGCACCTCTGCCTGCATTGCACACTCCAACTCATTATAACTAAGCCATTATACTAGCAAACACTCAGTGTACCTAGTGGCATCCTAAACGTGGCTATTGGACTTTGCTATAGTCCCACTAGTGCAAAGACATTTGCAGCACCTCTACCTGCATTGCACACTCCAACTCATTATAACTAAGCCATTATACTAGCAAACACTCAGTGTACCTAGTGGCATCCTAAACGTGGCTATTGGACTTTGCTATAGTCCCACTAGTGCAAAGACATTTGCAGCACCTCTGCCTGCATTGCACACTCCAACTCATTATAACTAAGCCATTATACTAGCAAACACTCAGTGTACCTAGTGGCATCCTAAACGTGGCTATTGGACTTTGCTATAGTCCCACTAGTGCAAAGACATTTGCAGCACCTCTGCCTGCATTGCACACTCCAACTCATTATAACTAAGCCATTATACTAGCAAACACTCAGTGTACCTAGTGGCATCCTAAACGTGGCTATTGGACTTTGCTATAGTCCCACTAGTGCAAAGACATTTGCAGCACCTCTGCCTGCATTGCACACTCCAACTCATTATAACTAAGCCATTATACTAGCAAACACTCAGTGTACCTAGTGGCATCCTAAACGTGGCTATTGGACTTTGCTATAGTCCCACTAGTGCAAAGACATTTGCAGCACCTCTGCCTGCATTGCACACTCCAACTCATTATAACTAAGCCATTATACTAGCAAACACTCAGTGTACCTAGTGGCATCCTAAACGTGGCTATTGGACTTTTGTCTAGTCACACTAGTGCAAAGACATTTGCAGCACCTCTGCCTGCATTGCACACTCCAACTCATTATAACTAAGCCATTATACTAGCAAACACTCAGTGTACCTAGTAGCATCCTAAACGTGGCTATTGGACTTTGCTATAGTCCCACTAGTGCAAAGACATTTGCAGCACCTCTACCTGCATTGCACACTCCAACTCATTATAACTAAGCCATTATACTAGCAAACACTCAGTGTACCTAGTGGCATCCTAAGCGTGGCTATTGGACTTTTGTCTAGTCACACTAGTGCAAAGACATTTGCAGCACCTCTGCCTGCATTGCACACTCCAACTCATTATAACTAAGCCATTATACTAGCAAACACTCAGTGTAACTAGTGGCATCCTAAACATGGCTATTGGACTTTGCTATAGTCCCACTAGTGCAAAGACATTTGCAGCACCTCTGCCTGCATTGCACACTCCAACTCATTATAACTAAGCCATTATACTAGCAAACACTCAGTGTACCTAGTGGCATCCTAAACGTGGCTATTGGACTTTGCTGTAGTCCCACTAGTGCAAAGACATTTGCAGCACCTCTGCCTGCATTGCACACTCCAACTCATTATAACTAAGCCATTATACTAGCAAACACTCAGTGTACCTAGTGGCATCCTAAACGTGGCTATTGGACTTTTGTCTAGTCACACTAGTGCAAAGACATTTGCAGCACCTCTGCCTGCATTGCACACTCCAACTCATTATAACTAAGCCATTATACTAGCAAACACTCAGTGTACCTAGTGGCATCCTAAACGTGGCTATTGGACTTTGCTATAGTCCCACTAGTGCAAAGACATTTGCAGCACCTCTACCTGCATTGCACACTCAAACTCATTATAACTAAGCCATTATACTAGCAAACACTCAGTGTACCTAGTGGCATCCTAAACGTGGCTATTGGACTTTGCTATAGTCCCACTAGTGCAAAGACATTTGCAGCACCTCTGCCTGCATTGCACACTCCAACTCATTATAACTAAGCCATTATACTAGCAAACACTCAGTGTACCTAGTGGCATCCTAAACGTGGCTATTGGACTTTTGTCTAGTCACACTAGTGCAAAGACATTTGCAGCACCTCTGCCTGCATTACACACTCCAACTCATTATAACTAAGCCATTATACTAGCAAACACTCAGTGTACCTAGTGGCATCCTAAACGTGGCTATTGGACTTTGCTATAGTCCCACTAGTGCAAAGACATTTGCAGCACCTCTACCTGCATTGCACACTCCAACTCATTATAACTAAGCCATTATACTAGCAAACACTCAGTGTACCTAGTGGCATCCTAAACGTGGCTATTGGACTTTTGTCTAGTCACACTAGTGCAAAGACATTTGCAGCACCTCTGCCTGCATTGCACACTCCAACTCATTATAACTAAGCCATTATACTAGCAAACACTCAGTGTAACTAGTGGCATCCTAAACGTGGCTATTGGACTTTGCTATAGTCCCACTAGTGCAAAGACATTTGCAGCACCTCTACCTGCAATGCACACTCCAACTCATTATAACTAAGCCATTATACTAGCAAACACTCAGTGTACCTAGTGGCATCCTAAACGTGGCTATTGGACTTTTGTCTAGTCACACTAGTGCAAAGACATTTGCAGCACCTCTGCCTGCATTGCACACTCCAACTCATTATAACTAAGCCATTATACTAGCAAACACTCAGTGTACCTAGTGGCATCCTAAACGTGGCTATTGGACTTTGCTATAGTCCCACTAGTGCAAAGACATTTGCAGCACCTCTGCCTGCATTGCACACTCCAACTCATTATAACTAAGCCATTATACTAGCAAACACTCAGTGTACCTAGTGGCATCCTAAACGTGGCTATTGGACTTTTGTCTAGTCACACTAGTGCAAAGACATTTGCAGCACCTCTGCCTGCATTACACACTCCAACTCATTATAACTAAGCCATTATACTAGCAAACACTCAGTGTACCTAGTGGCATCCTAAACGTGGCTATTGGACTTTGCTATAGTCCCACTAGTGCAAAGACATTTGCAGCACCTCTACCTGCATTGCACACTCCAACTCATTATAACTAAGCCATTATACTAGCAAACACTCAGTGTACCTAGTGGCATCCTAAACGTGGCTATTGGACTTTTGTCTAGTCACACTAGTGCAAAGACATTTGCAGCACCTCTGCCTGCATTGCACACTCCAACTCATTATAACTAAGCCATTATACTAGCAAACACTCAGTGTAACTAGTGGCATCCTAAACGTGGCTATTGGACTTTGCTATAGTCCCACTAGTGCAAAGACATTTGCAGCACCTCTACCTGCAATGCACACTCCAACTCATTATAACTAAGCCATTATACTAGCAAACACTCAGTGTACCTAGTGGCATCCTAAACGTGGCTATTGGACTTTTGTCTAGTCACACTAGTGCAAAGACATTTGCAGCACCTCTGCCTGCATTGCACACTCCAACTCATTATAACTAAGCCATTATACTAGCAAACACTCAGTGTACCTAGTGGCATCCTAAACGTGGCTATTGGACTTTGCTATAGTCCCACTAGTGCAAAGACATTTGCAGCACCTCTGCCTGCATTGCACACTCCAACTCATTATAACTAAGCCATTATACTAGCAAACACTCAGTGTACCTAGTGGCATCCTAAACGTGGCTATTGGACTTTGCTATAGTCCCACTAGTGCAAAGACATTTGCAGCACCTCTACCTGCATTGCACACTCCAACTCATTATAACTAAGCCATTATACTAGCAAACACTCAGTGTACCTAGTGGCATCCTAAACGTGGCTATTGGACTTTGCTATAGTCCCACTAGTGCAAAGACATTTGCAGCACCTCTGCCTGCATTGCACACTCCAACTCATTATAACTAAGCCATTATACTAGCAAACACTCAGTGTACCTGGTGGCATCCTAAACGTGGCTATTGGACTTTTGTCTAGTCACACTAGTGCAAAGACATTTGCAGCCCCTCTGCCTGCGTTGCACACTCCAACTCATTATAACTAAGCCATTATACTAGCAAACACTCAGTGTACCTAGTGGCATCCTAAACGTGGCTATTGGACTTTTGTCTAGTCACACTAGTGCAAAGACATTTGCAGCACCTCTGCCTTCATTACACACTCCAACTCATTATAACTAAGCCATTATACTAGCAAACACTCAGTGTACCTAGTGGCATCCTAAACGTGGCTATTGGACTTTGCTATAGTCCCACTAGTGCAAAGACATTTGCAGCACCTCTACCTGCATTGCACACTCCAACTCATTATAACTAAGCCATTATACTAGCAAACACTCAGTGTACCTAGTGGCATCATAAACGTGGCTATTGGACTTTTGTCTAGTCACACTAGTGCAAAGACATTTGCAGCACCTCTGCCTGCATTGCACACTCCAACTCATTATAACTAAGCCATTATACTAGCAAACACTCAGTGTAACTAGTGGCATCCTAAACGTGGCTATTGGACTTTGCTATAGTCCCACTAGTGCAAAGACATTTGCAGCACCTCTACCTGCATTGCACACTCCAACTCATTATAACTAAGCCATTATACTAGCAAACACTCAGTGTACCTAGTGGCATCCTAAACGTGGCTATTGGACTTTTGTCTAGTCACACTAGTGCAAAGACATTTGCAGCACCTCTGCCTGCATTGCACACTCCAACTCATTATAACTAAGCCATTATACTAGCAAACACTCAGTGTACCTAGTGGCATCCTAAACGTGGCTATTGGACTTTGCTATAGTCCCACTAGTGCAAAGACATTTGCAGCACCTCTACCTGCATTGCACACTCCAACTCATTATAACTAAGCCATTATACTAGCAAACACTCAGTGTACCTAGTGGCATCCTAAACGTGGCTATTGGACTTTTGTCTAGTCACACTAGTGCAAAGACATTTGCAGCACCTCTGCCTGCATTGCACACTCCAACTCATTATAACTAAGCCATTATACTAGCAAACACTCAGTGTACCTAGTGGCATCCTAAACGTGGCTATTGGACTTTTGTCTAGTCATACTAGTGCAAAGACATTTGCAGCACCTCTGCCTGCATTGCACACTCCAACTCATTATAACTAAGCCATTATACTAGCAAACACTCAGTGTACCTAGTGGCATCCTAAACGTAGCTATTGGACTTTGCTATAGTCCCACTAGTGCAAATACATTTGCAGCACCTCTACCTGCATTGCACACTCCAACTCATTATAACTAAGCCATTATACTAGCAAACACTCAGTGTACCTAGTGGCATCCTAAACGTGGCTATTGGACTTTTGTCTAGTCACACTAGTGCAAGGACATTTGCAGCACCTCTGCCTGCATTGCACACTCCAACTCATTATAACTAAGCCATTATACTAGCAAACACTCAGTGTACCTAGTGGCATCCTAAACGTGGCTATTGGACTTTTGTCTAGTCACACTAGTGCAAAGACGTTTGCAGCACCTCTGCCTGCATTGCACACTCCAACTCATTATAACTAAGCCATTATACTAGCAAACACTCAGTGTACCTAGTGGCATCCTAAACGTGGCTTTTGGACTTTGCTATAGTCCCACTAGTGCAAAGACATTTGCAGCACCTCTACCTGCATTGCACACTCCAACTCATTATAACTAAGCCATTATACTAGCAAACACTCAGTGTACCTAGTGGCATCCTAAACGTGGCTATTGGACTTTGCTATAGTCCCACTAGTGCAAAGACATTTGCAGCACCTCTGCCTGCATTGCACACTCCAACTCATTATAACTAAGCCATTATACTAGCAAACACTCAGTGTACCTAGTGGCATCCTAAATGTGGCTATTGGACTTTTGTCTAGTCACACTAGTGCAAAGACATTTGCAGCACCTCTGCCTGCATTGCACACTCCAACTCATTATAACTAAGCCATTATACTAGCAAACACTCAGTGTACCTAGTGGCATCCTAAACGTGGCTATTGGACTTTGCTATAGTCCCACTAGTGCAAAGACATTTGCAGCACCTCTACCTGCATTGCACACTCCAACTCATTATAACTAAGCCATTATACTAGCAAACACTCAGTGTACCTAGTGGCATCCTAAACGTGGCTATTGGACTTTGCTATAGTCCCACTAGTGCAAAGAGATTTGCAGCACCTCTGCCTGCATTCCACACTCAAACTCATTATAACTAAGCCATTATACTAGCAAACACTCAGTGTACCTAGTGGCATCCTAAACGTGGCTATTGGACTTTTGTCTAGTCACACTAGTGCAAAGACATTTGCAGCACCTCTGCCTGCATTGCACACTCCAACTCATTATAACTAAGCCATTATACTAGCAAACACTCAGTGTACCTAGTGGCATCCTAAACGTGGCTATTGGACTTTTGTCTAGTCACACTAGTGCAAAGACATTTGCAGCACCTCTGCCTGCATTGCACACTCCAACTCATTATAACTAAGCCATTATACTAGCAAACACTCAGTGTACCTGTGGCATCCTAAACGTGGCTATTGGACTTTTCTATAGTCCCACTAGTGCAAGGACATTTGCAGCACCTCTACCTGCATTGCACACTCCAACTCATTATAACTAAGCCATTATACTAGCAAACACTCAGTGTACCTAGTGGCATCCTAAACGTGGCTATTGGACTTTTGTCTAGTCACACTAGTGCAAAGACATTTGCAGCACCTCTGCCTGCATTGCACACTCCAACTCATTATAACTAAGCCATTATACTAGCAAACACTCAGTGTACCTAGTGGCATCCTAAACGTGGCTATTGGACTTTGCTATAGTCCCACTAGTGCAAAGACATTTGCAGCACCTCTACCTGCATTGCACACTCCAACTCATTATAACTAAGCCATTATACTAGCAAACACTCTGTGTACTAAGTGGCATCCTAAACGTGGCTATTGGACTTTGCTATAGTCCCACTAGTGCAAAGACATTTGCAGCACCTCTGCCTGCATTGCACACTCCAACTCATTATAACTAAGCCATTATACTAGCAAACACTCAGTGTACCTAGTGGCATCCTAAACATGGCTATTGGACTTTTGTCTAGTCACACTAGTGCAAAGACATTTGCAGCACCTCTGCCTGCATTGCACACTCCAACTCATTATAACTAAGCCATTATACTAGCAAACACTCAGTGTACCTAGTGGCATCCTAAACGTGGCTATTGGACTTTGCTATAGTCCCACTAATGCAAAGACATTTGCAGCACCTCTACCTGCATTGCACACTCCAACTCATTATAACTAAGCCATTATACTAGCAAACACTCAGTGTACCTAGTGGCATCCTAAACGTGGCTATTGGACTTTTGTCTAGTCACACTAGTGCAAAGACATTTGCAGCACCTCTGCCTGCATTGCACACTCCAACTCATTATAACTAAGCCATTATACTAGCAAACACTCAGTGTACCTAGTGTCATCCTAAACGTGGCTATTGGACTTTTGTCTAGTCACACTAGTGCAAAGACATTTGCAGCACCTCTGCCTGCATTGCACACTCCAACTCATTATAACTAAGCCATTATACTAGCAAACACTCAGTGTACCTAGTGGCATCCTAAACGTGGCTATTGGACTTTGCTATAGTCCCACTAGTGCAAAGACATTTGCAGCACCTCTACCTGCATTGCACACTCCAACTCATTATAATTAAGCCATTATACTAGCAAACACTCAGTGTACCTAGTGGCATCCTAAACGTGGCTATTGGACTTTTGTCTAGTCACACTAGTGCAAAGACATTTGCAGCACCTCTGCATGCATTGCACACTCCAACTCATTATAACTAAGCCATTATACTAGCAAACACTCAGTGTACCTAGTGGCATTTTAAACGTGGCTATTGTACTTTTGTCTAGTCACACTAGTGCAAAGACATTTGCAGCACCTCTGCCTGCATTGCACACTCCAACTCATTATAACTAAGCCATTATACTAGCAAACACTCAGTGTACCTAGTGGCATCCTAAACGTGGCTATTGGACTTTGCTATAGTCCCACTAGTGCAAAGACATTTGCAGCACCTCTACCTGCATTGCACACTCGAACTCATTATAACTAAGCCATTATACTAGCAAACACTCAGTGTACCTAGTGGCATCCTAAATGTGGCTATTGGACTTTTGTCTAGTCACAGTAGTGCAAAGACATTTGCAGCACCTTTGCCTGCATTGCACACTCCAACTCATTATAACTAAGCTATTATACTAGCAAACACTCAGTGTACCTAGTGGCATCCTAAACGTGGCTATTGGACTTTTGTCTAGTCACACTAGTGCAAAGACATTTACAGCACCTCTGCCTGCATTGCACACTCCAACTCATTATAACTAAGCCATTATACTAGCAAACACTCAGTGTACCTAGTGGCATCCTAAACGTGGCTATTGGACTTTGCTATAGTCCCACTAGTGCAAAGACATTTGCAGCACCTCTACCTGCATTGCACACTCCAACTCATTATAACTAAGCCATTATACTAGCAAACACTCAGTGTACCTAGTGGCATCCTAAACGTGGCTATTGGACTTTGCTATAGTCCCACTAGTGCAAAGACATTTGCAGCACCTCTACCTGCATTGCACACTCGAACTCATTATAACTAAGCCATTATACTAGCAAACACTCAGTGTACCTAGTGGCATCCTAAACGTGGCTATTGGACTTTTGTCTAGTCACAGTAGTGCAAAGACATTTGCAGCACCTTTGCCTGCATTGCACACTCCAACTCATTATAACTAAGCTATTATACTAGCAAACACTCAGTGTACCTAGTGGCATCCTAAACGTGGCTATTGGACTTTTGTCTAGTCACACTACTGCAAAGACATTTACAGCACCTCTGCCTGCATTGCACACTCCAACTCATTATAACTAAGCCATTATACTAGCAAACACTCAGTGTACCTAGTGGCATCCTAAACGTGGCTATTGGACTTTGCTATAGTCCCACTAGTGCAAAGACATTTGCAGCACCTCTGCCTGCATTGCACACTCCAACTCATTATAACTAAGCCATTATACTAGCAAACACTCAGTGTACCTAGTGGCATCCTAAATGTGGCTATTGGACTTTTGTCTAGTCACACTAGTGCAAAGACATTTGCAGCACCTCTGCCTGCATTGCACACTCCAACTCATTATAACTAAGCCATTATACTAGCAAACACTCAGTGTACCTAGTGGCATCCTAAACGTGGCTATTGGACTTTGCTATAGTCCCACTAGTGCAAAGACATTTGCAGCACCTCTACCTGCATTGCACACTCCAACTCATTATAACTAAGCCATTATACTAGCAAACACTCAGTGTACCTAGTGGCATCCTAAACGTGGCTATTGGACTTTTGTCTAGTCACACTAGTGCAAAGACATTTGCAGCACCTCTGCCTGCATTGCACACTCCAACTCATTATAACTAAGCCATTATACTAGCAAACACTCAGTGTACCTAGTGGCATCCTAAACGTGGCTATTGGACTTTTGTCTAGTCACACTAGTGCAAAGACATTTGCAGCACCTCTGCCTGCATTGCACACTCCAACTCATTATAACTAAGCCATTATACTAGCAAACACTCAGTGTACCTGTGGCATCCTAAACGTGGCTATTGGACTTTTCTATAGTCCCACTAGTGCAAGGACATTTGCAGCACCTCTACCTGCATTGCACACTCCAACTCATTATAACTAAGCCATTATACTAGCAAACACTCAGTGTACCTAGTGGCATCCTAAACGTGGCTATTGGACTTTTGTCTAGTCACACTAGTGCAAAGACATTTGCAGCACCTCTGCCTGCATTGCACACTCCAACTCATTATAACTAAGCCATTATACTAGCAAACACTCAGTGTACCTAGTGGCATCCTAAACGTGGCTATTGGACTTTGCTATAGTCCCACTAGTGCAAAGACATTTGCAGCACCTCTACCTGCATTGCACACTCCAACTCATTATAACTAAGCCATTATACTAGCAAACACTCTGTGTACTAAGTGGCATCCTAAACGTGGCTATTGGACTTTGCTATAGTCCCACTAGTGCAAAGACATTTGCAGCACCTCTGCCTGCATTGCACACTCCAACTCATTATAACTAAGCCATTATACTAGCAAACACTCAGTGTACCTAGTGGCATCCTAAACATGGCTATTGGACTTTTGTCTAGTCACACTAGTGCAAAGACATTTGCAGCACCTCTGCCTGCATTGCACACTCCAACTCATTATAACTAAGCCATTATACTAGCAAACACTCAGTGTACCTAGTGGCATCCTAAACGTGGCTATTGGACTTTGCTATAGTCCCACTAGTGCAAAGACATTTGCAGCACCTCTACCTGCATTGCACACTCCAACTCATTATAACTAAGCCATTATACTAGCAAACACTCAGTGTACCTAGTGGCATCCTAAACGTGGCTATTGGACTTTTGTCTAGTCACACTAGTGCAAAGACATTTGCAGCACCTCTGCCTGCATTGCACACTCCAACTCATTATAACTAAGCCATTATACTAGCAAACACTCAGTGTACCTAGTGTCATCCTAAACGTGGCTATTGGACTTTTGTCTAGTCACACTAGTGCAAAGACATTTGCAGCACCTCTGCCTGCATTGCACACTCCAACTCATTATAACTAAGCCATTATACTAGCAAACACTCAGTGTACCTAGTGGCATCCTAAACGTGGCTATTGGACTTTGCTATAGTCCCACTAGTGCAAAGACATTTGCAGCACCTCTACCTGCATTGCACACTCCAACTCATTATAATTAAGCCATTATACTAGCAAACACTCAGTGTACCTAGTGGCATCCTAAACGTGGCTATTGGACTTTTGTCTAGTCACACTAGTGCAAAGACATTTGCAGCACCTCTGCATGCATTGCACACTCCAACTCATTATAACTAAGCCATTATACTAGCAAACACTCAGTGTACCTAGTGGCATTTTAAACGTGGCTATTGTACTTTTGTCTAGTCACACTAGTGCAAAGACATTTGCAGCACCTCTGCCTGCATTGCACACTCCAACTCATTATAACTAAGCCATTATACTAGCAAACACTCAGTGTACCTAGTGGCATCCTAAACGTGGCTATTGGACTTTGCTATAGTCCCACTAGTGCAAAGACATTTGCAGCACCTCTACCTGCATTGCACACTCGAACTCATTATAACTAAGCCATTATACTAGCAAACACTCAGTGTACCTAGTGGCATCCTAAATGTGGCTATTGGACTTTTGTCTAGTCACAGTAGTGCAAAGACATTTGCAGCACCTTTGCCTGCATTGCACACTCCAACTCATTATAACTAAGCTATTATACTAGCAAACACTCAGTGTACCTAGTGGCATCCTAAACGTGGCTATTGGACTTTTGTCTAGTCACACTAGTGCAAAGACATTTACAGCACCTCTGCCTGCATTGCACACTCCAACTCATTATAACTAAGCCATTATACTAGCAAACACTCAGTGTACCTAGTGGCATCCTAAACGTGGCTATTGGACTTTGCTATAGTCCCACTAGTGCAAAGACATTTGCAGCACCTCTGCCTGCATTGCACACTCCAACTCATTATAACTAAGCCATTATACTAGCAAACACTCAGTGTACCTAGTGGCATCCTAAATGTGGCTATTGGACTTTTGTCTAGTCACACTAGTGCAAAGACATTTGCAGCACCTCTGCCTGCATTGCACACTCCAACTCATTATAACTAAGCCATTATACTAGCAAACACTCAGTGTACCTAGTGGCATCCTAAACGTGGCTATTGGACTTTGCTATAGTCCCACTAGTGCAAAGACATTTGCAGCACCTCTACCTGCATTGCACACTCCAACTCATTATAACTAAGCCATTATACTAGCAAACACTCAGTGTACCTAGTGGCATCCTAAACGTGGCTATTGGACTTTGCTATAGTCCCACTAGTGCAAAGAGATTTGAAGCACCTCTGCCTGCATTCCACACTCAAACTCATTATAACTAAGCCATTATACTAGCAAACACTCAGTGTACCTAGTGGCATCCTAAACGTGGCTATTGGACTTTTGTCTAGTCACACTAGTGCAAAGACATTTGCAGCACCTCTGCCTGCATTGCACACTCCAACTCATTATAACTAAGCCATTATACTAGCAAACACTCAGTGTACCTAGTGGCATCCTAAACGTGGCTATTGGACTTTTGTCTAGTCACACTAGTGCAAAGACATTTGCAGCACCTCTGCCTGCATTGCACACTCCAACTCATTATAACTAAGCCATTATACTAGCAAACACTCAGTGTACCTGTGGCATCCTAAACGTGGCTATTGGACTTTTCTATAGTCCCACTAGTGCAAGGACATTTGCAGCACCTCTACCTGCATTGCACACTCCAACTCATTATAACTAAGCCATTATACTAGCAAACACTCAGTGTACCTAGTGGCATCCTAAACGTGGCTATTGGACTTTTGTCTAGTCACACTAGTGCAAAGACATTTGCAGCACCTCTGCCTGCATTGCACACTCCAACTCATTATAACTAAGCCATTATACTAGCAAACACTCAGTGTACCTAGTGGCATCCTAAACGTGGCTATTGGACTTTGCTATAGTCCCACTAGTGCAAAGACATTTGCAGCACCTCTACCTGCATTGCACACTCCAACTCATTATAACTAAGCCATTATACTAGCAAACACTCAGTGTACTAAGTGGCATCCTAAACGTGGCTATTGGACTTTGCTATAGTCCCACTAGTGCAAAGACATTTGCAGCACCTCTGCCTGCATTGCACACTCCAACTCATTATAACTAAGCCATTATACTAGCAAACACTCAGTGTACCTAGTGGCATCCTAAACATGGCTATTGGACTTTTGTCTAGTCACACTAGTGCAAAGACATTTGCAGCACCTCTGCCTGCATTGCACACTCCAACTCATTATAACTAAGCCATTATACTAGCAAACACTCAGTGTACCTAGTGGCATCCTAAACGTGGCTATTGGACTTTGCTATAGTCCCACTAGTGCAAAGACATTTGCAGCACCTCTACCTGCATTGCACACTCCAACTCATTATAACTAAGCCATTATACTAGCAAACACTCAGTGTACCTAGTGGCATCCTAAACGTGGCTATTGGACTTTTGTCTAGTCACACTAGTGCAAAGACATTTGCAGCACCTCTGCCTGCATTGCACACTCCAACTCATTATAACTAAGCCATTATACTAGCAAACACTCAGTGTACCTAGTGTCATCCTAAACGTGGCTATTGGACTTTTGTCTAGTCACACTAGTGCAAAGACATTTGCAGCACCTCTGCCTGCATTGCACACTCCAACTCATTATAACTAAGCCATTATACTAGCAAACACTCAGTGTACCTAGTGGCATCCTAAACGTGGCTATTGGACTTTGCTATAGTCCCACTAGTGCAAAGACATTTGCAGCACCTCTACCTGCATTGCACACTCCAACTCATTATAATTAACCCATTATACTAGCAAACACTCAGTGTACCTAGTGGCATCCTAAACGTGGCTATTGGACTTTTGTCTAGTCACACTAGTGCAAAGACATTTGCAGCACCTCTGCATGCATTGCACACTCCAACTCATTATAACTAAGCCATTATACTAGCAAACACTCAGTGTACCTAGTGGCATTTTAAACGTGGCTATTGTACTTTTGTCTAGTCACACTAGTGCAAAGACATTTGCAGCACCTCTGCCTGCATTGCACACTCCAACTCATTATAACTAAGCCATTATACTAGCAAACACTCAGTGTACCTAGTGGCATCCTAAACGTGGCTATTGGACTTTGCTATAGTCCCACTAGTGCAAAGACATTTGCAGCACCTCTACCTGCATTGCACACTCGAACTCATTATAACTAAGCCATTATACTAGCAAACACTCAGTGTACCTAGTGGCATCCTAAACGTGGCTATTGGACTTTTGTCTAGTCACAGTAGTGCAAAGACATTTGCAGCACCTTTGCCTGCATTGCACACTCCAACTCATTATAACTAAGCTATTATACTAGCAAACACTCAGTGTACCTAGTGGCATCCTAAACGTGGCTATTGGACTTTTGTCTAGTCACACTAGTGCAAAGACATTTACAGCACCTCTGCCTGCATTGCACACTCCAACTCATTATAACTAAGCCATTATACTAGCAAACACTCAGTGTACCTAGTGGCATCCTAAACGTGGCTATTGGACTTTGCTATAGTCCCACTAGTGCAAAGACATTTGCAGCACCTCTACCTGCATTGCACACTCCAACTCATTATAACTAAGCCATTATACTAGCAAACACTCAGTGTACCTAGTGGCATCCTAAACGTGGCTATTGGACTTTGCTATAGTCCCACTAGTGCAAAGACATTTGCAGCACCTCTACCTGCATTGCACACTCGAACTCATTATAACTAAGCCATTATACTAGCAAACACTCAGTGTACCTAGTGGCATCCTAAACGTGGCTATTGGACTTTTGTCTAGTCACAGTAGTGCAAAGACATTTGCAGCACCTTTGCCTGCATTGCACACTCCAACTCATTATAACTAAGCTATTATACTAGCAAACACTCAGTGTACCTAGTGGCATCCTAAACGTGGCTATTGGACTTTTGTCTAGTCACACTACTGCAAAGACATTTACAGCACCTCTGCCTGCATTGCACACTCCAACTCATTATAACTAAGCCATTATACTAGCAAACACTCAGTGTACCTAGTGGCATCCTAAACGTGGCTATTGGACTTTGCTATAGTCCCACTAGTGCAAAGACATTTGCAGCACCTCTACCTGCATTGCACACTCCAACTCATTATAACTAAGCCATTATACTAGCAAACACTCAGTGTACCTAGTGGCATCCTAAACGTGGCTATTGGACTTTGCTATAGTCCCACTAGTGCAAAGACATTTGCAGCACCTCTGCCTGCATTGCACACTCCAACTCATTATAACTAAGCCATTATACTAGCAAACACTCAGTGTACCTAGTGGCATCCTAAACGTGGCTATTGGACTTTTGTCTAGTCACACTAGTGCAAAGACATTTGCAGCACCTCTGCCTGCATTGCACACTCCAACTCATTATAACTAAGCCATTATACTAGCAAACACTCAGTGTACCTAGTGGCATCCTAAACGTGGCTATTGGACTTTGCTATAGTCCCACTAGTGCAAAGACATTTGCAGCACCTCTACCTGCATTGCACACTCCAACTCATTATAACTAAGCCATTATACTAGCAAACACTCAGTGTACCTAGTGGCATCCTAAACGTGGCTATTGGACTTTTGTCTAGTCACACTAGTGCAAAGACATTTGCAGCACCTATGCCTGCATTGCACACTCCAACTCATTATAACTAAGCCATTATACTAGCAAACACTCAGTGTACCTAGTGTCATCCTAAACGTGGCTATTGGACTTTTGTCTAGTCACACTAGTGCAAAGACATTTGCAGCACCTCTGCCTGCATTGCACACTCCAACTCATTATAACTAAGCCATTATACTAGCAAACACTCAGTGTACCTAGTGGCATCCTAAACGTGGCTATTGGACTTTACTATAGTCCCACTAGTGCAAAGACATTTGCAGCACCTCTACCTGCATTGCACACTCCAACTCATTATAATTAAGCCATTATACTAGCAAACACTCAGTGTACCTAGTGGCATCCTAAACGTGGCTATTGGACTTTTGTCTAGTCACACTAGTGCAAAGACATTTGCAGCACCTCTGCATGCATTGCACACTCCAACTCATTATAACTAAGCCATTATACTAGCAAACACTCAGTGTACCTAGTGGCATTTTAAACGTGGCTATTGTACTTTTGTCTAGTCACACTAGTGCAAAGACATTTGCAGCACCTCTACCTGCATTGCACACTCGAACTCATTATAACTAAGCCATTATACTAGCAAACACTCAGTGTACCTAGTGGCATCCTAAACGTGGCTATTGGACTTTTGTCTAGTCACACTAGTGCAAAGACATTTGCAGCACCTCTGCCTGCATTGCACACTCCAACTCATTATAACTAAGCCATTATACTAGCAAACACTCAGTGTACCTAGTGGCATCCTAAACGTGGCTATTGGACTTTGCTATAGTCCCACTAGTGCAAAGACATTTGCAGCACCTCTACCTGCATTGCACACTCCAACTCATTATAACTAAGCCATTATACTAGCAAACACTCAGTGTACCTAGTGGCATCCTAAACGTGGCTATTGGACTTTTGTCTAGTCACACTAGTGCAAAGACATTTGCAGCACCTATGCCTGCATTGCACACTCCAACTCATTATAACTAAGCCATTATACTAGCAAACACTCAGTGTACCTAGTGTCATCCTAAACGTGGCTATTGGACTTTTGTCTAGTCACACTAGTGCAAAGACATTTGCAGCACCTCTGCCTGCATTGCACACTCCAACTCATTATAACTAAGCCATTATACTAGCAAACACTCAGTGTACCTAGTGGCATCCTAAACGTGGCTATTGGACTTTGCTATAGTCCCACTAGTGCAAAGACATTTGCAGCACCTCTACCTGCATTGCACACTCCAACTCATTATAACTAAGCCATTATACTAGCAAACACTCAGTGTACCTAGTGGCATCCTAAACGTGGCTATTGGACTTTGCTATAGTCCCACTAGTGCAAAGAGATTTGCAGCACCTCTGCCTGCATTCCACACTCAAACTCATTATAACTAAGCCATTATACTAGCAAACACTCAGTGTACCTAGTGGCATCCTAAACGTGGCTATTGGACTTTTGTCTAGTCACACTAGTGCAAAGACATTTGCAGCACCTCTGCCTGCATTGCACACTCCAACTCATTATAACTAAGCCATTATACTAGCAAACACTCAGTGTACCTAGTGGCATCCTAAACGTGGCTATTGGACTTTTGTCTAGTCACACTAGTGCAAAGACATTTGCAGCACCTCTGCCTGCATTGCACACTCCAACTCATTATAACTAAGCCATTATACTAGCAAACACTCAGTGTACCTGTGGCATCCTAAACGTGGCTATTGGACTTTTCTATAGTCCCACTAGTGCAAGGACATTTGCAGCACCTCTACCTGCATTGCACACTCCAACTCATTATAACTAAGCCATTATACTAGCAAACACTCAGTGTACCTAGTGGCATCCTAAACGTGGCTATTGGACTTTTGTCTAGTCACACTAGTGCAAAGACATTTGCAGCACCTCTGCCTGCATTGCACACTCCAACTCATTATAACTAAGCCATTATACTAGCAAACACTCAGTGTACCTAGTGGCATCCTAAACGTGGCTATTGGACTTTGCTATAGTCCCACTAGTGCAAAGACATTTGCAGCACCTCTACCTGCATTGCACACTCCAACTCATTATAACTAAGCCATTATACTAGCAAACACTCTGTGTACTAAGTGGCATCCTAAACGTGGCTATTGGACTTTGCTATAGTCCCACTAGTGCAAAGACATTTGCAGCACCTCTGCCTGCATTGCACACTCCAACTCATTATAACTAAGCCATTATACTAGCAAACACTCAGTGTACCTAGTGGCATCCTAAACATGGCTATTGGACTTTTGTCTAGTCACACTAGTGCAAAGACATTTGCAGCACCTCTGCCTGCATTGCACACTCCAACTCATTATAACTAAGCCATTATACTAGCAAACACTCAGTGTACCTAGTGGCATCCTAAACGTGGCTATTGGACTTTGCTATAGTCCCACTAGTGCAAAGACATTTGCAGCACCTCTACCTGCATTGCACACTCCAACTCATTATAACTAAGCCATTATACTAGCAAACACTCAGTGTACCTAGTGGCATCCTAAACGTGGCTATTGGACTTTTGTCTAGTCACACTAGTGCAAAGACATTTGCAGCACCTCTGCCTGCATTGCACACTCCAACTCATTATAACTAAGCCATTATACTAGCAAACACTCAGTGTACCTAGTGTCATCCTAAACGTGGCTATTGGACTTTTGTCTAGTCACACTAGTGCAAAGACATTTGCAGCACCTCTGCCTGCATTGCACACTCCAACTCATTATAACTAAGCCATTATACTAGCAAACACTCAGTGTACCTAGTGGCATCCTAAACGTGGCTATTGGACTTTGCTATAGTCCCACTAGTGCAAAGACATTTGCAGCACCTCTACCTGCATTGCACACTCCAACTCATTATAATTAAGCCATTATACTAGCAAACACTCAGTGTACCTAGTGGCATCCTAAACGTGGCTATTGGACTTTTGTCTAGTCACACTAGTGCAAAGACATTTGCAGCACCTCTGCATGCATTGCACACTCCAACTCATTATAACTAAGCCATTATACTAGCAAACACTCAGTGTACCTAGTGGCATTTTAAACGTGGCTATTGTACTTTTGTCTAGTCACACTAGTGCAAAGACATTTGCAGCACCTCTGCCTGCATTGCACACTCCAACTCATTATAACTAAGCCATTATACTAGCAAACACTCAGTGTACCTAGTGGCATCCTAAACGTGGCTATTGGACTTTGCTATAGTCCCACTAGTGCAAAGACATTTGCAGCACCTCTACCTGCATTGCACACTCGAACTCATTATAACTAAGCCATTATACTAGCAAACACTCAGTGTACCTAGTGGCATCCTAAATGTGGCTATTGGACTTTTCTCTAGTCACAGTAGTGCAAAGACATTTGCAGCACCTTTGCCTGCATTGCACACTCCAACTCATTATAACTAAGCTATTATACTAGCAAACACTCAGTGTACCTAGTGGCATCCTAAACGTGGCTATTGGACTTTTGTCTAGTCACACTAGTGCAAAGACATTTACAGCACCTCTGCCTGCATTGCACACTCCAACTCATTATAACTAAGCCATTATACTAGCAAACACTCAGTGTACCTAGTGGCATCCTAAACGTGGCTATTGGACTTTGCTATAGTCCCACTAGTGCAAAGACATTTGCAGCACCTCTACCTGCATTGCACACTCCAACTCATTATAACTAAGCCATTATACTAGCAAACACTCAGTGTACCTAGTGGCATCCTAAACGTGGCTATTGGACTTTGCTATAGTCCCACTAGTGCAAAGACATTTGCAGCACCTCTACCTGCATTGCACACTCGAACTCATTATAACTAAGCCATTATACTAGCAAACACTCAGTGTACCTAGTGGCATCCTAAACGTGGCTATTGGACTTTTGTCTAGTCACAGTAGTGCAAAGACATTTGCAGCACCTTTGCCTGCATTGCACACTCCAACTCATTATAACTAAGCTATTATACTAGCAAACACTCAGTGTACCTAGTGGCATCCTAAACGTGGCTATTGGACTTTTGTCTAGTCACACTACTGCAAAGACATTTACAGCACCTCTGCCTGCATTGCACACTCCAACTCATTATAACTAAGCCATTATACTAGCAAACACTCAGTGTACCTAGTGGCATCCTAAACGTGGCTATTGGACTTTGCTATAGTCCCACTAGTGCAAAGACATTTGCAGCACCTCTGCCTGCATTGCACACTCCAACTCATTATAACTAAGCCATTATACTAGCAAACACTCAGTGTACCTAGTGGCATCCTAAATGTGGCTATTGGACTTTTGTCTAGTCACACTAGTGCAAAGACATTTGCAGCACCTCTGCCTGCATTGCACACTCCAACTCATTATAACTAAGCCATTATACTAGCAAACACTCAGTGTACCTAGTGGCATCCTAAACGTGGCTATTGGACTTTGCTATAGTCCCACTAGTGCAAAGACATTTGCAGCACCTCTACCTGCATTGCACACTCCAACTCATTATAACTAAGCCATTATACTAGCAAACACTCAGTGTACCTAGTGGCATCCTAAACGTGGCTATTGGACTTTGCTATAGTCCCACTAGTGCAAAGAGATTTGCAGCACCTCTGCCTGCATTCCACACTCAAACTCATTATAACTAAGCCATTATACTAGCAAACACTCAGTGTACCTAGTGGCATCCTAAACGTGGCTATTGGACTTTTGTCTAGTCACACTAGTGCAAAGACATTTGCAGCACCTCTGCCTGCATTGCACACTCCAACTCATTATAACTAAGCCATTATACTAGCAAACACTCAGTGTACCTAGTGGCATCCTAAACGTGGCTATTGGACTTTTGTCTAGTCACACTAGTGCAAAGACATTTGCAGCACCTCTGCCTGCATTGCACACTCCAACTCATTATAACTAAGCCATTATACTAGCAAACACTCAGTGTACCTGTGGCATCCTAAACGTGGCTATTGGACTTTTCTATAGTCCCACTAGTGCAAGGACATTTGCAGCACCTCTACCTGCATTGCACACTCCAACTCATTATAACTAAGCCATTATACTAGCAAACACTCAGTGTACCTAGTGGCATCCTAAACGTGGCTATTGGACTTTTGTCTAGTCACACTAGTGCAAAGACATTTGCAGCACCTCTGCCTGCATTGCACACTCCAACTCATTATAACTAAGCCATTATACTAGCAAACACTCAGTGTACCTAGTGGCATCCTAAACGTGGCTATTGGACTTTGCTATAGTCCCACTAGTGCAAAGACATTTGCAGCACCTCTACCTGCATTGCACACTCCAACTCATTATAACTAAGCCATTATACTAGCAAACACTCAGTGTACTAAGTGGCATCCTAAACGTGGCTATTGGACTTTGCTATAGTCCCACTAGTGCAAAGACATTTGCAGCACCTCTGCCTGCATTGCACACTCCAACTCATTATAACTAAGCCATTATACTAGCAAACACTCAGTGTACCTAGTGGCATCCTAAACATGGCTATTGGACTTTTGTCTAGTCACACTAGTGCAAAGACATTTGCAGCACCTCTGCCTGCATTGCACACTCCAACTCATTATAACTAAGCCATTATACTAGCAAACACTCAGTGTACCTAGTGGCATCCTAAACGTGGCTATTGGACTTTGCTATAGTCCCACTAGTGCAAAGACATTTGCAGCACCTCTACCTGCATTGCACACTCCAACTCATTATAACTAAGCCATTATACTAGCAAACACTCAGTGTACCTAGTGGCATCCTAAACGTGGCTATTGGACTTTTGTCTAGTCACACTAGTGCAAAGACATTTGCAGCACCTCTGCATGCATTGCACACTCCAACTCATTATAACTAAGCCATTATACTAGCAAACACTCAGTGTACCTAGTGGCATTTTAAACGTGGCTATTGTACTTTTGTCTAGTCACACTAGTGCAAAGACATTTGCAGCACCTCTGCCTGCATTGCACACTCCAACTCATTATAACTAAGCCATTATACTAGCAAACACTCAGTGTACCTAGTGGCATCCTAAACGTGGCTATTGGACTTTGCTATAGTCCCACTAGTGCAAAGACATTTGCAGCACCTCTACCTGCATTGCACACTCGAACTCATTATAACTAAGCCATTATACTAGCAAACACTCAGTGTACCTAGTGGCATCCTAAACGTGGCTATTGGACTTTTGTCTAGTCACAGTAGTGCAAAGACATTTGCAGCACCTTTGCCTGCATTGCACACTCCAACTCATTATAACTAAGCTATTATACTAGCAAACACTCAGTGTACCTAGTGGCATCCTAAACGTGGCTATTGGACTTTTGTCTAGTCACACTAGTGCAAAGACATTTACAGCACCTCTGCCTGCATTGCACACTCCAACTCATTATAACTAAGCCATTATACTAGCAAACACTCAGTGTACCTAGTGGCATCCTAAACGTGGCTATTGGACTTTGCTATAGTCCCACTAGTGCAAAGACATTTGCAGCACCTCTACCTGCATTGCACACTCCAACTCATTATAACTAAGCCATTATACTAGCAAACACTCAGTGTACCTAGTGGCATCCTAAACGTGGCTATTGGACTTTGCTATAGTCCCACTAGTGCAAAGACATTTGCAGCACCTCTACCTGCATTGCACACTCGAACTCATTATAACTAAGCCATTATACTAGCAAACACTCAGTGTACCTAGTGGCATCCTAAACGTGGCTATTGGACTTTTGTCTAGTCACAGTAGTGCAAAGACATTTGCAGCACCTTTGCCTGCATTGCACACTCCAACTCATTATAACTAAGCTATTATACTAGCAAACACTCAGTGTACCTAGTGGCATCCTAAACGTGGCTATTGGACTTTTGTCTAGTCACACTACTGCAAAGACATTTACAGCACCTCTGCCTGCATTGCACACTCCAACTCATTATAACTAAGCCATTATACTAGCAAACACTCAGTGTACCTAGTGGCATCCTAAATGTGGCTATTGGACTTTGCTATAGTCCCACTAGTGCAAAGACATTTGCAGCACCTCTACCTGCATTGCACACTCCAACTCATTATAACTAAGCCATTATACTAGCAAACACTCAGTGTACCTAGTGGCATCCTAAACGTGGCTATTGGACTTTGCTATAGTCCCACTAGTGCAAAGACATTTGCAGCACCTCTGCCTGCATTGCACACTCCAACTCATTATAACTAAGCCATTATACTAGCAAACACTCAGTGTACCTAGTGGCATCCTAAACGTGGCTATTGGACTTTTGTCTAGTCACACTAGTGCAAAGACATTTGCAGCACCTCTGCCTGCATTGCACACTCCAACTCATTATAACTAAGCCATTATACTAGCAAACACTCAGTGTACCTAGTGGCATCCTAAACGTGGCTATTGGACTTTGCTATAGTCCCACTAGTGCAAAGACATTTGCAGCACCTCTACCTGCATTGCACACTCCAACTCATTATAACTAAGCCATTATACTAGCAAACACTCAGTGTACCTAGTGGCATCCTAAACGTGGCTATTGGACTTTTGTCTAGTCACACTAGTGCAAAGACATTTGCAGCACCTATGCCTGCATTGCACACTCCAACTCATTATAACTAAGCCATTATACTAGCAAACACTCAGTGTACCTAGTGTCATCCTAAACGTGGCTATTGGACTTTTGTCTAGTCACACTAGTGCAAAGACATTTGCAGCACCTCTGCCTGCATTGCACACTCCAACTCATTATAACTAAGCCATTATACTAGCAAACACTCAGTGTACCTAGTGGCATCCTAAACGTGGCTATTGGACTTTGCTATAGTCCCACTAGTGCAAAGACATTTGCAGCACCTCTACCTGCATTGCACACTCCAACTCATTATAATTAAGCCATTATACTAGCAAACACTCAGTGTACCTAGTGGCATCCTAAACGTGGCTATTGGACTTTTGTCTAGTCACACTAGTGCAAAGACATTTGCAGCACCTCTGCATGCATTGCACACTCCAACTCATTATAACTAAGCCATTATACTAGCAAACACTCAGTGTACCTAGTGGCATTTTAAACGTGGCTATTGTACTTTTGTCTAGTCACACTAGTGCAAAGACATTTGCAGCACCTCTACCTGCATTGCACACTCGAACTCATTATAACTAAGCCATTATACTAGCAAACACTCAGTGTACCTAGTGGCATCCTAAACGTGGCTATTGGACTTTTGTCTAGTCACACTAGTGCAAAGACATTTGCAGCACCTCTGCCTGCATTGCACACTCCAACTCATTATAACTAAGCCATTATACTAGCAAACACTCAGTGTACCTAGTGGCATCCTAAACGTGGCTATTGGACTTTGCTATAGTCCCACTAGTGCAAAGACATTTGCAGCACCTCTACCTGCATTGCACACTCCAACTCATTATAACTAAGCCATTATACTAGCAAACACTCAGTGTACCTAGTGGCATCCTAAACGTGGCTATTGGACTTTTGTCTAGTCACACTAGTGCAAAGACATTTGCAGCACCTATGCCTGCATTGCACACTCCAACTCATTATAACTAAGCCATTATACTAGCAAACACTCAGTGTACCTAGTGTCATCCTAAACGTGGCTATTGGACTTTTGTCTAGTCACACTAGTGCAAAGACATTTGCAGCACCTCTGCCTGCATTGCACACTCCAACTCATTATAACTAAGCCATTATACTAGCAAACACTCAGTGTACCTAGTGGCATCCTAAACGTGGCTATTGGACTTTGCTATAGTCCCACTAGTGCAAAGACATTTGCAGCACCTCTACCTGCATTGCACACTCCAACTCATTATAATTAAGCCATTATACTAGCAAACACTCAGTGTACCTAGTGGCATCCTAAACGTGGCTATTGGACTTTTGTCTAGTCACACTAGTGCAAAGACATTTGCAGCACCTCTGCATGCATTGCACACTCCAACTCATTATAACTAAGCCATTATACTAGCAAACACTCAGTGTACCTAGTGGCATTTTAAACGTGGCTATTGTACTTTTGTCTAGTCACACTAGTGCAAAGACATTTGCAGCACCTCTGCCTGCATTGCACACTCCAACTCATTATAACTAAGCCATTATACTAGCAAACACTCAGTGTACCTAGTGGCATCCTAAACGTGGCTATTGGACTTTGCTATAGTCCCACTAGTGCAAAGACATTTGCAGCACCTCTACCTGCATTGCACACTCGAACTCATTATAACTAAGCCATTATACTAGCAAACACTCAGTGTACCTAGTGGCATCCTAAACGTGGCTATTGGACTTTTGTCTAGTCACAGTAGTGCAAAGACATTTGCAGCACCTTTGCCTGCATTGCACACTCCAACTCATTATAACTAAGCTATTATACTAGCAAACACTCAGTGTACCTAGTGGCATCCTAAACGTGGCTATTGGACTTTTGTCTAGTCACACTAGTGCAAAGACATTTACAGCACCTCTGCCTGCATTGCACACTCCAACTCATTATAACTAAGCCATTATACTAGCAAACACTCAGTGTACCTAGTGGCATCCTAAACGTGGCTATTGGACTTTGCTATAGTCCCACTAGTGCAAAGACATTTGCAGCACCTCTACCTGCATTGCACACTCCAACTCATTATAACTAAGCCATTATACTAGCAAACACTCAGTGTACCTAGTGGCATCCTAAACGTGGCTATTGGACTTTGCTATAGTCCCACTAGTGCAAAGACATTTGCAGCACCTCTACCTGCATTGCACACTCGAACTCATTATAACTAAGCCATTATACTAGCAAACACTCAGTGTACCTAGTGGCATCCTAAACGTGGCTATTGGACTTTTGTCTAGTCACACTAGTGCAAAGACATTTGCAGCACCTCTGCCTGCATTGCACACTCCAACTCATTATAACGAAGCCATTATACTAGCAAACACTCAGTGTACCTAGTGGCATCCTAAACGTGGCTATTGGACTTTTGTCTAGTCACACTAGTGCAAAGACATTTGCAGCACCTCTGCCTGCATTGCACACTCCAACTCATTATAACTAAGCCATTATACTAGCAAACACTCAGTGTACCTATTGGCATCCTAAACGTGGCTATTGGACTTTTGTCTAGTCACACTAGTGCAAAGACATTTGCAGCACCTCTGCCTGCATTGCACACTCCAACTCATTATAACTAAGCCATTATACTAGCAAACACTCAGTGTACCTAGTGGCATCCTAAACGTGGCTACTGGACTTTGCTATAGTCCCACTAGTGCAAAGACATTTGCAGCACCTCTACCTGCATTGCACACTCCAACTCATTATAACTAAGCCATTATACTAGCAAACACTCAGTGTACCTAGTGGCATCCTAAACGTGGCTATTGGACTTTTGTCTAGTCACACTAGTGCAAAGACATTTGCAGCACCTCTGCCTGCATTGCACACTCCAACTCATTATAACTAAGCCATTATACTAGCAAACACTCAGTGTACCTAGTGGCATCCTAAACGTGGCTATTGGACTTTTGTCTAGTCACACTAGTGCAAAGACATTTGCAGCACCTCTGCCTGCATTGCACACTCCAACTCATTATAACTAAGCCATTATACTAGCAATTGATGCTGCCAGTTTAAGGGCCGTAGTTGCATTGTCAGGGATATTTATTCTTTATTATTCTGCTGTTAATAAAGCTAGACCACCGCTGCAATCTACACCACCTCTCAATTTTTACTACCACATTTTCAGTGCACAATCTTGTCGCAATCAACATGAGTGGCAAAATGACAGATGCTGGTGGAAAGGGGAAGAGGCGTGGTGGAAAAGGAAAAAAAGGGTTTGTCCGTGGGGAAGGTGGCAAAGCTCCATTATCATCTGCTGAAGATAGACCATCTACCAGCAAAAGTAAGATGTCTACTACTTACCGTGGACAATCCAATGTGCTCCCTTTTTTACGGACACGAACAACAGGAACAAAGGTAGATGATGGCCAAAAAAGGAAAATGCTTGAATGGATCTCAAGTGGTCCAACAAGTGCCCTCTCAGCCACTTCAAGTACTGCATCCAAAAAACACCAGTCCTCTGAGTTGTCATCCCAATCAAACTTGCTTTCTCCCAGCTCTGAAGTCTCCATCAGCCCTGCACAGTATGGTGGAACTGAGATGGCTGAGTCTGCAGAGCTGTTCAGTCACACTATAGCCTGGGAATCAGAGGTCTGCTCCCAAGCTACAGTGAGTACAGAACAGGAAATGGTCTGCAGTGATGCCCAGAACCTTTGTGACTCTGATTCAGGCCGTGAGGACCAAGTTTCTGAGCATAATGTTGACCCTTTGTCACAAACTGTAACACCTGTGGTTAAAGACAATGAGGAACATACTGATGAAGATGAGACGCAGATACCCGATTGGGATGACAACTTAAATATTCGGTCAGGGCAAGAAGAGGCTCGGTCTGAGGGGGAGGGGAGTGCAAACACAACAATTGATGATGAAGTTCTAGATCCCACCTACTGTCAACCCACAGTCAGGCACTCGAGGAGGTCAACAGAGGTGGTGGAGGAGGATGCAACTGATGACGAAGTTACCTTGCGCCTTCCTGGACACAGTCGGAGTACTGGTAGCACGTCTACAACTGCATCCTCAGCCACCACTCTGCCTCTGAGCATTATTCGGGGTGGATCAACAGGTCGCATGGCCTCTAAGCCTTGCCTAGCCTGGTCCTTTTTTGACATAGAAAAAGATCGCCCAAATTATGTGATCTGTAAAATTTGTCATGGTTCTCTTAGTAGAGGTCAAAACCTCAGCAGTTTGACAACTTCTTCCATGAATCGTCACATGAATAAATATCATATGGCCCGGTGGGAAGCTCACCGTGCTGCAATGCGGCCTAGCGGAGCGAACCATCCACCGCCTGCCCCTTCCAGTGCATCCGCCCGCTCGTCATCTTCTAGGACTGTGGGGACAGCTGTCACACCTGTTTTTCCACCCACAACTTCCACCACTGTAACCGCAACAGGCAGTTTGTTGGTAGGTCGTCAGTTGGTTTGGAAGGGGAAACAAGTGAGTGTGTACAGCTCTCTCAGACATCGATAGCACCAACGTTGGATGAAGGAAACATCATGTCTCCGCCTGCACTTTCCTCACAAACCTGCATTTTTCCAGGGACACCCTACTCAACACCGTCTACACACAGCAGATGTGGTCAAATAAAAGGCCACTTCTTGCGACCCATGACAAAGCTAAGAGGTTGACTATATCCCTCTGTAAGCTGTTGGCTACTGAAATGCTGCCTTTCCGCCTAGTGGACACACAGGATTTTAGAGACCTTATGTCTGTCGCTGTGCCCCAGTACCAGATGCCTAGTCGCCACTACTTCTCTAAGAAAGGTGTGCCCGCGCTACACCAGCATGTCGCACACAACATCACCGCTTCCTTGAGAAACTCTGTGTGTGAACGGGTGCATTTCACCACCGATACTTGGACCAGTAAGCATGGACAGGGACGTTACATGTCGCTGACTGGGCACTGGGTAACTATGGTGATAGATGGTGAAGGGTCTGCTGCACAAGTCTTGCCGTCCCCACGACTTGTGTGTCAATCCTCTGTCTGTCCAGGTTCCGCCACTGCTTCTGCATCCTCCACCTCATCTGGGTCCTCCACCTCCGCCCCAAGCCTGCCTGGTCAGGCCACCAGCGTTCTCACTGCGCAGAAGGAATCACGCACCCCTCATTACTATGCTGGCAGCAGAGCGCAACGGCATCAGCCGGTCTTTAGCTTGACATGTCTTGGGAATAAGAGTCACACAGCTAAGGAGTTGTGGTCAGCTCTGCGGTCCGAGTTTAATAAATGGTTGTCTCCACTCAACCTGCAGCCTGGTAAGGCCGTGTGCGACAATGCTGCAAACCTGGGTGCGGCCCTTCGCCTGGGCAAGGTGACACACGTACCTTGTATGGCTCACGTGTTGAACCTTGTCGTCCAGCAATTTTTAACACACTATCCCGGCCTAGATGGCCTTCTGAACAGGGCACGAAAACTGTCTGCTCACTTCCGCCGTTCAAGCGCCGCAGCTGAGCGACTTGCATCGCTCCAGAAGTCTTTCAGCCTGCTGGTTCATCGCCTGAAATGCGATGTGGCGACACGCTGGAATTCAACTCTCCACATGTTACAGCGACTGTGGCAGCACCGCCGAGCCCTGGTGCAATACGTCATGACGTATAGCCTGGGCCAACGAGATGCAGAGGTGGGGCAGATCACCCTGATGGAGTGGTCTCAGATCAAGGACCTATGCACCCTTCTGCACAGTTTCGACATGGCGACGAATATATTTAGCGCTGACAATGCCATTATCAGCATGACGATTCCAGTCATTTACATGCTGGAGAACACGCTAAACACTATTCGGAGTCAGGGGGTGGGACAACAGGAAGGGGATGAACTACAGGAGGATTCATATGCGCAAGACACAACAACATCACCAAGGTCCAGACGTTCATCATCACCAAGGCGCCAGGCATGGGACCATGGGGGACAGGGATCAACAAGGGCGCATGGTAGCAGGCGAGATGTTGAGGAAGGTGCAGGAGAACATGAAGAAATGGAGGACGAACTGTCCATGGACATGGAAGACTCAGCAGATGAGGGAGACCTTGGTCAAATTTCAGTTGAAAGAGGTTGGGGGGAGATGTCAGAGGAAGAAAGAACGGTTAGCACCTCTATGCCACAAACACAGCGTGGACTTGGTCCGCATGGCTGCGCAAGACACATGAGTGCCTTCTTGTTGCACTACCTCCAACATGACCCTCGTATTGTCAAAATTAGAAGTGATGATGACTACTGGCTTGCCACACTATTAGATCCCCGGTAAAAGTCCAAATTTTGTGACATAATTCCAGCCATAGAAAGGGACACACGTATGCAGGAGTATCAGCAGAAGCTGTTACTCGATCTTAGATCGGCTTTTCCACCAAACAACCGTGCAGGTGCAGGAAGTGAATCTCCCAGTTGTAACTTGACAAACATGGGACGGTCTCGTCATCTTCAACAGTCTACCCGTACCAGTAGGACCGTATCTGGTGCTGGTAACAGCAATTTTATGGAATCTTTTCAGAATTTTTTTAGACCCTCCTTTGTAAGGCCACCAGAGACAACAAGTCTGACACATAGTCAACGGCTGGAGAGGATGATACAGGAGTATCTACAAATGAACATCGATGCCATGACTTTGCAAATGGAGCCTTGCTCATTTTGGGCTTCAAATCTAGAAAAATGGCCAGAGCTATCCAGTTACGCCTTGGAGATTTTGGAGCTGCCAGCGTTGTCTCTGAACGTGTCTTCAGTGCTGCTGGGTGTGTGCTGACAGATAAGCGCACGCGTTTGTCCAGTGACAATGTGGACAGACTGACGTTCATCAAAATGAACAAGTCATGGATCCAGAAGGAATTTACTACCCCTGTGTCATCCTGGGGAGAGTAAATGCTTGTGGATTTGGAATGTGCTTGATGCAAATCTAGCTGTGAAGTGTACAACTGGGGCACAACTGCTGCCACTGAAGGGGTGGGTGTGTGTGGGGCCCAATTTTTGGAAAAAAGGGAGACTCCGCTTGGAGTAACCCTTGCTTACATTGTTTTTAAAAGGAGCGAAGATGAACAAGTCATGGTTCAGCAAAGACTTTGCTACCTACCCCGGTGTCATCCTGGGGACGGTTAAGAATGGCGTATTTTTGAATGTGCTTGATGCAAATCTAGCTGTGAAGTGTACAACTGGGGCACAACTGCTGCCACTGAAGGGGTGGGTGTGTGTGGGGCCCAATTTTTGGAAAAAAGGGAGACTCCGCTTGAAGTAACCCTTGCTTATATCGTTTTTAAAAGGAGCGAAGATGAACAAGTCATGGTTCAGCAAAGACTTTGCTACCTACCCCGGTGTCATCCTGGGGACGGTTAAGAATGGCGTATTTTTGAATGTGCTTGATGCAAATCTAGCTGTGAAGTGTACAACTGGGGCACAACTGCTGCCACTGAAGGGGTGGGTGTGTGTGGGGCCCAATTTTTGGAAAAAAGGGAGACTCCGCTTGGAGTAACCCTTGCTTACATTGTTTTTAAAAGGAGCGAAGATGAACAAGTCATGGTTCAGCAAAGACTTTGCTACCTACCCCGGTGTCATCCTGGGGACGGTTAAGAATGGCGTGTTTTTGAATGTGCTTGATGCAAATCTAGCTGTGAAGTGTACAACTGGGGCACAACTGCTGCCACTGAAGGGGTGGGTGTGTGTGGGGCCCAATTTTTGGAAAAAAGGGAGACTCCGCTTGGAGTAACCCTTGCTTACATTGTTTTTAAAAGAAACCAAGATGAACAGAGCTGGGATCAGGAAAGACTTTGCTACCTACCCTGGTGTCATCCTGGGGATGGTTAATTATGGCGTATTTTTGAATGTGCTTGATGCAAATCTAGCTGTGAAGTGTACAACTGGGGCACAAGTGCTGCCACTGAAGGGGTGGGTGTGTGTGGGGCCCAATTTTTGGAAAAAAGGGAGACTCCGCTTGGAGTAACCCTTGCTTACATTGTTTTTAAAAGGAGCGAAGATGAACAAGTCATGGTTCAGCAAAGGCGGGCTTTGCACGCTGCGAGATCGGTAACAATGTGTTAACGATGCTGCAGCGATAGTCCCGCCCCCGTCGCACGTGCAATATCTAGTGAAAGCTGCCGTAGCGATTATTATCGCTACGGCAGTTTCACACGCACATACCTGCCATGCGACCTCCCTCTGGCCGGCGACCCGCCTCCTTCCTAAGGGGGCGGGTCGTGCGGCGTCACAGCGACGTCACACGGCAGGCGGCCAATTGAAGTGGAGGGGCGGAGATGAGCAGGATGTAAACATCCCGCCCACCTCCGTCCTTCTCATTGCAGCCGGCGGCAGGTAAGGTGAAGTTCCTCGCTCCTGCGGCTTCACACACAGCGATGTGTGCTGCCGCAGGAGCGAGGAACAACATCGCACCTGTCGCTGCACCGGCATTATGGAAATGTCGGAGGCTGCAGCGATGATACGATAACGACGCTTTTGCGCTCGTTCATCGTATCATCTAGGATTTACACACTACGACATCGCAAGTGATGCCGGATGTGCGTCACTTTCGATTTGACCCCACCGGCATCGCACCTGCGATGTCGTAGTGTGCAAAGCCGCCCAAAGACTTTGCTACCTACCCCGGTGTCATCCTGGGGACGGTTAAGAATGGCGTATTTTTGAATGTGCTTGATGCAAATCTAGCTGTGAAGTGTACAACTGGGGCACAACTGCTGCCACTGAAGGGGTGGGTGTGTGTGGGGCCCAATTTTTGGAAAAAAGGGAGACTCCGCTTGGAGTAACCCTTGCTTACATTGTTTTTAAAAGAAGCCAAGATGAACAGAGCTGGGATCAGGAAAGTCTTTGCTACCTACCCTGGTGTCATCCTGTGGACGGTTAATTATGGCGTATTTTTGAATGTGCTTGATGCAAATCAAAACATCATGTTTGCAACTAGGGCACAAGTGCTGCCACTGATGGGGTGTCTGTGTGGCCCAATTTTTTGAAAAAAGGGAGACTCCGCTTGGAGTAACCCTTGCTTGCTGTGTTTTTTAAAAATAATCCAAGATGAAAAGAGCTGGGGTCAGGAAAGACTTTGCTACCTACCCCGGTGTCATCCTGGGGACGGTTAAGAATGGCGTATTTTTGAATGTGCTTGATGCAAATCAAAACATCATGTTTGCAACTAGGGCACAAGTTCTGCCACTGATGGGTTGTCTGTGTGGCCCAATTTTTTGAAAAAAGGGAGACTCCGCTTGGAGTAAGCCTTGCTTGCTGTGTTTTTTAAAAATGATCCAAGATGAACAGAGCTGGGGTCAGGAAAGACTTTGCTACCTACCCCAGTGTCATCCTGGGGACGGATAAGAATGGCGTATTTTTGAATGTGCTTGATGCAAATCTAGCTGTGAAGTGTACAACTGGGGCACAACTGCTGCCACTGAAGGGGTGGGTGTGTGTGGGGCCCAATTTTTGGAAAAAAGGGAGACTCCGCTTGGAGTAACCCTTGCTTACATTGTTTTTAAAAGAAGCCAAGATGAACAGAGCTGGGATCAGGAAAGTCTTTGCTACCTACCCTGGTGTCATCCTGTGGACGGTTAATTATGGCGTATTTTTGAATGTGCTTGATGCAAATCAAAACATCATGTTTGTAACTAGGGCACAAGTGCTGCCACTGATGGGGTGTCTGTGTGGCCCAATTTTTTGAAAAAAGGGAGACTCCGCTTGGAGTAACCCTTGCTTGCTGTGTTTTTTAAAAATGATCCAAGATGAACAGAGCTGGGGTCAGGAAAGACTTTGCTACCTACCCCGGTGTCATCCTGGGGACGGTTGAGAATGGCGTATTTTTGAATGTGCTTGATGTAAATCAAAACATCATGTTTGCAACTAGGGCACAAGTGCTGCCACTGATGGGGTGTCTGTGTGGCCCAATTTTTTGAAAAAAGGGAGACTCCGCTTGGAGTAACCCTTGCTTGCTGTGTTTTTTAAAAATGATCCAAGATGAACAGAGCTGGGGTCAGGAAAGACTTTGCTACCTACCCCGGTGTCATCCTGGGGACGGATAAGAATGGCGTATTTTTGAATGTGCTTGATGCAAATCTAGCTCTGAAGTGTACAACTAGGGCACAAGTGCTGCCACTGAATGGGTGGGTGTGTGTGGGGCACAATTTTTGGAAAAAAAGGGAGACTCCACTTGGAGTAACCCTTGCTTGCTGTGTTTTTAAAAAATGATCCAAGATGAACAGAGCTGGGGTCAGGAAAGACTTTGCTACCTACCCCGGTGTCATCCTGGGGACGGTTAAGAATGGCGTATTTTTGAATGTGCTTGATGCAAATCTAGCTGTGAAGTGTACAACTGGGTTACAACTGCTGCCACTGAAGGGGTGGGTGTGTGGGGCCCAATTTTTGGAAAAAAGGGAGACTCCGCTTGGAGTAACCCTTGCTTACATTGTTTTTAAAAGAAGCCAAGATGAACAGAGCTGGGATCAGGAAAGACTTTGCTACCTACCCTGGTGTCATCCTGTGGACGGTTAATTATGGCGTATTTTTGAATGTGCTTGATGCAAATCAAAACATCATGTTTGCAACTAGGGCACAAGTGCTGCCACTGATGGGGTGTCTGTGTGGCCCAATTTTTTGAAAAAAGGGAGACTCCGCTTGGAGTAACCCTTGCTTGCTGTGTTTTTTAAAAGAAGCCAAGATGAACAAGTCATGGTTCAGCAAAGACTTTGCTACCTACCCCGGTGTCATCCTGGGGACGGTTAAGAATGGCGTATTTTTGAATGTGCTTGATGCAAATCTAGCTGTGAAGTGTACAACTGGGGCACAACTGCTGCCACTGAAGGGGTGGGTGTGTGTGGGGCCCAATTTTTGGAAAAAAAGGGAGACTACGCTTGGAGTCACCTTGCGGTGTTTTACATGATTTTAGAAGGGCGTGTCATGCCTATATCTGTGTCTCCTCCTCTTTTTCCTTGTCCAGCTCTTTTGTTTTCGCATGAGTATATGTCCTTGTCACTTTCCCATGTGTTTGTGTTGTGTTGTGAGTTGTTTGTCACCTTTTGGACACCTTTGAGGGTGTTTTCTAGGTGTTTTTATGTGTTTGTGATTGCCTGCCATTGTTTCCTATGCAGTTCGAGTTCGGTTCGTCGAACGTTCGACGAGCCGAACTCGAACGGGACCTCCGTTCGGCGAACCGACCTGGAGCCGAACCGGGACCGGTTCGCTCATCTCTACTGGTAACAAAGGTAAATATTGGGTAACCAAGGTAAGGGCTTCTTGGTTACCCGATGTTTACTGTGGTTACCAGCCTCCGCAGAAGCCGGCTCCTGCTGCCTGCACATTTAGTTGTTGCTGTCACACACAGCGATGTGTGCTTCACAGCGGGACAGCAACAACTAAAAAATGGCCCAGGACATTCAGCAACAACCAATGACCTCACAGCAGGGGCCAGGTTGTTGCTGGATGTCACACACAGCGACATCACTAGCAACATCGCTGCTACGTCACAAAAGTTGTTCGTTAGCAGCGATGTTGCTAGCGATGTTGCTTAGTGTGACGGGGCCTTTAAGGAGGCCTACAATCTGGTTAGAATCAGAAAAGGGGATGAATGTAAAATGACTTTCAATACACCTGAGGCACATATTGAAAGTTTGGTCATACCATTTGTTCTCACTAAAGCCCCTGCCATTTTCCAACATTTTGTGAATGATATTTTTCACCATTTGGTGGGCAGGTTTGTGGTGGTTTATTTGGACAATATCTTGATCTAGTCACCTGATATAGAGACACATCAGATACATGTAAAACAGGTATTACAGATTTTAAAGGATACCAAGCTGTATGCTAAACTGGAAAACTGTGTTTTCATTGTCCAAGACGTACAATTTTTGGGGTACTTATTGTTATCTTCAGGTTTTTAGATGGATCCTGAGAAGGTCCGTGCTGTACTTGACTGGGATGATCTGGAAAACCTGAAAGTTTTACAGCGCTTTCTAGGATTTATGAATTTTTATCAAAAATGTATTCAGAACTATTTGGTAATTGTTAAGCCTCTCACTGACATGACAAACAAAGGGACACAGCAGGCTTTTATCACTTTAAAAGATGTTTTTTCACAGCACCTATACTCAGTCAGCCTGATGTTTCACAGCCTTTTATCATAGAGGTCAATGCATTTGAGGTGGGGGTTGGTGCTGTGTTGTCACAAGGTCTGTCTCCTAGTAAATGGCGTCCATGTTCTTTCTTTTGCAAGAAATTGTCCTCAGCCGAGAGAAACTATGATGTTGGTAACAGAGAGCTCTTGGCAATTAAGTTGGCTTTCGAGGAATGGCGCCGTTGGCTGGTTGAGGCAGTTCAAGCCATTACAGTAATCACAGACCATAAAAATCTGTCTCGAGTCTGCCAAAGATCTCATTCCCATGCAGGCGAGATGGTCTTTGTTGTTTACCAGGGTTTAATTTTACTGTAATTTACCGTCCATGGATTAAAAACATTAAAGCAGAGGAATTATCCCAGAGCTTCCCTGGTTGTAGTGATCATGTGAACCCATTTTGCAGAAGGGGGTGGTCGTCTCAGCCTTGTGCCCAGACCTTGAGGAGGAGGTATTGGAGACTCAGGGGGACCCCCGGCCTCTTGTCCTTCAGGGAAGTTGTTCTTGCCACCCAATTTGTGCCATTAACTTATTGGGGAACATCACAATTCTGTACTAGCGGGTCTTCCAGTTAGTAAAGCAACCTCGGGCTTCCTTTCTCATCATTTTTGGTGCCTGAGGTTGCATCAGGATGTGGTTAACTATGTGTCTGCTTGCATTATTTGCGCACATTCCAAGGTAATGATTACCCGTCCATCGGGATCTCTTCTTCCATTGGCGATCCCAAATAGACCATGGACACATTTATCCATGGATTTCATTACTGATCTTTGTCTTCCGGAAAATCTGTGGTTTTGGTGGATATGTTCAGTAAGATGATGCATTTCGTCGCGTTGCCGAAACTTCCGAATGCCAAGACTCTGGTGCAAGTGTTCATCAATGAGATAATGAAGCTTCACAGGGTTCCTTCTTTTGTGGTCTCAAATCGGAGAACACAGTTTGTTTCCAAACTTTGGAAAGCATTTTGTGCTCGACTGGGTGTGCAGTTGTCGTTCTGATATGCCTTCCATCCTCAGTCGAATGGGCAGACAGAGCACATAAATCAAAATTTTGAAACTTACCTTAGGTGCTTTGTCTCTGATAACCAAGAGTATTGGGCATCTTATTTACCATTGGCTGAATTGGCTTTAAATAATCCTCATCAGGAGTCTACTGGCATGTCACCATTCTTTGGAGCATATGGTTTTCATCCGCAATTTGGTACCTTTAGTAGTAGGGGTGCTTCGGGAGTTCCTGAAGAGAAGTGTCGCGGGCGGGGGCGCAGACCACGTCACGGGGGCTACTCGAGGCGCTCAGATCCGGGATCATGGCTGTGGCTCGAGTGGCAGCCGGATCCGGGGCTTGTGCAGCAACCCGTCGCCCACAACTTAATAAAGGGAGTATTTACAGGGGAGAGTTTGTCGGTGACGCCACCTGTGGGTTGCGGTGATGGTTGGTAACACCGCCGCTGCCTTTGTATGGGACACCCGGGGCTGATGGTACGGGGCAGCAGGATGGTATCCCCTCCACGGGTAGGGGAGGTGTAGTCCCAGGGCTAAGGTGTATGTGGTGTGCAGTGCTGGGGCGCAGTTTGCAGGGCTGGACCGGATGACACCGGTGTACTCACTGTTTCAAAATAAGTCACACAAATTCCAAGTACTAAACCAAGTGCCGGATACCGGTAGCCTCCGGAGGGGTGTGCTCGGGTCCCGCACACCGGTAGACAGGACAGGGGCCCTTGCTCCAGCACTACTGTGTTTTTGTCTTGTGAGTTGACTAGTCCGCAGCAATCGGGAAAAGTACACTCCCGTTGCCTTTGCTGTGGGAGCTGTCGCCCGCGAGATCTGACCCTTGGGATTTTTGCAGGCACTGCAGATGCTCTATTTTCCGCATTGGGCTTCCGTCTCGCTCTATCTGGGCTACTCGTGGGGCAAGATTTGGAATTTTGTCCCCTGCTGGCTAATTGACAAAGTGCTTGCAGCTGTCCTCACCCTGGGGTCCAGGTACCCCGACTGTGCACGGCCTCTGGACCGGATTCCTGCTGTCGGCACCGGCAGGCTACAACCCTGCTCCGGTCCACTTAAGGTCTCCCGTGACCGGATCTCCGTCGCCTGTGGCCCTGCTCTGCCGTCTACCACCTAGTCAGCTAAGGTAGTCCGGGAGCTACAACCCCCGACTACCACTTCACTCCTCTCACTTCCACTGTCTAGACTAATCTAACGTGTTCCCTCCCCTAACACCTCAGAACCCAGAGGTGGGCGTCACCATCTGCCTGGTCCCGCCCACTGGTGTGTCCCTGTTGCCCTGAGGGGTGACTAGGCTTTGTGGCTAGTGTTTGCACCTGTGTGTGGGGTTGTGTTGGTAGGACAAGGAGGAGGGGATCCTGCATCTAGAAGATGGATGCAGTCTCCTGTGACAACCTGGTTTTGCCAGGGCGTCGCAGAAGCGTTTTACCTCATCGCTCTCTTCAGTATTGCAAGGGGTTCAGTGTAATTTAAAGCTCATGGGAGACAGATACAAATGTATGGCTGACAAAAAATGCTTAACTGGTCTGGAACTAAGCGTGAATAACTATTTGTGGTTGTCTACCAGGAACATAAAGTGAATGAAATGAATGAAAATTCATTCCTGGAAGCTAGGGGTTACGTTTTTGGTCCCTATAAAATAACCACCATCATTAACTCATTAGCATTTTATCTAGAGTTACCTCAGGCTCTTAGGATCCACAATGTGTTCCAAATGGCACTGCTCAAAAAGCATGTGGAATCTTTGGAGCGATCCCCCTTGCCGCAGCCCCAACCATGGTTGATGGTTCGGCTCGAGCTTGGTTCGTCGAACAGAGGTCTAGTTCGAGTTCGGTTCGGCAAACCGGTTCGGCGAACTGCTCGAACCCATAGGAAACAATGGGAGGCAATCACAAACACATAAAAACACCTAGAAAACACCCTCAAAGGTGTCCAAAAGGTGACAAACAACTCACAAGACAACACAAACACATGGGAAAATGACAAAAACAAATTTTCATGCGAAAACAAAACAGCGTTAGGAGGAAAAAGAGGACGAGACACAGATATAGGCATGGCATGCCCTTCTAAAATGATGTAAAACACTGCAAGGTGACTCAAAGCGGAGTCTCCCTTTTTTCCAAAAATTGGGCCACACAGACACCCCTTCAGTGACAGCATCTGTGCCCCACTTGTACACTTCACAGGTATATTTGCATCAAGCACATTCTAAAATACGCCATCCTTAACTGTCCCCAGGATGGCACCGGGGTAGGTAGCAAAGTCTTTGCTGATCCCAGATCTGTTCATCTTGGATCATTTTTAGAAACACTGCAAGCAAGGATTACTCCAAGCGGAGTTTCCCTTTTTTCCACAAATTGGGCCACACAGACAACCCTTTCAGTGGCAGCACTTGTGCCCCAGTTGTACACTTCACAGGTAGATTTGCATCAAGCACATTCAAAAATACGCCATCATTAACCGCCCCCAGGATGACACCGGGGTAGGTAGCAAAGTCTTTGCTGAACCATGAGTTGTTCATCTTGGCTCCTTTTGAAAAACACAGCAAGGGTTACTCCAAGCGGAGTCTCCCTTTTTTCCAAAAATTGGGCCACACAGACACCCCTTCAGTGGCAGCACTTGTGCCCCAGTTGTACACCTCACATGTAGATTTGCATCAAGCACATTCAAAAATTACGTCATCCTTAACCGCCCCATGCAAGGCTCCATTTGCAAAGTCATGGCATCGATGTTCATTTGGAGATACTCCTGTATCATCCTCTCCAGCCGTTGACTATGTGTCAGACTTGTTGTCTCTGGTGGCCTTGCAAAGGATGGTCTAAAAAAATTATGCAAAGATTCAATAAAATTGCTGTTACCAGCACCAGATACGGTGCTGCTGGTACAGGTAGACTGTTGAAGATGACGAGACCGTCCCATGATTGTGAAGTTACAACTGGGAGATTCACTCCGTGCACCATGGTTGTTTGGTGGAAAAGCCGAGCTAAGATTGAGTAACAGCTTTTGCTGATACTCCTGCATACGTGCGTCCCTTTCTATGGCTGGAATTATGTCACAAAATTTGGACTTGTACCGGGGATCTAATAGTGTGGCAAGCCAGTACTCATCATCACTTCTAATTTTCACAATACGAGGGTCATGTTGGAGGTAGTGCAGCAAGAAGGCGCTCATGTGTCTTGCGCAGCCATGCGGACCAAGTCCACGCTGTGTTTGTGGCTTTTTTCCTCTGACATCTCCCCCAACCTCTTTCAACTGAAATTTGACCAAGGTCTCCCTCATCCGCTGAGTCTTCCATGTCCATGGACAGTTCGTCCTCCATTTCTTCATGTTCTCCTGCACCTTCCTCAACATTTTGCCTGCTACCATGCGCCCTTGTTGATCCCTGTCCCTCATGGTCCCATGACTGCCGCCTTGGTGATGATGAACATCTGCACCTTGCTGATGTTGTTGTCCCTTGCGCATATGAATCCTCCTGTAGTTCCTCCCCTTCCTGTTGTCCCACCCCATGACTCCGAATAGTGTTTAGCGTGTGCTCCAGCATGTAAATGACTGGAATTGTCATGCTGATAATGGCATTGTCAGCACTAAACATATTCATCACCATGTCGAAACTGTGCAGAAGGGTGCATAGGTCCTTGATCTGAGACCACTCCATCAGGGTGATGTTCCCCACCTCTGCATCTCGTTGGCCCAGGCTATACGTCATGACGTATTGCACCAGGGCTCGGCGGTGCTGCCACAGTCGCTGTAACATGTGGAGAGTCGAATTCCAGCGTGTTGGCACATCGCATTTCAGGTGATGACCCGGCAGGCCGAAAGACTTCTGGAGCGATGCAAGTCGCTCAGCTGCGGCGATTGAACGGCGGAAGTGAGCAGACAGTTTTCGTGCCCTGTTCAGAAGGCCATCTAGGCCGGGATAGTGTGTTAAAAATTGCTGGACAACAAGGTTCAACACGTGAGCCATACAGGGCATGTGTGTCACCTTGCACAGGCGAAGGGCCGCACCCAGGTTTGCAGCATTGTCGCACACGGCCTTACCAGGCTGCAGGTTGAGTGGAGACAACCATTTACCAAACTCAGTCTCCAGAGCTGCCCACAACTCAGACGCTGTGTGACTCTTATTTTCAATACATTTCAAGATAAAGACCGCCTGATGCTGTTGCGCTCTGCTGCCAGTATAGTAATGAGGGGTGCGTGATTCCTTCAGCACAGTTACAACGCTGGTGGCCTGACCAGACAGGCTTGGGGCGGAGGTGGAGGATCCAGACGAGGTTAAGGAGGCAGAAGCAGTGGAGGAACTTGGACAGACAGAGGATTAACACACAAGTCGTGGGGATGGCAAGACTTGTGCAGCAGACCCTTCACCATCTATCACCATAGTTACCCAGTGCCCAGTCAGCGACATGTAACGTCCCTGCCCATGCTTACTGGTCCAAGTATCGGTGGTGAAATGCACCCGTTCACACACAGAGTTTCTCAAGGAAGCGGTGATGTTGTGTGCGACATGCTGGTGTAGCGCAAGCCAAGAGCTTATAGAGGGATAAAGTCAACCTCTTTGTCATGGGTCGCAGGAAATGACCTTTAATTTGTCCACATCTGAGGGACAGAGATCTGGCTGCTGTGTGTAGACGGTGGTGAGTAGGGCGTCCCTGAAAAAATGCAGGTTTGTGAGGAAAGTGCAGGCGTAGACATGATGTTGCCTTCATCCAACGTTGATGCTATCGATGTCTGAGAGAGCTGTACACACGCCCTTGTTTCCCCTTCCAAAGCAACTGACGACCTACCAAGCAAAATGCCTGTTGCGGTTACAGTGGTGGAAGTTGTGCGTGGAAAACCAGGTGTGAAAGCTGCCCCACAGTCCTAGACGATGAAGAGCGCGCGGATGCACTGGAAAGGGCAGGCGGTGGGTGGCCCGCTCCGCTAGGCCGCATTGCAGCACGGTGAGCTTCCCACTGGGACATATGATATTTATTCATTTGACGATTCATGGAAGAAGTTGTCAAACTGCTGAGGTTTTTGCCTCTACTAACAGATTCCCGACAAATTTTACAGATCACATGATTTGGGCGATCCTTTGCAAGGTCAAAAAAGGACCAGGCTAGGCAAGGCTTAGAGGACATGCGACCTGCTGAGCCACCCCGACTAGTGCTCAGAGGCAGAGTGGTGGCTGAGGATGCAGTTGTAGACGTGCTACCAGTACTCCTCCTCTGTCAAGGAAGGCGCCCTTGACAACTTGACAACTTCGTCGTCAGTTGCATTCTCCTCCACCGCCTCTGTTGACCTCCTCAAGTGCCTGACTGTGGGTTGACAGTAGGTGGGATCTAGAACTTCCTCATCAATCGTTGTGTTTGCACTCCCCTCACCCTCAGACCGAGCCTCTTCCTGCCCTGAACGAATATTTAAGTTGTCATCCCAATCTGGTATCTGCGTCTCATCGTCATCAGTATGTTCCTCATTGTCTATAACAACAGGTGTTACAGTTTGTGAATAAGGGTCAACATTATGCTCAGAAACTTGGTCATCACGGCCTGAATCTGAATCACAAAGGTTCTGGGCATCACTGCAGACCATTTTCTGGTCTGTACTCACTGTAGCTTGGGAGCAGACCTCTGATTCCCAGGCTATAGTGTGACTGAACAGCTCTGCAGACTCAGCCATCTCAGTTCCACCATACTGTGCAGGGCGGATGGAGACTTGAGAGCTGGGAGAAAGCAAGTGTGATTGGGATGACAACTCAGAGGATTGGTTTTTTTTGGATGCGATAGTTGAGGTGGAGAAGAAGGCACTTGTTGGAGCACTTGAGATGCATTCAAACATGTTCTTTTTTTGGGCATCATCTATCTTTGTTCCATTTGTTCGTGTCCGTAAAAAAGGGAGCACATCGGATTGTCCACGGAAAGTAGTAGGCATCTTACTTTTGCTGGAAATTGGCCTATCTTCAGCAGATGCTGAAGCTTTGCCACCTTCCCCACGGACACAAACTTTTTTTCCTTTTCCAACACGCTTGTTCCCCTTTTCACCAGCATTTGTCATTTTGCCACTCATTTTGATTGCGACAAGATTGTCCACTTAAAATGTGGTAGTAAAAATTGAGAGGTGGTGTAGATTGCAGAGGTGGTCTAGATTTATTGACAGCAGAAGAAACAACAGATTATCCCTGACAATGCAACTATGGCCCTTAAACTGGCAGCACAGTTTGCAATTATATTAGCTTAGTAAAAATGAGCTTGAGGGTGCAATGCAGAGGTGCTGGAAATAGCTTGGCATCAGTGGGACACTAATGAAGTCCAACAGCCACTTTTAGGATGCCACTAAGTTTTCTCAGTGTTTGCTATTATAATGGCTTAGTAAAAATGAGCTTGAGGGTGCAATGCAGAGGTGCTGGAAATAGCTTGGCACCAGTGGGACACCAATGAAGTCCAACAGCCACTTTTAGGATGCCACTAAGTTTCCTCAGTGTTTGCTATTATAATGGCTTGGAAAAAATGAGCTTGAGGGTGCAATGCAGAGATGCTGGAAATAGCTTGGCACCAGTGGGACACTAATGAAGTCCAACAGGCACTTTTAGGATGCCACTAAGTTTCATCAGTGTTTGCTATTATAATGGCTTAGTAAAAATGAGCTTGAGGGTGCAATGCAGAGGTGCTGGAAATAGCTTGGCACTAGTGGGAAACTAATGAAGTCCAACAGCCACTTTTAGGATGCCACTAAGTTTCCTCAGTGTTTGCTATTATAATGGCTTAGTAAAAATGAGCTTGAGGGTGCAATGCAGAGGTGCTGGAAATAGCTTGGCACCAGTGGGACACCAATGAAGTCCAACAGCCACTTTTAGGATGCCACTAAGTTTCCTCAGTGGTTGCCATTATAATGCCTTAGTAAAAATGAGCTTGAGGGTGCAATGCAGAGGTGCTGGAAATAGCCTGGCACCAGTGGGACACTAATGAAGTACAACAGCCACTTTTAGGATGCCACTAAGTTTTCTCAGTGTTTGCTATTATAATGGCTTAGTAAAAATGAGCTTGAGGGTGCAATGCAGAGGTGCTGGAAATAGCCTGGCACCAGTGGGACACTAATGAAGTCCAACAGCCACTTTTAGGATGCCACTAAGTTTTCTCAGTGTTTGCTATTATAATGGCTTAGTAAAAATGAGCTTGAGGGTGCAATGCAGAGGTGCTGGAAATTGCTTGGCACCAGTGGGAAACTAATGAAGTCCAACAGCCACTTTTAGGATGCCACTAAGTTTCCTCAGTGTTTGCTATTATAATGGCTTAGTAAAAATGAGCTTGAGGGTGCAATGCAGAGGTGCTGGAAATTGCTTGGCACCAGTGGGACACCAATGAAGTCCAACAGCCTCTTTTAGGATGGCACTAAGTTTCCTCAGTGTTTGCTATTATAATGGCTTAGTAAAAATGAGCTTGAGGGTGCAATGCAGAGGTGCTGGAAATAGCTTGGCACCAGTGGGACACCAATGAAGTCCAACAGCCTCTTTTAGGATGGCACTAAGTTTCCTCAGTGTTTGCTATTATAATGGCTTAGTAAAAATGAGCTTGAGGGTGCAATGCAGAGGTGCTGGAAATTGCTTGGCACCAGTGGGACACTAATGAAGTCCAACAGCCACTTTTCGGATGCCACTAACTGGCAGCACTCTTTTCAATTAAAATGGCTTTGCAAAAATGTGAAGGTGGGGAGAATGCAGAGGTGGTGGGACTTGCTTGGCACGAGTGCCACAATAATGGAGGACAGCAGCCACTCTTTGGATGGCACTAACTGGCAGCACTCTGCAATTAAAATGGCTTTGCTAAAAAGAGCAGGAGGGTACAGTGGCAGGGTTGTGGGTCAGTGTAGAGGAAAGGAAGCCTCACTTTCTATCCCTCCTAATGGTGAAATGCAGCAAGGAAGTCCCTGAGCTTAGCTACACAGACGCTGTTAACTGTAGCTGTTAAAAACTGTTTCCACGGACCTGACTGTCACCTATGGCTCTGAGCCAGATGAAATTAGCCCTGAAAAGGGCTGAATTAATCTTCTATCCCTAATCTGTAGAGCACTGTGTATAGAGCGTACACAGCAGGATCGGCGGCAGGAGCTGCGTCAGCGGTGACTGTCACCCAGACGCAGAAGGCAGATAATGGCGTCCAGACGGGAAAATTGCCGTATTTATAATGCAAGGATCTGTGACATGGACTGCCTGTTACACATGCCCTTGCTTGTCTGGCATAAAGTCCACTTAGCTGTGTGTGTGTCTGGGATTGGCTGACATGCTGGTCCGCCCCACTACACGCGCGCTTAGGGAAGGAAGAAAAAAATAAAATGGCTCCATTATCACCATTATCCCAGCAGCAGTAATCTGAACGCGCAGTTCCCGCACACTATACGCTGAAATTTCATAATAGTGTGAATCACAGAGTGACTTACACTATTACAGCGAAAAGCCAGCTAGTAATTAGCTTGGCTTTTTGCTGATAGAACCGTTCTCGAATGTAACTCGAGCTAACGAACTTTTAGCAAAAAGCTCGAGTTCTAGTTCGATCTAGAACACCCCCCAAAATCACTGGAACCGCGAACTGGAGAACCACGAACCACGAACCGCGCTCAACTCTAATGGTAACTTAGAGTTTCAAAAAGCTAAAATTGTTGACTCTAATTTTCTATATTTTCAATATTTGGTGCACTGGAGGGGTTACAGATCAGAGGAAAGGATGTGTGTCCCAGCATTGGATGTGAATGCTACAAGATTGGTTTATTCACTTCATACTGCCTATCATGATAGGCCTGGTACTGAGTGTTCAGATACCACTCTTAGAAGTGGGGAACTGTCAAGGGTAGAGTTGAGCGCGGTTCGCGGTTCGAGGTTCTCCAGTTCTAGGCTCGAGTGATTTTGGGCGCTGTTCGAGATCGAACTAGAACTCGAGCTTTTTGCAAAAGCTCGATAGTTCTAGATACGTTCGAGAACGGTTCTAGCAGCAAAAAGCAGGGCTTTTTACAGCTACAGTGTGCAGGAGCCATCGCTGGCAGCCTGCCAGAAGCTGGTAACCAAGATAAACATCGGGTATCCAACCAAAGCGCTTTGGTTAGTAACCCGATGTTTATCCTAGTTATGTGCAGGAAGCCCACACTTCCCCGCTCAGCTCGCTCCGCCCCCTCCTGCCCGCGGCATGTACACATACATACACACACACACACACACACACACACACATGGTCCCGCTCGGCTTACCTGCGGTGATGAAGTCCGGCAATCCCGACCTCAGCGCTGTCACTGTCCTCCATGGCCGCCGCTTGTCACATCACTTCTCGCTTCCGACCCGAGACTGACTAGCGGTGACGTCACGGGCCTCTCGCGATACTTGGTGTGAAGGCGCCGCTCATTGAACTCAGTGACAGGGGCTGTCAGTGTGCTGGAGATCAGCGCAGGTAATGTACCTCGCTGACAGCAGCACTTGTCATCCCCTGCAGTGACCTGGGCTGACCCATTGATGTTAGCTCAGGTCACTGCACTGCTCTCCCAGCCAATGGGGAACATCCTGCTCTTCATTGACTGGGACAGTGTGGATCGTCATGGCAACCCCTTGGATTACACCAGACCTGGATTTGTTTTTCTTTCTAATAAATTGGTTAAAGAGGGAATGTTTTGGGGAGTGTTTTTTCAAATAAAAATGTGTTTGTCGTCTATTTTTTTTTTATTACTGACTGGGTTGGTGATGTCGGGTATCTGATAGACGCCTGACCTCACCAACCCCAAGGCTTGATGCCAGGTGACATTACACATCTGATATTAACCCCATATATTACCCCATTTGCCACCGCACCAGGGCGCGGGATGAGCTGGGGCAAAGCACCAGGATTGGCGCATCTAATGGATGCGCCACTTCTGGGGCGGCTACGGCCTGCTATTTTTAGGCTGGGGAGAGTCCAATAACCATGGACCTCCTTAGTCTGAGAATATCAGACCCCAGCTGTCTGCTTTACCTTGGCTGGTGATCCAATTTTGGGGGGACCCCTACGTGTTTTTTTTTTAAAATTATTTATTTAATTTAAAATAACAGCGTGGGGTGCCCTCAGTTTTGGATTACCAGCCAAGGTGAGGTTGCCAGCTGTGGCCTGCAGGCTGCAGCCGTCTGCTTTACCCTAGCTGGCTACAAAAATAGGGGGAACCCTACGTCATTTTTTTTTTTTCATTTTTTTGGCTAAATACAAAGCTAAGCACCCCTTAGTGCCACATGAAAGGCACCAAAGGGTGCAAAATTACAAAATGCAGGAGAGTGGGACATTATGTGTCTTTCTGCCATTATAATGACAGAAAAGACTTATATGAAGTGCACAAGCACAAGAAAATCACCAGAGCGCTCTACGCTGTGAAAAGCAGTAGAAAATGGCACTGGAGTGAACATGTGACCGCCTCATGTAGGATGAAGCTATGGATCCTGGGTAAATTTATGCATTTACCCTCATTCAGTTTTTTTGCAGTACACAAAAAAACGGAAGGCACACGGATGACAAACAGATGACATACGGACCGTCTACGGAACGAAAACGGATGCCACACGGATGCACCCGTGAAAAAAAATGGACTGTTTTTTGCAGACCACAAAAATGGATCGGTCTTGTTAATGTAGCCTTTTTCTGATCTGCCGTTTATAAACAGCAGGCAGAAATAAGTGAATAACGCCCCCCAGCATCAGAAAATCTCCGGGGTTTCAGGGCTAGCTGAGACCCTGGAGATGATGATTCAGGACGGTTTTTCCGGTCCCCGCTCACGTGATCACAGGTATACACCGTATACCGATGATCACGTTACAGTAAATGACAGCGCCGGTAAAAAATTATTTATCTCCCATCTGGCATGAACAAAAACTTCACTTCTTCTCCACTTCTTCTCCACTTCTCTACTTCTTCTCCACTTTTTCTCCACTTTTTCTACATTTTTTCTCCACTTTTACTCCACTTTTTCTCCACTTTTTCTCCACTTTTTCTCCACTTTTTCTCCATTTTTTCTCCACTTTTTCTCCACTTTTTCTCCACTTTTTCTACATTTTTTCTCCACTTTTTCTCCACTTTTTCTCCATTTTTTCTCCACTTTTTCTCCACTTTTTCTCCACTTTTTCTCCACTATTTCTCCATTTTTTCTCCACTTTTTCTCCACTTTTTCTCCACTTTTTCTCCACTTTTTCTCCATTTTTTCTCCACTTTTTCTCCACTGTTTCTCCACTTTTTCTCCATTTTTTTCTCCACTTTTTCTCCACTTTTTCTCCATTTTTTCTCCACTTTTTCTCTACTTTTTCTCCACTTTTTCTCCACTTGTTCTCCATTTTTTCTCCACTTTTTCTCCACTTTTTCTCCATTTTTTCTCCATTTTTTCTCCACTTTTTCTCCACTTTTTCTCCACTTTTTCTCCATTTTTTCTCCCTTTTTTCTCCACTTTTTCTCCACTTTTTCTTCACTTTTTCTCCACTTTTTCTCCATTTTTTCTCCACTTTTTCTACATTTTTTCTCCACTTTTTCTCCACTTTTTCTCCACTTTTTCTACATTTTTTCTCCACTTTTTCTCCACTTTTCTACATTTTTTCTCCACTTTTTCTACATTTTTTCTCCACTTTTTCTCCACTTTTTCTCCACTTTTTCTACATTTTTTCTCCACTTTTTCTCCACTTTTTCTCCATTTTTTCTCCACTTTTTCTCCACTTTTTCTCCACTTTTTCTCCATTTTTTCTCCACTTTTTCTCCACTTTTTCTCCACTTTTTCTCCACTTTTTCTCCATTTTTTCTCCACTTTTTCTACATTTTTTCTCCACTTTTTCTCCACTTTTTCTACATTTTTTCTCCACTTTTTCTCCACTTTTTCTCCACTTTTTCTACATTTTTTCTCCACTTTTTCTCCACTTTTTCTCCACTTTTTCTCCATTTTTTTCTCCACTTTTTCTCCACTTTTTCTCCATTTTTTCTCCACTTTTTCTACATTTTTTCTCCACTTTTTCACCACTTTTTCTTCACTTTTTCTACATTTTTTCTCCACTTTTTCTCCACTTTTTCTCCCCTTTTTCTACACTTTTTCTCCACTTTTTCTCCATTTTTTCTCCACTTTTTCTCCACTTTTTCTCCACTCTTTCTCCACTTTTTCTCCATTTTTTCTCCACTTTTTCTCCACTTTTTCTCCACTTTTTCTCCACTTTTTCTCCATTTTTTCTCCACTTTTTCTCCACTTTTTCTCCATTTTTTCTCCACTTTTTCTACATTTTTTCTCCACTTTTTCTCCACTTTTTCTACATTTTTTCTCCACTTTTTCTCCACTTTTTCTCCACTTTTTCTCCATTTTTTCTCCACTTTTTCTACATTTTTTTCTCCACTTTTTCTCCACTTTTTCTCCACTTTTTCTCCACTTTTTCTCCGTTCTTTTTATATGGTCGGACTACCCATTAACTCTGCCATGCATAGTGTAGCCCTACACCTACTGCACATGTTACTTTATGATTGACATCTCTTTCGTACCAGAGCTGTCTAAGCCTACTCTGACCCCATATTTGTCATTACTATTTTGTCCTTGTACTGTATTATGACATTTGTATCATGTGTTTCATTTCTTGCTGTGTTGCAATTTTTTTGCTGCATCCCAATTGTACCTCTACATTGTTCGAGTTTATGTTATTGTTCTCTCACTCTTATGTGATACTGATTATTGTCATTTTTCATGATTACATGCAGATAAGTCCAATCTGACGAAGGCTCAGGCCGAAACGTCATTTGTAACTTGTTTTGGACAAAAACAAATATGCTTATGAAAAAAATTTTTTTCTTAATACGGACCAATAAAGAGTGATTTTGCATTACTATCCGTTGTGACTTACTGACTTAGTCTGGGAGATTTAGAGTGCCGAGGTTACTCACTAATTTTATCTATTATTACCTCTGAGCACCTATATACCAGTGAGCAGAGCTTCCTCTACAGTAGTTCCCCTGATTAGGCATGCCCTTACCTCATGAGCAGGGCATTGCAGCTTTGGTAGCAACCATTACGACATGGACTCTGCTGCTGTGGACCCGGGGAGAGTGAGTGCAGATTCATTGCACCCACACTCCTCACATGAAGGGTCCGCACTCCTAGAAAATGGGGGATACGTTCCCTGAGTGTCTCCCCCCATATTCTAGACGGTCCAGAGTCGTCGTGGGACCCCTTTATTTTTTTTCTTACAATAAATTGGTGAAAGAGGAAATGTTTTGGGGACTGTTTTTTCAAATAAATTTCTTTTGTCGATTTTTTGTTTTTGTTAGTACTGACAGTTTATGATGTTGGGTATCTAATAGACGCCATGACATCACAAACTGCTGGGCTTGATCTCAGGTGACTTTACAGCTAGTATCAACCCGATTTATTACCCCGTTTGCCACTGCACCAGGGCACGGGATGAGCTGGGGTGAAGCGCCAGGATTGGCGCATCTAGTGGATGCGCCACGTCTGGGGTGCCTGCGGCCTGCTATTTTTAGGCTGTGAAGGCCCAATAACTATGGACCTTCCCACCCTGAGAATACCAGACCACAGCTGTCCACTTTACCTTGGCTGGTGATCCAATTTGGAGGGGACCCTACTATTTTTGTGTAATTATTAATATTTATAAAATAATTATAAAAAAAGAGCCTGGGGGGACCTCCACATTGGATCCCCAACCACGGTAAAGCTGCCAGCTGTGGTTTTCAGGCTACAGACGTCTGCTTTACCCTAGCTGGCTATCAAAAATGGGGGGACCCAACGTCATTTTTTTTTTAACTATTTTTTAAATAGAAAAAATTAATGGGCTTCCCTGTATTTTGATTGCCAACCAAGGTAACGATAGGCAGATGGGGGTGGCAACCCATAGCTGTCTGCTTTATCTGCGCTGAGAATCAAAAATACCGCGGAGCGCTATGTCATTTTTTTTAAAGATTTATTTTTACAGCACTGTGATGTCCAGCAATCAAAATACAGGGAAGCCCATTTTGTTTTTAGTTATTTAAATAAATAATTAAAAAAAATATATATGGGCTCCCGCTGCATTTTTTGTATTGCTAGCTAAGGGTAATCCAAGCAGCTACTGGCTGCTAACCCCCACTGCTTGGTGTTACCTTCACTGGCAATGGAAAATCCAGGGAAGCATTTTTTAATTTTTTGGCCAAAAAACTACAAAAAAAGGACGTGAGCTTCGCCATATTTTTGTATGCTAGCCAGGTATAGCAGGCAGGTGCTGGAAGAGTTGGATACAGCGCCAGAAGATGGCGCTTCTATGAAAGTGCCATTTTCTGAGGCGGCTGCAGACTGCAATTCGCAGCAGTGGGGCCCAGAAAGCTCAGGCCAACCTGTGCTGCGTATTCCAATCCCCAGCTGCCTAGATGTACCTGGCTGGACACAAAAATGGAGCGAAGCCTACGTCATTTGTTTTCTAATTATTTCATGAAATTCATGAAATAATAAAAAAAGGGCTTCCCTTTATTTTTGGTTCCCAGCCGGGTACAAATAGGCAACTGGAGGTTGGGGGCAGCCGTACCTGCCTGCTGTACCTGGCTAGCATACAAAAATATGGCGAAGCCCACATAATTTTTTCAGCAAAAAACTTCTGCATACAGTCCTGGATGGAGTATGCTGAGTATGCTGAGCCTTGTAGTTCTGCAGCTGCTGTGTGTCTGTATGGAGAAGAGCAGACAGCAGCTGCAGAACTACAAGGCTCAGCATACTCCATCCAGGACTGTATGCAGAAGTTTTTTGCCCACCAAAAAAATGACGTGGGCTTCGCCATATTTTTGTATGCTAGTCAGGTACAGCATGCAGCTACGGGCTGCCTCCAACCCCCAGTTGCCTATTTGTACCCGGCTGGGAACCAAAAATATAGGGAAGCCCTTTTTTTTTTTAATTATTTCACTTATTTCATGAAATAATTAAAAAACAAATGACGTGGGCTTCGCCCCATTTTTGTGTCCAGCCGGGTACAACTAGGCAGCTGGGGATTGGAATCCGCAGCACAGGTTAGCCCGAGGTTTCTGGGCGCCTCTGCTGCGAATTTCAGTCCGCAGCCGTCCCAGAAAATGGCGCTCTCATAGAAGTGTAAGGGGTGGGCAGACCCCTTACAAAGAGGTGCAGTGTTTCCCCCTGAAGATACCCCCGCTGGTGTAGACAAAGCTGTTGATGTTTTATGTTGATGTTTTATTGTAATTGCACTGTATAGCTGGGTTTCCCCTAGTGGCCGAGTGGGACGGCTGTCCCCATAGAAACTGTGCAGGAGGGATGAGGAGCCGTCAGCTTAGGGGGAAAGAGAGTGTGTGTGTGTGTGTGTAAAAGTCAGTTGATTCTGGGACAGGGGAGAAGGAAGAGCCAGGGGCAGAGTGTGGAGCTGAGTGGGCAGAAAGAAAGAAAGAAAGAAGGGAAGAAGAGAAGAAGTGTCCTCAAGGGTGAAGCAGAATTGGTGTGGGTCCAGTCTGTGTTAGCCGGAGTGGGAGCCTAGGTGAAGTGGAGTAGCCGGGCACATCCCCACTAGAGGAGACAACAAGGAAAGATTTCCCCGGACAGGAATTGTGACCGTGCGCTACAAAATCCGTGCATTGAGCTGTCTGTGAAACTCTGTGCAATAAAGATGTCGTTTGGTTTATCTGATCCCTGCCTGAAGAGTCTTCCTGCGGCTGAAAGTATGCTCTTTTCCACCACACTCTGCCCCACAGTACAATCCCCTGTCCCAATAGTGACGGCGGAGCCGGGGGTTGGCCTGATAGAAAAAGGGGCCATGACTACAAGCCCCGAGGCACCCCTAGCACCCCGTTACAGAAGCGCCATCATCTGGCGCTGTATCCAACTCTTCCAACAGCCCTGGAGCCGGGTGGCTTGTTGGGTAATCACTAATCATGAGTTAATACTGACTTTGTTTTACTAGCCAGTATTAAGCCAGAGATTCTTAATGTCAGGCACGTTTGACCCGGCCATTAAGAATCTCCAATAAAGGGTTAAAAAAAAACACCACACAGAGAAAAAATACTTTAATAGAAATAAATACACAGACACATTAGAGACTCCATCTTTATTACCCCCTGTCAGCCCAATAAATCCCCAATAAACCAGCGCTGATAAGAGGTTTTTAATAGAGGCTTAAATTATAAGCAGCAATTTCAGCGTTCAAAGTGCCTTTAAATGAATTTGAAGAAACTGCACTTCAGGATTGTAGTGAGGATTGTAGTGAGGATGAGGTGCCCCAGCCCATTACTTGATGGGCTGGGGCACCTCATCCTCCCTACAATCCTCACTAGTGTAGTAGTAGTGACGATTGTAGTGAGGATGAGGTGCACCAGCCCATCATGGGCTGGGGCACCTCATCCTCACTACAATCCTCACTACAATCAGGAAGCAGCGTGCAGCCTTCACTCCGTGAGTGATCAGTGCTGCTAGCGGTAACAGCGGTAACGCTGACAGACGCGTTACCATAGCAACGGTGCTCCCGGAGCCGCGGTTAGCGGTGACGTCACCGCTAACTGCGTTGCTATGGCAACGGTGATCTCCGTTAATGACCGGCTGTGTCAGCCGGTCCCTAACGGAATGGGGAGTCGACTGTGTGCTAGAGCATATCGCCGGTACACGGCGATACACAAATGTGCACCGTGTACCGGAGAGGATGCACTCGCAGGTCCTACATGACGTGTCATAGTCATGTGACCAGTCTGTAGCCAATGAGATAATAGCCACGTGACTGGTCACATGGCTATTTTGACGTCACGATAGGTCCTGCTTCTCTGCTGGCAGTGCCGGTCACTGGGAGGATTCAGCGATCATCGGATGGAATAGCGGCAGGAGACAGAGTGCAGGAGGGATCGCGGGGACCGGTAAGTGTTATGGCAATGTTTATTAACTGTTTGTGTATATTTATCATGCATTTTTATGTGTTTGTGATTGCCTCCCATTATAGCCTATTGGTTCTAGTTCGGTTCGTCGAACGTTCGACGAACCGAACTCGAACGGGACCCCCGTTCGGCGAACCGACCTCGGGCCGAACCGCGACCGGTTCGCTCATCTCTAGTCAAGGGTGTGTCATAGGGGACAGACAGTCATGTGGTTACAGGCCATAGAAGGTCACAGTGTTTGGCTGCGCAGAATGCTTCCTGACTTTTTATTGTTCCTGCTATCAGTATTCATTGGTATAAGTAGCTTTTCTGCTGAATTCATCTCTCCCCCTTTTGGACCCAGTAAGAGCTCGCCTTCCACCGAACGGGAGGACCTGCAGTGGAATGCATCAAGAACCTGCGGTGAGATGTGCACACATTCACACACATCAGATCGTACACACCTCCACACATCAGATCGTACACACCTCCACACATCAGATCGTACACACCTCCACACATCAGATCGTACACACCCCCACACACATTAGATCGCGCACACATCAGATCACACACATACATCAGATTGTACACACCCACAGACATCAGATCACACACACATCAGATCACACACATACATCAGATTGTACACACCCACAGACATCAGATCACACACACATCAGATCACACACACATCAGATCACACACACATCAGATCAGTCAACCACACACATCAGATTGTACACACCCACACACACCAGATCGCACACCCACAGACATCAGATCGCACACACACATCAGATTGCACACAAGCACACATCAGATCACACTCACAATCAAACATCAGATGGCACACACACAACCAAACATCAGATGGCACACATGAGTCGCCCACCTGCAATGGTTCTAGGGATATCGATCCACCTTCCGGGACGCCGCAGGGGCTTCATAGGTGAATGGCAGCAGGTCTGTGGTTCTGTATGTAACGTGATGCCACTCTCGGTTTTGCGGTCAGGGTGATGGGTGACCACCACTGCAGTTTAACTAGTGTCTGGGGCTGATGGTGTCTGCAGTCTGGTGGTATGACCTCCTGAGAGTGAGGCTGGCCCCAGGTGCTCGGGTGTATGTGTGTAGAACAATAGGTCGCAGAAGAACTCAGTCTCAGTCCAAAGAGTTTTGCAACTGGTTTTTACTCACTTTCAAGTGCTTCAAGTGGTACCCGGGCGATGTTGAGATACACCAAGAGAGAACGAGGTATCCTGCAGGCTGGTATAGGGGTGATTGCTGGCTCGCCTTCCTACCACTTATTGTTTCGGACAACCCCTGACTTAAAGTACTGTGGGATTCATCCAGGGAAGTCACAACTGCCTTTTCTCCCCTTTCTGGCCTGTTTGCTGGCAGCGTGGACCAAGGTGGATAGCTTCAGGCTCAATCATCCTTATGGGTCCCCTCGTTGCTGCTGATGCTCGGACTCTGTGTTGGTTGGTGTGGGACTTGTTGTCCACCGCCCAAGCAGGTTTAGCAGACCACTAAATGGATGTCTGGCTCTAGGGACCTGTTCCCCGTGCATGCCTAGCCCTCCAGAAGTCTCCGTACACAACCAGCTGTCTGCTCTTACTCAGCGTCTTTCTGTCCAACTTCTGGTGACCGTTCTCCCCTGCCAACAGCCACTACATGTGCGGGGTCTGACTAGCGTGTTCGCACTACTGCGTCTCCACTTCAGACTCGGCTTGCTTCTCTCCTACTCCTTCTCTGACTGACTGCCACCGCAAACTAATTTTCCAGCATCTCTACTGCACCACTAGCTGAGATGTGGAGGCCACGCCCCCTCCTGGGTCTGCCCAGGGGTCCCCTCTAGAGTGTGTGAGACATGGTTGCTATGTGTCTGTGCGTACACACCCTATTCAGCCTTTTGGATTACCTGTAGGTACTGACCCTGCATGGATGCAGTACCCAGTGGTGCCTGACCAGGTCAGGGGCAGCCACACACACACAGTCACCACATCCGCCAATACTGATTGCTTCTGGCTGACAGGGAAACCTGGGATCTTTAAGTAAATACCTTTAAGCAATACAGCAATACAGCAGCAGCAGCACAAGGGACCTGACAACTGACAATGTGTCTCTATAGGTTAGACCACGTTGCCCAGGCACCTCCCTTTAGGGGAGGATGCACTTCCGGGTTAAGGTGCAATGGCCACTTAAGAGGTGCATGCTCGTGCTCTAAGCATGATCCCAGGAGACCTGTGTGGCGTGCGCAGGTCCTGTAAACCAGCCTCAGGAACCAGGGATAGATCAGACACCGCTGAGCAGCCGGGAGGGTGAATGTGCTGGCATCCCCACCATGGAAGTGTCGCCCAGGGTTATGAAGTACTCGGTCCCGGGCAGTGTATAACTGGGGAATGTCACTTTGGTGGCCGTTGCCGGTTCCATGCTCTGGGTGCTTTTTGAAAAAGGGAATATTTACAGGGGATTGTTGAATAAAGTTCACACGTGATGCCACTTGCGGTTTGTGGCTATGTGGTGGAGCCGCCGCAGCACAGTTTTCACTACTGGGGCTGGTGTTAGTGGTAGCCTGGATGTTAGGCCCTCTGCAAGCAGGGCTAGGCCCCAGAGGATAGGTGAGGTAGACGGGTGTTGAAAGAAGGTAGGCCACACAAGGGGATGCAGTGTAACTGGTTCCTTTACTCACAGTAAGCTGGTAACTGGTCACCTAAGGCTGGCTGGTCTTAACCACAGGTCCCCTTTCTTCCGGTGCCGGTTTAGTGACCTGGTGGCTTCTTTCCCCTGCACCTGTCTTTGGTTGGTGGGTCTCCATGGCTTGGAGCGGCTGGGGGTCTCCTCCTGGTTGTCTTCTACAGCAGTCCATATGATCGTAGCGTGAACCCTGTGGGGTTGGAGTCTCTGGTCCTGTCCCCGGCTCTCCCGCTGCTACTGTGTCCCAAACTTCAAGGTCAGTAAGGTCCTTGATGGTCCCCTCACTGTACAGATTTTATCAGGTCTGCCTGGAGCGTTTGCCTGACCTAGGATTCTGTACCCCGTTGGTGCTTAGTTCCAGGAGTACTTTACCATATTCCACCGGCAACTAACCACCCGGGCCCTCAGGTCACTGTTACACTCTTGACAGTCCTTCCTTTCTCTTTCACTGTCACCGACACACAGGGCCGGATTATAGGCGGGGCAGGCGGGGCTTCAGCCCAGGGGCCCCCACCACAAGAGCTTCTGAGGGGGCCCCCACCACCATCAGTGTGAGCGCCATTTTATTAAGGTTCAGGACCACACTGTACCTTTAAGAGAATTTCAATCCGGCCATCACTATGCTGCAGACACGCCCACTGCATGCTCTGTGGGCTGAGTCTGCAAGGATGACGTCACCGCGCTGCTGCTTCTTCGTGCCGTACAGGAGCTTGTGGGAGGACCGGAGCAGAGGCCTCGGTGGATGATGGTGAGTGACGTCATCCATCATGGTGCCGGGCAGGAGGCTGCAGTGAGGAGGGAGCAGGACGGGATTGCATAGTGTCAGCGGCAGCTCTGCCGGCAGGACCAGTGTGAGTTATTGCAGGAGTGTGACCTGCTGCAGATCAGGTCGGGCTGTCAGTGCCGGGTCATCAGCCTTATCCCTCCCCTGCAATAACTCACACTGATCTTCAACAGAGACATTACTACACAGAATCCTGCACTGATCACATCTGAGCCTGCAGCACACATTACACTATGTGGCCCATATTACATAAAGAATATGTGAGGTGCTGTAGGCCCAGGTGTGATCAGTGCAGGGCATTGTATATCTGTGTATATACCACATCCAGTGTACGGAGTACTGTGATATACTGTGTACATTATATATCACATCCAGTGTACAGAGCAGTGTGATATACTGTGTACATGGTATATCACATCCAGTGTACGGAGTAGTGTGATATACTGTGTACATTATATATCACATCCAGTGTACAGAGTAGTGTGATATACTGTGTACATGGGATACCACATCCAGTGTACAGAGTAGTGTGATATACTGTGTACATGGGATACCACATCCAGTGTACAGAGTAGTGTGATATACTGTGTACATGGTATACCACATCCAGTGTACAGAGCAGTGTGATATACTGTGTACATGGTATACCACATCCAGTGTACAGAGCAGTGTGATATACTGTGTACATGGTGTATCACATCCAGTGTACGGAGTAGTGTGATATACTGTGTACATTATATATCACATCCAGTGTACAGAGTAGTGTGATATACTGTGTACATGGGATACCACATCCAGTGTACAGAGTAGTGTGATATACTGTGTACATGGGATACCACATCCAGTGTACAGAGTAGTGTGATATACTGTGTACATGGTATATCACATCCAGTGTACGGAGTAGTGTGATATACTGTGTACATTATATATCACATCCAGTGTACAGAGTAGTGTGATATACTGTGTACATGGGATACCACATCCAGTGTACAGAGCAGTGTGATATACTGTGTACATGGTATACCACATCCAGTGTACAGAGCAGTGTGATATACTGTGTACATTATATACCACATCCAGTGTACAGAGTAGTGTGATATACTGTGTACATGGGATACCACATCCAGTGTACAGAGTAGTGTGATATACTGTGTACATGGGATACCACATCCAGTGTACAGAGTAGTGTGATATACTGTGTACATGGTATATCACATCCAGTGTACGGAGTAGTGTGATATACTGTGTACATTATATATCACATCCAGTGTACAGAGTAGTGTGATATACTGTGTACATGGGATACCACATCCAGTGTACAGAGCAGTGTGATATACTGTGTACATGGTATACCACATCCAGTGTACAGAGCAGTGTGATATACTGTGTACATTATATATCACATCCAGTGTACAGAGCAGTGTGATATACTGTGTACACACATCAGATGGCATATAATGTGTATATTGTATAACATCTGGTGTCTGTATCACAGTAAACCCAGTCAAATGCCGGGGCCCTGAGCTGCCGGGGGGCCCAATCGCGGTGGCAGGAGTGGCGTACCGCTAGTCAGGGGGCCCGGTGCTAGCGCTGTCACCAGCCTCCCCCCCGCCGAGGATCGCACTTTCAATTGTATCGGCATCGCAGTTGCCGATACAATTGAGAGCAATGATGAGATTGGGCGGCTCTCTCTCATGATTCTCCTCACTGTCTCTGTTGGCACTCTGACAGCTCTGCAGCGGAGCTCGGTGACGTCATCAGTGCGCGCCTGCTGATAGGTCGAACGACAGCAATGGACGCGCCGAGGAGACCGGAGCAGCGGGGGAACGAGGAGAAATGAGTATGTACAATCACTGTGGCCAGACGACCATGGGGGTACATTAAATGATATGGCGGCTGTACACTACATGAGGATGCCTATTGCTATCTGGTTCTCTGCACTGTGCTATATACTGGCTGTATACTACATGAGGGTGCCTAATGCTAACTGGCTCTGCACTGTGCTATATAGGGGCTGTATACTACATGAGGATGCCTAATGCTATCAGGGTCTGCACTGTGCTATATAGGGGCTGTGTACTATGTGAAGGTGCTTAATATTATCTGGTCTGCTCTGTGCTATATAGGGGCTGTGTACTATGTGAGGATGCTTAATGCTATTGGCTCTGCACTGTGCTATATAGGGGCTGTGTACTACGTGAGGATGCCTAATGCTATCTGGGTCTGCACTGTGCTATATAGGGGCTGTGTACTACATGAGGGTGCCTAATGCTATATGGGTCTGCATTGTGCTATATGGGGGCTGTATACTACATGAGGGTGCCTACTGCTATATGGGTCTGCATTGTACTATATGAGGACTGCTTATTGTAATATGGGGGCTGCATAGTGCCATATGGGGGCTGCATAGTGCCATATGGGGGCTGTATACTACATGAGGGTGCCTACTGCTATATGGGTCTGCATTGTACTATATGAGGACTGCTTATTGTAATATGGGGGCTGCATAGTGCCATATGGGGGCTGCATAGTGCCATATGGGGGCTGCATAGTGCCATATGGGGGCTGCATAGTGCCATATGGGGTGTGAGGTAGCACGGTCGGCTGCGCAGCAGAAGACACGGGATCCAGGCATCAAGGTTCACAGCACACGGTTTTAATGTCCAAAACAAAAGTCCATAACACAATACAGGTGCCTCTCCAGCAGAAAACTCAGGGAGTTCTGTTCACTTCCCCACACCCGGCACACCTGCCCTTGTTCCTGATTCTATTTAACCCTTCCTTCAGTCTGTAGGGAAACAGCATTAACCCTATAGTGGGTTCACTTTCTATCATGGAGTGAGCACAACCTGGGTGAGACATACCGGCCGTCATAGATAACCCCGGTCACAGTCTCACATACCCCCCCCCTCAGTTCAAGCGCGCGGGGTTGAACTCCAGCCATCAAACACGGCCCGCGGGACAAGGCATCGGCGTTGCCCTGCAACCTACCGGCCCGGTGTTCAACCGTAAACCGGAAGTTCTGCAGAGAAAGGAACCACCGGGTAACCCGGGCATTCCGTTCCTTGGCGGACCTCATCCAGACCAGTGGAGAGTGATCCGTCACCAAGCGAAACTGCCGTCCCAGCAGGTAATAGCGTAGGGACTCCAAGGCCCACTTGATCGCCAGGCACTCCTTCTCCACTACGCTATAATTCCGCTCGGGAGGGGTGAGCTTCCTACTTAAGAAGGTGACGGGGTGTTCCTCCCCCTGAACTACCTGAGACAGCACTGCCCCCAGGCCGACCTCAGAGGCGTCAGTCTGTACTATGAACTCCTTCCGGAAATCAGGGTTGACAAGAACGGGCTGTCCGCACAGGACCCCCTTCAGGGCCCGGAAGGAGTCCTCGGCCTGCGGAGTCCAGCGCACCATGACGGACTTCTTGCCTTTGAGAAGGTCCGTCAAGGGGGCTGATAGTCCCGCAAAATCCTTTACAAACCTCCTGTAGTACCCCACGATACCCAGGAAGGCCCTAACCTGCTTCGTGGTCAGGGGTCTAGGCCACTTCTGGATCGCCTCAACCTTGTTAATTTGGGGCTTAATCACTCCTTGGCCTATCACGTAGCCCAAGTAGCGGGCTTCCGTGAGTCCCAATGCACATTTCTTGGGATTGGCTGTCAGTCCGGCTGTTCGAAGCGCGTCCACCACCGCTTGTACCTGTTCCAAGTGGGTCTGCCACTCGGAGCTGTAAATAATGATGTCATCAAGGTACGCTGATGCATACGCCTGGTGGGGTTCCAGCACTAAGTCCATCAACCTCTGGAACGTGGCTGGAGCGCCATGTAACCCAAAAGGCAAGACAACATAGTGGAAGAGACCCTCCGGCGTAACAAAAGCGGTTTTCTCCTTGGCGGACTCCGTCAGTGGCACCTGCCAGTACCCCTTGGTCAGGTCGAGCGTGGTAAAATACCGCGCCTGTCCCAGCCTATCAATCAGCTCATCCACTCTGGGCATGGGGTAGAGATCGAACTTGGATATTTCGTTCAATCTCCTAAAGTCATTGCAGAACCTTAAGGAGCCATCGGGTTTTGGTATTAGGACGATCGGACTAGCCCATTCACTCCGGGATTTTTCGATGACCCCCAGGCGTAACATTGTCTTTACTTCCTCCGATATGGCTTGTCGTCGAGCCTCCGGTACCCGGTATGACTTCAGGTGTACCTTCAGGTGGGGCTCGGTGACAATATCATGTCGTATCAGACTGGTCCTACCGGGCAGCTCGGAGAAGACATCGGGGTTCTGCTGAACCAACCGTCTGGCCTCTCGCCTCTGAGTCTTGGTGAGGGCTTCTCCAATCCTTACTTCCGGTTCGTCCTCTCCGGAGGTCGCTGGAGCCGGAGGTGAAGGACCCGAAGGGGAGGGAGATGGGGAAAAAACAGCCATCAGGCTTTCCCGTTCCTGCCAGGGTTTTAATAGGTTGACATGGTATATTTGTTCAGGTTTCCGCCTACCGGGCTGCAATACTTTATAGTTAACCACCCCGACTCTTTCCTTTATCTCGTAGGGGCCTTGCCACTGAGCCAGGAATTTACTCTCCGCCGTGGGGATTAATACCAACACCCGATCCCCGGGTTTAAAGGTCCGCACGGTGGCTTGTCTATTGTAGCGGCCGCTTTGCGCGGCCTGAGCCTCCTGTAAATGCTCCTTCACAATTGGCATGACCGCGCTTATGCGGTTCTGCATACCCAAAATGTGTTCAATCACACTTTTATGGGGGGTGGGCTCTTGCTCCCATGTTTCCTTTGCCAGGTCCAACAATCCCCGGGGATGTCGCCCGTATAACAACTCAAAAGGCGAAAACCCCGTGGATGCCTGTGGCACCTCACGGATGGCAAACATTAAATAGGGAAGCATCATATCCCAGTCTTTCCCGTCTTTTGAAATCACCCTTTTTAGCATGGTTTTCAGGGTTTTATTGAAACGCTCCACTAAACCGTCCGTTTGAGGATGGTACACAGACGTACGCAACTGCTTGATCTGGAGTAGCCGGCATAGCTCTTTGGTCACTTTAGACATGAATGGGGTCCCCTGATCCGTAAGGATCTCCTTGGGCAACCCCACCCGACAGAACACAGCAAACAACTCCCGAGCTATAAGCTTTGCTGCAGTATGTCTGAGAGGTATCGCCTCGGGATACCGGGTGGCATAGTCAACGATCACTAGGATGTGTTGGTGCCCTCGAGCGGACTTTACGAGGGGCCCCACCAGATCCATCCCTATCCGTTCAAAAGGGACTTCTATAATGGGTAACGGTACCAACGGACTGCGAAAATGGGTCAGGGGTGCGGTAAGCTGACACTCCGGGCAGGTTTCGCAGAACCGTTTTACCTCCCCAAAGACTCCGGGCCAATAGAACCTTTGCAATATTCGCTCCTGCGTTTTCTTGACCCCCAGGTGGCCACTCATCAGGTGTTTATGAGCCAAGTCGAGGACCCGCCGACGATGCGGCTGGGGCACCACCAACTGCTCTACCCCCACGCCCCGTATTTCATCTACCCGGTAGAGTAAATCCTGCTTAAGAGCGAAATGGGGGTACCTTACCTGGGCACCGGGCAGCTGTGCCACCCCGTCAATTACTGTCACCTGACTCCGGGCATGTATTAATGTAGGGTCCTGGAGTTGGGCAGTCCCAAACGTATCCGGGGACGCCTCCAACTCCGGGATGGGTTCGACCGTCTCAGCCTCTCCTGCCAATACCTCTAGGGGCGACCTATCGGGTTCACACTCTGTCCCTATCATGGGGACCCCTACGGCAGGTGTCCCGGATTCAGGATTGTAGGGCTCAGGTCCCGGACTGACCAATATCTGAGGAGACTTAGGGGGTCCCTTCCATAAAGTCCAAAAATAGGGCAGATCCCTTCCTAGGATCACGTCATAAGGAAGAGTGTTAAGAAGTCCCACCTCATGTTGCACCTGACCGCAAGGTGCTGTGATGGTGACAATCCCCGTGGGATAGTCTCGGCGGTCCCCATGTATGCAAACCACCCCCACGGTACGTCCTGTGGCCTTTACTTTAGCCCTCAAGGTGGATCGCACAAGGGTCACTAAGCTTCCGGAATCCAACAATCCTGTAACCGGACATCCATTCACCTGTATTTGGCACAAGTGGGGCTCCGTCTCTGGGGAGACCAGGTCAGCGGTACACACCACCTGAGCATACATTGAACCCCGCCGGGTAACCCCACAATCCATGGGCTCCGTGGTGAGTGGACACTGGGCTTCCATATGTCCCACCCGCTGGCACCGCCAACATCTAATGGGGACGGAAACCCCCTTGACGGGTTGTCGTTTAGGGTACAGAACCTTCCGGACCTCAGGCGGGACGGTAGGGGACTCCTGCACCGTTGTCGGCGGTGGGTCCTTGGCCCTAGGCTTGGAGGGGCCGGACCGACGGGCGGTACGCAAAGTCTCAGTGTCCCGTATCAAGTCCTGCGTAGCCACATGCCGCTCTACCAGGGACACTAACTGGTCCAGGGTACTCGGGTCACCCTGTCCTACCCACCGTTGAACGGTGACGGGTAAAGTGCGCACAAAACGATCCACTACTACCCTTTCCACCATCTGCGCCGGGCTCAGAGTGTCAGGCTGCAACCATTTTTTTACAAGATGCAACAAGTCATAGGCCTGGGAGCGTACGGGTTTGGCTTCCTCATAGAACCACTGATTTACCCGCTGAGCCCGTACATAGGTATTCACCCCCAACCGTGCCAGTATTTCGGCTTTTAGGGTCACATAGTCAATGGCGTCCTCGGTACCGAGGTCCAGGTACGCTTTTTGGGGTTCCCCCGTCAGATAGGGTGACAATACCTCAGCCCACTGGGGGGTCGGCAGCTTTTCCCGCTCGGCCACCCGCTCAAACACCGCCAGGAACGCTTCCACATCGTCCCCCGGGGTCATCTTTTGCAACGCTTGTCTCACCGCTTTCCGGACGCTGCCGTCATCACCCGGTCCCGGGGTTGTTGCTGCCGGTCCGGCACGGATCGACTTGGCCAGGAGAACCATCTGTTCTTGGTGCCTTTTTTCCTGCAATTGCAAGGCTTGCTGCTGACGTGCATTGGCCTGCTCCATCTGTTCTTGGTGCCTTTTGTCCTGCACTTGCAAGGATTGCTGCTGACGTGCATTGGCCTGATCCATCTGTTCTTGGAATTTTTTTTCCTGCACTTGCAAGGATTGGAGCAGGTGTGCATTGGTCTGTTGTTGATGTGCATTAGCCTGTTGTTGCTGTGCATTAGCCTGAGCCAAATGCTTTAGTATGTCCTCCATGGCGTCGCCTGGTTTGGGCTGTAGTATAGCCGCTCGAATCCAGGACATGCGCTGCTGGGTCACCAGGGATGGATGCTACACCTCACCGGCTGTGATGCCCGCCGATTCTCCACCATATGTGAGGTAGCACGGTCGGCTGCGCAGCAGAAGACACGGGATCCAGGCATCAAGGTTCACAGCACACGGTTTTAATGTCCAAAACAAAAGTCCATAACACAATACAGGTGCCTCTCCAGCAGAAAACTCAGGGAGTTCTGTTCACTTCCCCACACCCGGCACACCTGCCCTTGTTCCTGATTCTATTTAACCCTTCCTTCAGTCTGTAGGGAAACAGCATTAACCCTATAGTGGGTTCACTTTCTATCATGGAGTGAGCACAACCTGGGTGAGACATACCGGCCGTCATAGATAACCCCGGTCACAGTCTCACAGGGGGCTGCATAATGCCATATGGGGGCTGCATAATGCCATATGGGGGCTGCATAATGCCATATGGGGGCTGCATAATGCCATATGGGGGCTGCATAATGCCATATCGGGGCTGCATAATGCCATATCGGGGCTGCATAATACTATATGGAGGAATATTGAGGCTGCATAATACTATACCCACAGAGTTGTATGTCCCTTCCACCCCAGAGCTGTATACCCTAAGAGCTGCATGTCACCCCCCCACCTCAGAGCTGTTTGTCCCCCCACCTCAGAGCCACTGCCCCCCTCTAGAGCTGTATGCCCCCCATTGCTCCATACCCCTTTCCTTAGTAATATTTATGCCCCCCCAGTAATGTGTATGTCCCCAGCCTCTCATGTGATGTGTATATACATCGGTGTTAGTGTGCTCTATGTGCGGCCATGTCTGTTAGTGACTGCCACCAATCAGCATGGCACAGACACATGCCCAGGAGGAGTTGGATGGAGACAAGCGGGGAGGTGAATGAGACTGTTGCCGGCTTCCCAATATTAAAAATATATATAAAAATATAAAAATGTGTCTGTGTGTGCATGTATGATGTGTATCTGTGTATGATCTGTGTATGTCATCTATGTATGTCGGTGTATATGACTGTGTCTAGATTTATGTCTATTTATATGTGTTTTTGTGAATTTCTCTTTAAATATATATGTGTATGTATCTGTGCATGTCTATGTGTGGATGGGTACCACTGAGACTCTTTCGCCCAGGGCCCACAAAAACCTGGAGCCGGCCCTGCGTGTACCAGTCATGTATTCTCCTGTACACTGTGCAGGGGCGTACCTTTGGGGGGCATGCGGCATATTTGCATATTTATCAAAGGGGCACCATTGGAAAGTGTGAGGCAGCAGTATGGTGGGAGAAAATTGTAAGTAGACAGTATTGGGAAAGAAAAGTGTGAGGGGCATAGAATAGAGACTGGGTAGTGGTGGGGGATAAGCAGTATAGAGAAGGGGCGGCATGGTGGCCAGTGTGAGGGCTCAGTATGGAGGGCACAGTATGCTGAGGAGGGGGAATGTGAGACGGAGGTACAGTATAGTGACTGGATAATGAAGGAGATAGACAGTATAGAGAAGGGGCAGCATGGGGGCCAGTGTGAGGGCACAGTATGCTGAGGAGGGGGAATGTGAGACTGAGGTGCAGTATAGATAAGGGGCAGCAAGGTGGCCAGTGTGAGGGCACAGTATGGAGGAGGGCACAGTATGATGAGAAGGGGGAATGTGAGACTGAGGTGCAGTATAGATAAGGGGCAGCAAGGTGGCCAGTGTGAGGGCACAGTATGCTGAGGAGGGGGAATGTGAGACTGAGGTGCAGTATAGATAAGGGGCAGCAAGGTGGCCAGTGTGAGGGCACAGTATGGAGGAGGGCACAGTATGCTGAGAAGGGGGAATGTGAGACTGAGGTGCAGTATTTATATCTAAATGCTACAGTGCGTGCTCTACTGTTACGGCTAAAATTGTTAACGTTATTGGGCCCCCACCAGATTTTCTGCCCAGGGGCCCCCACCAACCTTAATCTGGCCCTGCCGACACACTACTACTGTCTCCCTCCACTGTCTGCCCACTGTCTGCCCCTTGCACCTGGTCGTCTAGTGGACTGGATTGGCTCCAACTCTAGGTGGCCATCCATTGGTCCAACCCTAGTCCGGTACCAATCTATGGGGGAATTCGGGAAAAACAGGGATTTTCTGGAGTGTTTCTGGCAGTTAGATTTTTTTCTCTTTACTGATCAGATCAATTTACTTTATATTTTGATAGATCAGACTTTTACGAATGCAGCTATATCAAATATGTATTATTAGGATTATTTTAAATTATTTTCATGCACATATCAGTGTAGCTCCTGCTGCAGACTCTGGGGGCTTACAAAGGAGTGAAGCGCTGGTCTTGCGTCCGGCGTCTCATCTATCCTGTGCAGTCGCCGTCCTCCTTCCCAGCTCCATGTGGGTGATGCATCCTATGTCATCCACGCAGAGGCCTCCATTGCTCTCTTGTGCAAGTGAACTTTGATCTCCCTTGCTGAGGGCAGATCAAAGTTTTATAGTGTACATGCGCTGTCGTTCTTTGAATTGCGTATGCGCAGGATCGCAATGGAGGCTTCCATGTGGATGACGTAGGATGCGTCACCCACATGGAACTCAGAAGGAAGACGGCGATGGAAAGAAAGAAGAGGTGCCGGACCGAGACCAGTGATGCCCACATGACCCAAATGCCCCCCAGGTGAGTATAATAAAAGGTGTTTTTTTACATGACACAGAGCGGCCTGAGTGTTTATATACAGTATTTTAGAATGCTGTATATAAAACTCACTGGTGGTGGCCGCAGCTTATAGGGGAAAAACCTGGCGACAGGTTCCCTTTAATTACACTGGTCAACACAAAAAAATCATCAGCAAAGGTAATATGTCTGTTTACGGAGCTCAATGTGCTGATTCCAAAATTATGCTTAGTTTTGCTCTATCACATAAAGTTTCTGAGATAGAAGTATTTTTGTTATTACGTTATTTCTGCATTTTCAATGTATGCTGGGTCCCTCATGTGATGTGCTCAAGTTGTTCTAATGGTCTTCGTGACTGGTTGAATATCCGGAGAGTGGCTATGCCATTTGCTGTTTCCATGATATGGAGAGAACAGAAAAATCATAGTGATGACTGCTACTTTTGTTTTGTCAAACTGAAGGGCTTTTCTACAAAGAACAAAGATAAGATTAATTACCCTGAACTTGAATGAATCTGCAATTAGGCCAGTTCCACAGGATGGTACCTTGTCAGTTCCTGTACCCCCATTGTCTGGATTGGATGAAAATGAAGTAGAATATGAAGACTATGGAGCTGAAGATACTTGCGAAGACATAGAGACCTCGAGTCAAGATGAGTATGTACCTGATGGAGCAGCCGAGCAGCCAGAACGCTTTACTCAACATGAATTAAATCATCTCATCAGAGACCTTTCATTGTCAAAAGATAAAGCTGAACTTCTTACATCTAGGTTGAACCAGAAGAATCTTCTAGATGATGATGTTAATGTGTGTTATTACTGAAACAGAAGTAACACTTTAACACAATCATTCACAGTTGATGGACCAATGGTGTACTGTAACAATGTGAATTTTCTCTTTGAAGAACTGAATCAAGAGTATTTTGTTGCAGATTGGCAATTGTTTATTGACTCATCCCAGAGAAGTTTGAAAGCAGTGTTGCTTCACAATGGAAATATGATTCCATCAATCGCTATTGCTCACTCATGTCATCTCTAGGACAGTTATGACAATCTGTCACTTGTTTTGGATGCTATTCAATATAAGCATCATCAATGGAATACTGTATCTGTGGAGATTTGAAAGTGATTGGTCAGCTAATGGGAATTCAAGAAGGTTTCACAAAATATTGTTGCTTCTTGTGTTTATGGTACAGTAGAAATACAGTAGTAAAGCATTATGTTCATCGTGATTGGGGAAAGAGAAACATCTATGCTCCAGGTAGAGACAATGTTCAGCATAATCCTTTAGTTGCTCCAACAAAAATCTTTCTTCCTCCACTACATATAAAGTTGGGATTGATTAAAAACTTTGTGAAAGCCATGCAAAGACAAATTCAGAAGGGTTCCAGTACATTTCACAGAAATTCTCCAGCATTTCACCAGGAAATCTGAAGGAAGGGGTATTTGTTGGTCCTCAGATCAGAGACCTTATGAGAGATGAAGTGTTTGAAGGAACTCTAAATGATAAGGAATTGAGATCTTCAAAAAAAAGCTTCAATTGGATCTGTGAAAACTTCTTAGGAAAAAATAAATCTCCAGAATATGTTGAACGTGTTGAGGAACTGTTAAATATATACCAGTGTCTTGGATGTCGCATGTCTCTGAAAATGGACTTTTTGCATTCACCTTTAGATTTCTTCCCTCAAAATCTTGGGGGTGTAAGCAATGAACAAATTAAAGAATGTACGTCTGGAACACCATGGTGTGAACAAGGTGCAAGACTCAAAAATATACAACTAAACAATAGGATAAAGAGTTGCACACCAGTCACAATTTATAGGGGAATAATGAAAAGCAGAACTGCTATGGGAATACTAGACTGAAAAATACAATGGACTATCTGAAAAAAATGAAAAACATGAAATAGTATGTGCTTAACTGCTATGAATAATAGGAATGAGATTGATCAATGCAAAGGAGCCCCAAAACCAAACGCCAAGGTAATCTCTATTTTTGGGGTCCCTAACCTACGTGTAACCTCACCTGCAGTTAAAAACTTGCTCTGTATGGGAAGCAAAGGACCAATGCTCATTTGCATTGATCAATACAATGGCTAAACATCTCTCATTCCTATTATTCATAGCAGTTAAGGACATACCATTTTCATGTTTTTCATTTTTTTCAGATAGTCCATTGTATTTTTCAGTCTAGTATTCCCATAGCAGTTCTGCTTTTCATTATTCCCCTATACATTGTGACTGGTGTGCAACTCTTTATCCTATTGTTAAGCAATGAACAAGGTGATCGGTTTCACCAGGATATTAAAGTAATGGAATACCGCTACCAGGTTTTTGGAATGACTCAATAATGGCAGATTACTGTTGAATGTTATATAGAGGCAACCCGGAAAGATTGCATCAGTGACAGTCTAATGTCAAGCACTTTTAATTTCTGCTAATATTTTGGTTTCTATTTTGCATGTGAAACTATTTTTGGTTCAAAGAAAACTGTCTTGTAAGGTAAAGCATTTTTTTCTGATACGTAGATTACTGTTTTCTTAATGTCGCCAGTATATTTCCTATACCTTATAATAATGATGCTGCTCCGTGGAAACTATACGTGCTACAGAAAAACTACCATATTTTTTGTTTTATAAGATGCACCGGATTCTAAGATGCACCCCAAAATCAGAGCAAGAAAAGGTGAAAAAGAAAATGGGGTCTGTCTTGTAAACCGGTGGTGTCTTACCGGAGGGGGCAGTAGTGGTGGTGAAGGAGACTGTGCTGGTGCAGTGGCGAAGGCTGGGGCTGCGACAGAGGCTGGGGTTGCAGTGGAGGCTGAGGCTGCAGCGGAAGCTGGGGTTCTGGCGGAGACTGAGGCTCCGGCAGAGACTGGGGCTGTGGCGTAGGCTGGGGCTCGAGCTGTGGCGGAGGCTGGTGCTGCGGCAGCTGTGCCTGGGCTCAGGCCGCGGCAGTTGCTGCTGCTGTGGTGGAGGCTGGGGCTCAGGCTACGGGAGTGGCTGGTGCTGCTGTGCTGGTACTCGGGCTACAGCGGCTGCTGCTGCGGCGGCTGCGGATGGTGAGGGCTTCAAAGAAATTGCGCCCAGAGTCAGCGCAGATTGAGCTCTAGGCTCAATTGCAAGCCGAGATCTCATCTGTGCAATCGCCACCTCCGGGTTCCATTTTCCTGAAGTCCGCTGGAGGGAGATCAATGGGCTGGAGGAGGTCCCTGCGCAGATGACAGCTTGAGCCGAGAGCTCCAACTGCGTCTGCGCTGACTCCGGGAGGCATTATTTGAAGTCTTCACCGCCTGACCCACAGCTCCAGTAAAGCCGCACAGTAGCCCCAGCACCAGCCGTTGGAGACCACGTGCAGACCACGCACAGCTACTGCAGCAGCCGGAGACCGCGCACAGCAGCTGCTGACACTGCACAGCCGCCCAAGCACCAGCCTCCACAGACCCCGCACCAGCCCAGCTACCGCAGCCCCTGTGAAGCCGCTGTAACATTCCCCTTGCGACCCCTCTCCACCATCCCGGTAAGCTACATTCAGATTATAAGACGCACCCCTCACTTTCCTCCCAAATTTTTGGGAGGAAAAGTGCATCTTATAATCTGAAAAATACGGTATATACAATTTTTAAATCATGACAAAAAGATGATTCAGAAAAGTGCAAAGTCACCTGCGATAATTACAACAAATATTTTTTTGTAATCCTGTTATTATTCCTTATATTTTTTTATAATATTTGTTTTTGTCATGTTAGGTATTTTTATTGCACCTTTTATATATATTGTTCGCAAGGCACCTTGTATATTTTACCTTCAAATTATATATACATATTGCACACATGGCACTTTATATATTCACCTTAAACACATTAAATGTATTACTATACAACATGATGACCACTCTCTTTTTCACTTATTACTTAGTAGTTGTTCTTATTTCTTCTATACACTATACACATTACAACAATATTTTATTATGGCATTCTTTTTCACACCTTTTGGAGTACTACCTATGCACTGATTACATATTTTCTCATGCTCCAATTGTATCTATCATTTGTGCTGCTGATCAGTATGGAGCACTGCTACTTTAAATGTTAGTGTCACAAATATGTACAAGAAAAGCAATAAACCCGTATCGACACACATAATAGTTATGTTAAATATATCGAGCGATGCTTAAAGTATACATGAATGCGGAAGTTATAAGGACAATCAGACCGTTCGGGTTAGAACATAAGACCAAAAGAGAAAAACCAAACACAGAGGTCTATGCAAATATTATTTTTATTAGGAACATACAATACATAAAAGTTGCCTGGAAAAAATGGGGCAGCACAGAAATTGTATACAGCCTGGAATCACCACTTTATAAGATGGACAGTCACCTAACATTTTTGTACAAGGTAAAGGCAAAAGTGCTATAATGAACACAAAACATGTCTGACAAATCCAAAAATATATATATATATATATTGATAGTAATAAATATATAGTGTCAAGTGCAATGAGGTAGTTAAGGAATATAGATGATGGTATGTGCATTCATGTATATATGAGGTAGTAAACGGGTAAGGGCAAAATTCCCTAAATGCACATATATCAATTGCAGCCAGGTAGCAGAAGGGAACGCCAAAATGCGCATCGGCGTGGGTGTCATGGTCTCAGACCTGTTGCAGCTGAGTGCAGCAGGAAAAGTTTTTGTCTTTTATACTGCCACTGTTTGCTTTTTATATATAACTTTAACTGGTATACGGGCTTGTTCGGCCTGGTCTTTTGGCTCCAGTTGCGGCTGCCAGTTATCATGCTTACATGACCATTATTTTCAGAGTGCTAGGCAGCAGCTTAGAGGAACTCATGGCTGCTGCTTTTTGGCACGAGGTTAGAGGAGAATGGGTTTTTATAATGCTGTGAAATTTGCATCACATGGCCTTTCCTAACGATGATAGTGAGCAAGTCATAAACCTAACAGGCTAATTAAAGGTCTGAAACCTTGGTCAATGTTATCAGAGCACACAAATCTCTAAGGGTGTCCAAACTTTTGCATCGGCCCATTTTCCTTTTTCTAAGTTTTAAAATCTAAAAGATGAAAATATATTTTTTTTTACCTAGAATAGAAAAGAAATGTGTTATTTTAAGTTTATGCCTTTTACAGATAATTTTGTCTTCAACTTGCTTAAAACGTAACTGTTGTTTTAATTTTATTTCCTAAAGCAATAGTACACATGAAAATAAGCAACTTTGTATGATATCTTATTAGTCAAATTTGCTTCTTTCTCTCTCAAAATTGATCAGTCAATGGCAAAACTCTCAATTTTGGAGGTGAAATCTGTATTCAGTGAAGACTTTACTATTACTGAAGTAGGAGCTGTTACTGATGGGATTCTATGTAGATAGAAGAGGAAAGAGGACGTGGGGCTCTGTATCTAGCTCCTCCCACTGTCTGTAGCTCCTCCCATCATCATAGACTATAACAGCTGATATCTCCTATCTCAGTCTTGGAAAGTCTTCACTCAATACAGATTTTACCTCAAAATTGATAATTTTGACAATGATTGATCAATTCTGAAAAAAGAAAGAAGCAAATTTGTCTGATAAGATATTTTACAAAGTTGCTTACTTTCATGTCTGTTATTTATGAAATAAAAATTAAAACGACAGTTACTCTAAGTGTTCATAGTAACAGTAATTTTGACCAGGGGTGCCCAAATTTTTCCATGCCACTGTATATTATAATATAGGGGAAATAAATTCTTATTCAAATGCATTTGACCACTTTACTTGTTTTCTCCTACTTTTGGAAAGCCCTCGGTCTCTTGGTGTCCCTTTCTGTGAGGCAAAACCTGTTACTTTTATGTTTTTAATAAATCATTTCCACTAAAATTAATACTTTTAACATTATTTATGGTTCTCTTCTTATCTTGGGATTATTGTTTGCATATCTTAGGGTTGTGATTAGGGATGGGTGGATACTGACTGTAAAAGTCTGGATCTGCTTGCTTTCAAAGTTGCCCAGGTGCTTGACCCGGGTCTTTAATCTGGATCCAACGTTTCCAGCCAGAATATATATTAGTTTTCTAACTCCACATGGGCATGGAGTTATTTATAATAGAAATGGGGGGGGGTGAGGGTAAGACCCCCAGACAGAGGGTTCCAGGGGGCGCCAAGCCCCCTTACATGATTATGGTGGACAAGAAAAAACATTGCAATGCCCACCAACCAAGCGAGACACACCCACTAACCTGGAATAAGCCCATACATTATAGACTCATGGTAGATACTAGAGTGTACAGGATCATTCAGTTACATTGCTTTCCCCGCCCACCGGCCATCCTGCCGCCTGTGATTGGATGCAGTCAGCTGACACTCAAGGTGGGGCACGTATGACTGCAACCAATCAGAAGCGCTGGTGGGTGGGTAAAGTAATGCAGATGCATAAGCAGTAATTATCATCCCAGGAAGTGAATGTGAGGCCTGGAAGCAGCGTATAGCTATGCCGGGGCCTTGGTACAGCGCGCTTGCTCCCATTCCTTTTTCCCTTCTACCATCATTTTTAATGATCTCCAGATTCTGATCACTATAGACTTATATGGGGGCTGTATTTCGGACAGGATCTAGATTTTTTAAAAAAGAGAACTGGGACCAGCCAGTCCTAGCTATCTGCAAGTTTACCCATCTCTAATTGTGATGTGTCTATTAAATTGAAGCACCATGTATTTTACATGATTCTAAGCACACAATTAATTAGTGATCCTAAAGGCTGCTTTACACGCAATGACATCGCTAACGATATATCGCTGGGGTCACGGAATTCGTGACACACATCCGGCCTTGTTAGCGACCTCGTTGCGTGTGACACCTACGAACGACCGCTAACGATCCGAAAAAAGGCAAAAATCGTTGATTGTTGACACGTCGTTCCTTTCCCAAATATCAAAATAACCAAATCCATAGGGATTACATACAATACGTCCTTCTATATATGTAAGCAAGAAGAGCAAGGAGCATACTCCGAGAACACATAAAAAACAGGAGAAAGAGGAGTACAAGTGCTACAAAAATATTTTTATTGAGAGACACTGTGGCAATAAAAACCCTTATGGTTAGAAAAAGGGAGGAAAAAAGTACAAAAAATTGTGTAAAAGTGACCAAGGATAAAAAATTCAACTGACACAATCATAGGTCCAAACAATAGTTTCACATAAATAGAGTATTGCACATAGCCCATGTAAATACAAGGATACAGAAGGTTAGTCACAAATTGCGTAGAAAGTGCGTGTAAACGTGCCTGTATAAGGCTGGAGTTACACTTGCGATTAACTCGCACGAGTGCAATACGAGAAAATCTCGCATTGCACTCGGACCAATGTTAATCAATGAGGCAGCTCCCATCTTCTATTTTTTTCTCAGTCCAAATCGGACTGAGAAAAAAATCGCAGCATGCTGCGTTTTGGTGAGTTTCTTGCGCGTGTCTCCCCAATGAAACTCTATGGATACGTGATAAAAAACGGATGTCACACGGACGGCACACACACCATCCTAGTGACATGAGTTTTTCTAAATACAATTATCGCATGTTGCTGGAAATGAGTGAGGTCTTTCGATGTCGGTCAATCTCTATCTCTGTCAGTCGGTCTCTCCCTCTTGGTCTCTATTCTCTCTCTGTCTGTCTCTGTCTGTCAGTCTGTCTCTCTCTCTGTGTCTGTCGGTCTCTCTCTCTCTCTGTCAGTCTCTCTCTCTGTCGGTCTATTCCTCCCCCCCCCTTTCTCATACCGATCCCCGATCACCAGCACGGCGCTGCACGGCTGTCACAAAGCTCCGGCGGCTTTTCCTTTTTTGAAAATGCCGGCCGCTCATTATTCCATCACGTATAAACTGCTTCCCCCGCCCACCGGCGCCTATGATTGGTTGCAGTCAGACACGCCCCCACGTTGAGTGACAGCTGTCTCACTGCAACCAATCACAGCCGCCGGTGGGCGGGTCTATATCATGCAGTAAATTAAATAAATAAATTATTAAAAAAAACGACGTGCGGTCCCCCCCCAATTTTCATACCAGCCAGGGTAAAGCCATACGGCTGGAGACTGGTATTGTCAGGATGGGGAGTGCCACATTATGGGGAGCCCCCCACCCTAAAAATATCAGCCAGCAGCCGCCCGGAATTGCCGCATCCATTAGATGCGACCGTCCCAGGACTTTACCCGGATCATCCCGAATCGCCCTGGTGCGGTGGTAATCGGGGTAATAAGGAGTTAATGGCAGCAGCCATAGCTGCCATTAAGTCCTAGGTTAATCATGGCAGGCGTCTCCACGAGATACCTTCCATGATTAACCTGAAAGATAAAGAAAATAAAGACATACACCCAAAAATCCTTTTTTTTTAAATAAATGACAAAAAAAAACACCCTCTTTCACCACTTTATTCAAGTCCCCAAATACCCTTCCAGGTCCGACGTAATCCACAGAGGTACCACGACGCTTTCAGCTCTGCTACATCAAAAGCTGACAGGAGCGGTCACAGACCACGACCGCTCTCTGTGAGCTCCCCACAGCGACTGAAGTGAGTCGCGCTATCAGCGATGACGTCACTCAGGTTACCCGCAGCCATAGATCTCAGGTGGAGGACTTCAGCTGTGGCCGCGGGTAACCTCAGTGACGGCACCGCAGATAGCGCAGATCACTTGTCACTCAGGGGATTTGCGGTCACCGGTGAGACCTTCCCCTGTGACCGAAAATCAGGCCATGACACACAGACAGAGCCACGGGATGACAATGAAGTTGAGTGAAGTTCATCCGACTTTCTTCTGATCGTGCGGCTTTGTCTGTGTCTGCTGTCAGCGGCCATTCAGCTCTGCTACATGGCTCTGTCTGTGTCTGCTGTCAGAGGCCATGTAGCAGAGCTGAATGACAGATGACATAGCTGCTGAGAATAAAAACGGATCACATACGGATCACACACGGATTGCACATGGACTACAATCATGAGAAAAATCACAGAATCGCATTGCTGTTGCATTGCACACTGATCAACACTCGGATGAGCTCATGCTACTTTCTAACATGAGACTCGGTCCGATTTTACACTTCCAAGTGTGATTCCAGCCTAAGTAGAAGTAAACAATGACTGGATGTGTGTGACGCCCTGGCAAAACCAGGTAGTCACACAGTAGGCCCCTGCATAACACCATTCCCCACAGGGTGACATACAGCCGACCAGAAACCCTAGTCACCCCCCTCAGGGCAAGACAGGCACACCAGTGGGCGGGACCAGGCAGTTAGGAAATGCCCACCTAAGGGTCTAGACAGCCCGGGGTGGGAAAACAAACAGATGAAGTTGTAGTTCAAGTTGAGAGGAGTGGAGGCTGGAGCTAGGTGTAGCTCCAGCGGATGAGAAGTTCAAGTTGAACGGTGCCAGGGTTGGAGCCCTGGTACCTTGGCTAGGTGGCAGACGGTGGTCTCCATCGGCAGGCGACGGGAAGACGGCAGCCGGAGATCTGAGGTGGACCGGGACAGGGTTGGAGTCCGCCGGTACCGACACCAGAGACCCGACCCGGAAACCGTGCACAGAGGTGGTACTCGGACCCTGAAGCCAGGACCGGAACCAACGGCCTAGCTAATCAACCGATTGATGGCAGGATTATAGGTCCGGTCCCAACCAAAGTCCCAAAAGCAGACAACCACCCACAGAGAGGGATAGGGCAACCGCCAGGGCCCGATAGATCCCACGGGTCAGCGTTAGCGGGCACGGCTCCTCAGGTACACAACTAGCCAGGAGTGGACTCCCGTGTTCCATACCGGGAAGTCCAACACAAGCAAACACAGTGCAGAGGGAAAAGACGGCGACCACCAGCCCGGGTGGGGGACCAGAGTACAACCTGCCATGACGGCCGGCCACCAGCACCTTGGTTTACCAAAAGACTCGAGTGATTCATTTAATTGTGAGTAACCAAACATCCCCTGGTACGTCTGGACGCGCAAGCCCCTGCCATCGCCATACCCTGCACAGAGACACTGGGTCCCGGGGCAACCATCCCTACCCACAGAGGGGTAAATATCTAGCTGCCACTACATCTTCCCCGGGTGTCCCACAACAGCAGCGGTGGTATCCCACTTCACCACACACTGTGGGTGGCATCACGAACTGAATACGGCCAAGGCCGTACAACTACGTCCCCCTTTTCATTTGGCGTGTCCGCGTGACCCCCGGGTCCGAATGATCCCTCGAGCCACACAGCGGGTCCGGATTCGAGCAGCCCGGCTGCTACAGGCGTGGGGGCGGCACACCTCAAAAACTGGCATCACGAACAGGATTGTAACCCATCCACCTACCTGGTGGAAGTGCGCCTGATTTGGACAGTCAGCGGTGATCCGTTGAAAAATTTCCAGAAGTTGCCATTTTGCCGCCATTTTTAGGCGCGAAAATCTACAGCCCAGCGTCTTCTCCCCCGAGAAAGGGCGCGAAACTGAAGCCCCGCCCCCTGGGAACAAGGCCGGAAGGAAGACCCTGAGGCCGAAAGTAAAACTAACCTGCCGCACAAGGGAGTGCTTGCAAAAGACCAAGGGGGAGAAGCGGGAAGATGCCTGCGCCTAATCCGGATGGCGGAGTAGCGCCTGCCGCTGAAGTAGCGGCGCCTGCAGATGTGGCAGATGACGGAAACGTGGCGGCTCTCGCTCCGGCCCCAAGAGCGGGGGAAGCGGTGGCCCCGGCGATCACCCAAGTCATGCCAATCACCCTACCCTACGTGCCCAGTGCTGCCTGGCCACCTCAGTACGATGGGAAGCCCGATGCCCTGCAGGTATTCAAGAAGAAAATATGTACCGTTCTTCATACGTATGCCATGACCGGCAAGCAGCGTGCATCTGTGGTACTCGGGCAGTTGACCAGAGCCGCGGAGCAGGAGGTGGAGACTTGGGCCGATGCCGACCAGGCCTCGGTAACCGCCATTTTTGATAAACTTCAGGTTGCTTTCGAAACCCGCACCAAAGCGGAATTGCGAATGCATTTTTACAACTGCCGACAGCACCCTCAGGACAGCATTCAGGACTACGCCTTGAGGCTGCAGACTGCCCTTCGTACGTTGAAGCAAAGGGACCCCATTAATGAGGCCAAGAGCAACAAAATGCTGGTGGAGCAGTTCCTGCAAGGACCGGGGTCCACTGAAGACCGCAAGCAGCTGCGGCTGTAATCCCTAGAACATTCAGACTTGAACTTTGCGGTCCTAAAGGACAGGGCCATTAAAGCGCTAAAGCGCTACAGACATCTGAAGCTGGTACCCCCGACCCGCCATCTTGGCTGGCTGACACCGCGCACGTCTCAGTAGCGACCCCCTTGTTGGCCCTGCTGGCACCCGCAGCAGTAGCCGGGACCCCGGAGGACTTATTATCTCAAGTTCAGCGTCTGAGTGATGACGTCGCCAGATCCTCGCCACTCTACAGATACCACCGAAGGCCAAGCCAACAGAGAAGATCCAGCTCACTGACAGTCCGGAAGACGTCCCCTGGATGCAGCGGAGAAGAAATAACAACAACCGGTATGGACAGCCTGTCTGCAACAAGTGCAACAAGACTGGTCATTACTCCTGCCGGTGTCCTTTAAACGAGCAACCCGAGGCCAAGGGCCAATCCTCAGGAATAGATACTCAAGGCCCAGCTGATTGGCGTGATCGGTACGTTGGAGGTCGCCCCATCATCTCTCTTGCTGTGGGTGGTATCCCGACATCCGCCCTCCTGGACACTGGCTCGCAGGTAACCACTATGCCTTTTGTACTGTACAAACATTATTGGTCTGACAGTGAGCTCACCCCACCTGATGCCAGCTTGACCATCATTGCGGCCAATGGACTCCCCATGACCCAAATAGGGTTTAAGAAGGTCACCTTGAAGGTGGGACGTGTGGAGCTGAAGCATCAGGGACTGATTGTTGTACAAAATGATCCCCGTGTCCAAGCAGAGTCTCCCTTTTTTCCAAAAATTGGGCCACACAGACACCTCCTTCAGTGGCAGCACTTGTGCCCCAGTTGTACACTTCACAGGTAGATTTGCATCAAGCACATTCAAAAATACGCCATCCTTAACCGTCCCCAGGATGACACCGGGGTAGGTAGCAAAGTCTTTGCTGAACCATGACTTGTTCATCTTGGCTCCTTTTAACCCCTTCAGCCCCCGGGCACTTTCCGTTTTTGCGTTTTTGTTTTTTGCTCCTTTTCTTCCAAGAGCCGTAACTTTTTTATTATTCCGTCAATCTTGCCATATGAGGGCTTGTTTTTTGCGGGACGAGTTGTACTTTTAAATGAAATCATAAGTTTTACCATATAGTGTACTGGAAAACGGCAAAAAAATTCCAAGTGCGGAAAAATTGCAAAAAAAGTGGGATCGTACAATAGTTTTTGGGATATTTTATTCACGGTGTTCACTATATGGTAAAACTGATGTCTGGGTGTGATGCCTCAGGTCGGTGCGAGTTTGTAGACACCAAACATGTATAGGTTTACTTGTATCTAAGGGGTTAAAAAAAATTCACAAGTTTGTCCAATAAAAGTGGCGCACGTTTTGCGCCATTTTCCGAAACACGTAGAGTTCTTATTTTTTGGGATCAATGGCTCAGTGATGGCTTATTTTTTGCGTCTCGAGCTGACGTTTATAATGGTGCCATTTTTGCGCAGATGCTACGTTTTGATCGCCTGTTATTGCATTTTGCGCAAAACTTGCGGCGACCAAAAAACGTAATTTTGGCGTTTGGAATTTTTTTGCCACTACGCCGTTTACCAATCAGAATAATTGATTTTATATTTTGATAGATCGGGCATTTCTGAACGCGGCGATACCAAATATGTGTATATTTATTTATTTTTTAACCCTTTAATTTTCAATGGGGGGAAAGGGGGGTGATTTGAACTTTTAGGTTTTTTGTTTTTTTTTTTATTTTTTAAAACTTTTTTTTTTACTTTTTTTTTTTATTTTACTAGTCCCCCTAGGGGGCTATAGCAATCAGCAATCCGATCGCTGATCGCTATCTGCTGATCACAGCAATACCGCTGTAATCAGCAGATTCACTCACTTTGGTTTTCCCTCTGCTCTCGGCCGAGGGAAAATGAAAGTGAAAGATCATAGCAGCAGGCGTCATCACATGACCCTGTGCTACGATGGCAACCACCGATAGTCACGTGATAACACACGTGACTTCCGGTGGGGGCGGCGGTAAGTAACAAACATGGCCGCGCGCATTTAAATCTTGCTGCCAGACTTTGGCAGCAAGATTTAAGGGGTTAATGGCCGCGGGTGGAAGCGATTCCACCCGCGGCTAGCAGGCACACATGTCAGCTGTTGAAAACAGCTGATATGTGTGCCGATCCACGCCGCCTGCCCGCGGCAGGGGGCGGGGCTTAACGGGACACGATCTATGACGGATAGATCCGTCCAAGGTCGTGAAGGGGTTAAAAAACACAGCAAGGGTTACTCCAAGCAGAGTCTCCCTTTTTACCAAAAATTGGGCCACACAAACACCCCATCAGTGGCAGCACTTGTGCCCCAGTTGTACACTTCACAGGTAGATTTGCATCTGTCGCGAGCGGAGGGGCCGCGCTCGCTACGCTCGGGTCCGGGGCTGCTGCTGCTTGGTGGCTCGAGCGGTGGGCCGGACCCGGGGACTCGAGCAGCGCTCCTCGCCCCCGAGTGAAAAGGGGATTTGGGTGGTTTTTGGGGAGATAGTTCATAACGCCACCCACGGGTCGTGGTGATGGTGGGCACCACCGTTGCTGGTGACGGGTCTCCCGGGAGCGATGGCGGGGAGCAGCTAGGTGTTAACCCCTCCGTGGGTAGGGGTCGGTGATCCCGGGGCCCGGTAGTGGACGGGGAGGCAGTAAGGCTGGGGTGCAGGGTTGCGGGGCAGCGTGGCGCGGTGCCGAATGGCACTGTTGTACTCACTCACAGATTCACAGAGTCTCTGGTAAACCAAACGGCTGGATGGACGGGTCCCGCAGCCGGCTGCAGTGTCTTTGCTCTCCCTGGACAGGATGATGGTGGCTGTCTTTCCCTGCACCGCTGTGAATGTAGTGACTCCGATGGTTCCCCACTGTTAGTCCGCTCCCCGGCGTGTATGTACCGAGGGAGCCCACTTTTGCCCGCAGGCAGGCCCTTGGATCTCTAGCCTCTGGCGGTGACTTTTTATCCTCACTGTGTGGACGGTTGCCTTCTGTCGGGTCTTGGGTGTGAGTGAACCCCTGGGGTCCCGGTCACTATCGGATTTGACCTTTTTCGGGGGCTCCTAGCCTGGTCGGGGTCTGATGGCCCTGCCTTTGTGCTTGGCACAGATCTGCTCCCCGACTCGGTACCAGCGAGCCACCGCCCGTCCCCGGTCCTACGGTTCCGCTGACCTGCACCCACTCCTGCAGACAGCCACCACCATCTGCTGACCTTGCTTTACGTGCCTGGGCTCCTACCCAGACACCAACAGTTTCCCTCCTGTCACTTTCAACTCCAAACTAAAACTACTAACTAATTTTCCCGCCTCCAGGCCTGTAAACTTCTCGGTGGGTGGGGCCAACCGCCTGGCTCCGCCCCACCTGGTGTGGACATCAGACCCTGGAGGAGGCAACAAGGATTTTGTTTGACTGTTGTTACCTAACCAGGGGAGGGGGTGTGTGAGATGTTGTGTTTGTGACTACCTGGCTAGTCCAGGGCGTCACATTCCTCCTTGGTAAAATGCAGACAGTCCGCGGGCTGCCTGTCCATCACCGGTTTTATTTCTGAAAAATATAAATTAACATGGGAAAACATATAACATAAGCATACTTTTAATTCTTCCCTTACGGGAGGCTTTTCTCTAAAACGTTACTAACGGTATAAAACGTTTTTATTAGTAACGGACGGGTCCATGTTCCTCCGCTCCCCCACCCAAGCAACCTACACCTTGATGCTGCCCCTAAGAAATGGGCAGCACCCCTTTACCCCAGTCCTGGTCCAGGTCACCCGAGCGGGAACGGGTACGGTGTCTCGCACCCGGCTGTGATTTCAGGGGACCCCACGTCCAGGGGGACCCCTGACCCCCAGAGGATGGTCACCGGTCCTGGTGGTGACAGGACCCAAGCCTGCTCTGCTGCGGGTCCTTCCTCCAATCTGCCTCTCCGGAGGCGGCAACGGAATACAGCCCACAAATTATTTACAAGGCCACAGGTTTGTGGTTGGCCTGCAAGTTCTCTGCCTTGTCTCTGGAAGGGGGTTAGTGGGAACACATAAAGTCCCCACGGGGACAACTTTCTTCTTTTACGGACGGCAATCAGGTGAGGTTTTCGTATGATTAGCGTTCATTCATTCATTCAGATATTTACACAATCAACATGCTGCACCCCTAGATGGTAGTTTCCCTATACCTAAGTGGGGGCCTACCTAGGTTGGGGCGTGTGGACCTTCGGGGCCCAGTGTCGTTAGTAGCGGGCGATGGGATAGAGGAGACAACCGGTTCCTCTTCCCGTATGGCAGGTATGGCGGGTGGAGATCTACTGGGGCATGGTATAGGTGCATCCCTGGGCGTTGGTCCAAGCGGCTCACTGGCGGAGGTTTCCGTTTCCATTTCTTGCACGGGTTGTGGGAACAGTATCACCGGAACAATCACTGCACCGTTCTGCATAGGCCAGTCTGCTGGGAAGTCACCCATCACTGTGTGGATCACCTCTTTTTCCTTTTCCCCGTTCGGTATGGGAACCGGAACTTTGTTTGCCAATCTCAAGGGGTGTGGGCACCTCTTCAGGTGGTCCCTGGAAACAGTAGCCGAGGTCTTCCCCTGGTCGTGACTAATCAGATAAGTCTTCTCGTTCTCCCATTCGGTGGACTGTATGATGTACGGGGTTTTCTCCCACTGGTCATCAAGCTTATGGGTTCTTCTCTTCCATTTCAGCACTACATCCCCGGCCTCAAAGGGAACGGCTGGAGCCCGCCTGTTGAAGCACTGTCCTTGTTTTTCTCGGCTCTGACGCAGATTCTTCTCCACATATTCTTAGATCCGTCGGTACTGCGCTTGCCGCTGGATATCCCAGTCTGCAGTCGAAGGGAGGGCCTCTGGAACTTCCAAGTCCATTTCCAGGTCCACCGGCAGCCGGCGCGGTCGGGCTCTCATCAGATACGCCAGTGTGCATTTGGTAGAACCACAGGGGATGTTATTGTACATGTCTACCAGGTCAGGCAGCTTCTCCGGCCACAGGTTTCGCTCTTCCAACGGTAGTATCTTGAGGAGATCCAGAACCAGGTGGTTCATCTTCTCACACATCCTATTAGTCTGGGCATGGTATGGCGTGGTCCTGATCTTCTTGCAACCGTATAATTGGAAAACTCTTGAAACACCTCTGCTTCGAAGGCCGAACCCTGGTCCGTAAGCACCCTTTCTGGGTATCCGTGCGGACGACAAAAGTAGGCCTAGAATGCTCTAGCTGCAGTACGGCCGGTCAGATCTTTGACTGGAACAACCACCATGAATCTCGAGTAGTGGTCCACGATGGTCAAGGCATAGGTGTACCCATTTCGGCTAGGTGTGAGCTTGATGTGGTCCAGAGCAACCAACTCCAGCAGTTGATGGGTAATGATTGGTCGTAGAGGGGCCTTCTGGCTGGCTTCGTCCCTTCTTCTCAGTGTACAGGCACCACACTCCCGGCACCAGGCCTCCAGGGACTCCCGCATCCCACTCCAATAGAACCACTCTCTCAACAGCATCTCCAGCTTCTTCCAGCCAAAGTGCCCGGCACCGTCATGGTAAGTTTGTAGAACTTTGGGCACGTTGACCTGAGGAACCACCAGCTGGTGAACCTTCTCATGAGTCTTTGGGTTGATCAATTCCCGATACAGCTTCCCTTGATGTAGGCACAGCCGGGCCCTCTCCTTCCATAGCCGCTGGGCTTCTGGGAGAGCAGCGGGGTCCATTCTGGAGGAGCCCCGTTCAATCATGGTCTTGACCAACTGGACAGCAGGCGCATGATCTTGAGCTTCTTGCCATCCCTGACTGGGTAACGGGTCCAGGTTCACCTGTTGCTGACTGACACAAGGCTTTTCAGCCAGTGGCCGGTGGAATGCTGGTAACTCGATTTCTTCAAGGTCATCATCTTCTGCCCCTCCATCAAGTACGTGTGGCATTCGGGATAATGAGTCCGCGTTGGTGTTCTTGCTGCCAGCTCTGTATTTGATAGTAAAGTCATAGTTAGACAGCCGAGCCACCCACCTTTGTTCTAGAGCACCCAGCTTGGCTGTATCCAGGTGGGTTAACGGATTATTGTCTGTGTAGGCAGTGAATTTTGCCGCGGCAAGGTAATCCTTAAACCTTTCGGTGATTGCCCACACCAGGGCCAAGAACTCAAGCTTGAAGGAGCTGTAATTCTCAGGGTTTCTTTCCGTGGGCCTGAGTTTTCTGCTGGCGTAGGCGATCACTTTCTCCTTCCCGTCCTGGACCTGGGACAAGACTGCCCCTAGGCCCACATTGCTGGCGTCGGTGTAGAGGACGAACGGGGGGGGCCGTAATCGGGGTACGCCAGAATTTCTTCCCCAGTCAAGGCTGACTTCAGCTGGTGAAAGGACTCATCATGCTTCTCTTCCCACACAAACGGGGGTCCAGGGGCTCTGCCACCCTTGGTCTGTCCCACGAGGAGGTCTTGCATAGGTGCAGCCTTCTTTGTATACTCCTTGATGAAGCGGCGGTAATAGCCCACCAGGACCAGGAACTGTCTCACCTCTCTCACTGTGGTTGGACGCAGCCAGTCATGTATAGCGGTGATCTTCTCGGGGTCTGGGGCGACACCCTCTGTGCTCACCACGTGTCCCAGGTACTGCACTTTGGGCTTCAACAGGTGGCACTTGGAGGGCTTCAGCTTCATCCCGTATTTGGCAAGGGACGTGAATACTTCAGCCAGGTGCCCTAGGTGCACCTCGTACGTCTGGGAATACACGATCACGTCATCCAGATATAGCAAGACGGTCTCAAAATTGAGGTGTCCGAGGCAGCATTCCATGAGCCGCTGGAAGGTCCCGGGGGCGTTGCACAGCCCAAACGGCATGCTGTTGAACTCGCAGAGTCCCATGGGGGTGGCAAATGCAGTCTTCTCACGATCTTCTGCTGCAACCGCCACCTGCCAGTACCCGCTGGTAAGGTCAAGGGTAGAGAAATAGTTAGCAGTTTTCAGCGCAGCCAGCGACTCTTCAATACGGGGAAGAGGATAGGCATCTTTATGCGTTATTTGATTGATCTTCCGGTAATCCAAGCACATTCTCATGGTGCCATCCTTCTTCTTCACCAGCACCAGTGGAGCTGCCCAGGGACTACAACTATCCCGGATGACCCCTGCCTCCTTCATGTTCCTTAACATGTCCTTAGCGCATTGATAGTGTGCTGGTGGGATTGGTCTATATCTCTCCTTGATGGGTGGATGTATGCCTGTGGGGATATGGTGTTGAACCCCTTTAATCCTCCCGAAGTCTAGCGGGTGCTTGCTGAAAACCTGCTCATACTCCCGTACTACCCTGTATACCCCCTCTTTGTGATGCGTAGGTGTCGCTTCAGTGTCTAAATGCAGTTCCTGGCACCACTCCTCGGACTGTTCAAGGGGTGCGCCACTATTTATGGGGGATGCAAAGGTAGGAGGGGTGGCTTCATGTACGGTGTGGGGATCTATGGTGAGCAGCTTGGCAATGGTAGTGTAGCGGGGAAGCCTAACCTCTTCCTCTCCACAATTCAGCACTCTCACAGGCACTCTCCCCTTTTTGACGTTAATCACCCCTCTGGCCGCCATCAACGTGGGCCAGTGCTCTGAAGGCGTGGGCTCCACCATCACCGAGTAATCGCGCCCCTGGGGGCCTACTGCTGCCCTGCACCAAAACATCATCTCGCTTCTTGGTGGCACCACTAAGGGGGCCACATCTGTGGCGCCCTGAACTAGCCAGGTCGTCACAGGTAACACACAAACCCCCCCACCCCCACTAGACAGTAACATTAGCCAAACACAAAACACTTGTTGCCTCCCTCCAGGGTCTGATGTCCACACCAGCTGAGGCGGAGCCAAGCGGTTGGCCCCACCCACCGAGGAGTTCACAGGTCTGGAGGTGGGAAAAGCTGATAGTTTAGTCCAGGAGGTGGAAGTGAGAGGAGTAAAGTGGAGAGTGTCTGGGTTTGGGGCCCAGGCACTGACAACAAGGTTGGCAGACGGTGGTGGCCGTCTGCAGGAGTGGTGAAGCAACGCAGAACCGTAGGACTGGGGTCGGGCGTTGGCCCGCCGGTACTGACCGGGGAGCGAAGTGAAGCCAGAAAACACAGGCAGGGCCATCAGACCCCGACCAGGCTTGGAGCCACCGACAATAGTCAAATCCGAGTGTGACCGGAACCCCAGGGGTTTCCTAACAGCCAAAGACCTGATAGAAGGCAACCGCCCACACCGTGAGGGTATACAGCTACCGACTAAGGCTAGAGACCCAAGGGCCAGCGCCTGCGGGCAAACGGGCTCCTCCGGCATCCATACACCGGGGAGCGGACTACCGTTGGGGATCCATCGTAGTCAAACGAGTACACAAAGGTGCAGGGAAAGACAGCCGCCATCACCTGTCCGGGGAGAGACACTGCAGCCGGCTGTGGGACCCGTCCATCCAGCCGTTTGGTTTACCGAGGACTTTGTGCATCTCTTACTGAGTGAGTACACCCGTGCCATCCGGCACCGCGCCGCGCTGTCCCTGCAATCCTGCACCTCACCAATTCTGCCTCCCCGTCACACCACCGGGCCCCGGGACCACTGACCCCTACCCACGGAGGGGGAAAACAACATCGCAGCTGCTCCCCACCATCGCTCCCGGGATCCCCGTCACCAGCAGCGGTGGTGCCCATCTTCACCACAACCCGTGGGTGGCGTCACGGACTAAATCCCCCAAACCAACCACCCCTTTCGCTCACGGGCTAGGAGCACCGCTCGAGTTCCCAGATCCGGCCCACTGCTCGAGCCACCGAGCAGCAGTCGCAGCAGCGCCGGGCCCAAGCGTTAGCGAGCACGGCAGCGGCAGCGTCCTCCCCGCCCGCGACACATCCATCACCCTTACTCCACCAATCTCTCCACCCGTCAAGTTCACTTGCTGCCGATGTAGGAGGGCCCGGATCTCACGCTGTACTGCCCTCTGTCGGCCTCCTCCTGCAGTGGCGGCCAACTGCTGCAACAAACTTAGCACCTCACCCATACAATGCTCCATCACATTAGTCCCTAAAATTACTTTTGGGTTATGGTCACTGGGTTCATTCAGCACCACAATCATCCCTTGGTGTTTTAGCTCCATACGTCCCACGATCAGGGCCACTTCTTTGTAGCCCACCTGGGTCATAGGGAGCCCATTGGCCACAACAATGGTCAGGCTGTCATCAGGGGGGGCAAGTTCACCATTACCCCAATACTGCTGGTACAAGGAATATGGCATAGTGGTTACCTGTGATCCTGTGTCCAATAGGGCCATGGTCGGGACGCCGTCCACCGCCAGGGGAATGATGGGGCGGGCTCCAACGTACCGATCTCTCCAATCGGGGGGGCCATTGGGGTCTACTCCTGAGGATTGGCTCTTGGCCCCAGGGGTTGCTCGTTTAACGGGCATCGCCTAGAGTAGTGGCCAGGCTTGTTGCACCTGTAACAAATAGGAGGCCCATACCGCGAGTCGTTGGTCCTTCTCCGCTGCATCCAGAGGACATCTTCCGGGCTGCCGGCGAGCTGGATCTTCCCTGGGGGCTTGACTCTCGTCGGAAGCTGGAGTGCGGCGAGGATCTTGGCTAGTTCTCCATCCATGCGGCGGACCTGGGCAGCCAGTTCCTCCATCATCCCGATGGGCGCTGCAGGGGCCGGTAGAGCCGGGAGAGGAGGTGCCACCGAGATGGGAGCGGTTTCAGCTGGCCATGGGGCCGCCTCAGGAGCGTCTGGTATTGGGGCTTACAGGGCCTTGATGGCCCGCTCTTTCAATACTGCAAAGTCCAGATCGGGGTGTTCCAGGGCCCACAGCCGTAACTGCTTGTGGTCTTCCGTGGACCCCAGCCCTTGCAGGAATTGTTCTACTAGCATCTTATTGCTGTCCACATCGTTAATAGTGTCCTGCCGCTTCAGCGCATGGAGGCCTGTTTGCAGGCACAAGGCATAGTCTCTTATATTATCCGCAGGCCGCTGTCGGCACTGATAAAACTGCATCCGCAATTCCGCTTCCGTGCGGGTCTCAAAAGCGGTTTGGAGTTTCTCAAAAATGGTAGTCACTGAGGCCCGGTCCGCGTCGGTCCAGGTCTCCGTCTTTTGCTCAGCCGCGCCGGTTAGCTGCCCTAATACTACCGCCGCCCGTTGCCTGCCAGTCAGGGCATACAAATCGAGGACCGGGCTAATCTTTTTACGGAACGCCTGCAAAGCATCAGGCTTACCATCGTATTGCGGTAGCCAGGCAGCACCTTGTACATAGGGCAGGGAGATCGGCATTACCTGGGCGACCGCTGGGCCCACGGCCTGCCCCGCTCTTGCGGCTGGAGCAAGGGGCGCCCCATTTCCGTTTTCGGGCGCCGCCGCGGCTGCGACCGCCGCTCCTCCGACTGCTCCGTCAGGCGCAGACATCTTTTTCCCGTCCCCCTTGGTTCTTTCTAGCACTTGCTCCTTCTGGGGGCGGGGCTTCACTTTCGCGCCCTCCCTGCTCAGGGAAGATGGCTGGCGGAACTTCAAATTTTCCGGCCGGACGCCGCCGGCGGGGACTGCAAGGTGCACTTCTACTGGTAGGTAGATTGGTTCTAATCCTGTTCGCAGACGCCAAGTTGTCGCGGGCGGAGGGGCCGCACTCGCTACGCTCGGGTCCGGGGCTGTTGCTGCTCGGTGGCTCGAGCGGTGGGCCGGACCCGGGGACTCGAGCAGCGCTCCTCGCCCCAGAGTGAAAACGGGATTTGGGTGGTTTTTGGGGAGATAGTTCGTGATGCCACCCACGGGTCGTGGTGATGGTGGGCACCACCGCTGCTGGTGACGGGTCTCCTGGGAGCGATGGCGGGGAGCAGCTAGGTGTGTGTATCTGTGATGGCTGTGTGTGATCTGCTGTGTATATCTGCGATCTGCTGTGTGTGTATCTGTGATCGGCTGTGTGTATCTGTGATCTGCTGTGTGTATCTGTGATCGGCTGTGTGTGCCTGCGATCGGATGTGTGTATCTGTGATGGCTTTGCGTGCCTGAGATCTGCTGTGTGTGATCTGCTGTGTATATCTGCAATCTGCTGTGTTTGTATCTGTTATCGGCTGTGTGTATCTGTGATCGGCTGTGTGTATCTGTGATGGCTGTGCGTGCCTGAGATCTGCTGTGTGTGATCGGCTGTGTGTGTATCTGTGATCGGCTGTGTGTATCTGTGATCGGCTGTGTGTGCCTGCGATCTGCTGTGTGTGATCTGCTGTGTATATCTGTGATCTGCTGTGTATATCTGTGATCTGCTGTGTGTATCTGTGATCGGCTGTGTGTGCCTGCGATCTGCTGCGTGTATCTGTGATCGGCTGTGTGTATCTGTGATCGGCTGTGTGTATCTGTGATCGGCTGTGTGTGCCTGCGATCTGCTGTGTGTGATCTGCTGTGTATATCTGTGATCTGCTGTGTATATCTGTGATCTGCTGTGTATATCTGTGATCTGCTGTGTGTGTCTGGGATCTTCTGTGTGTGTCAGCGTGTCAGCTAGCAGCAGGGTAGGACGGTGTGCAGCACCGACCGGAGATCACAGGAGGACCTGGGAACCACGCAGACGTCCTGGTCTGGTGAGTATGAGTTTCCTGGGAAGTGGGGGGGTCTGCTTTTTTGGGGGGTAAACTTACCCCCAACCGTGTTTCTCCAAGAATAAGACCTCCTCCAAAAATAAGCCCTAGCGCTTTTTTTGGGGGAAAAAAAAATATAAGACAGTGTCTTATTTTTGGAAAAACACGGTAACTACTTTTCCTGCCTCCAGGCCTGTGAACTCCTCGGTGGGTGAAGCCAACCGCCTGACTCCGCCCCACCTGGTGTGGACATCAGACCCTGGAGGAGGCAACAAGGATTTTGTTTGACTGTTGTCAAGGGGAGGGGGTGTGTGAGATGTTGTGTTTGTGACTACCTGGCTAGTCCAGGGCGTCACACATCAAGCACATTCAAAAATATGCCATCCTTAACCGTCCCCAGGATGACACCGGAGTAGGTAGCAAAGTCTTTGCTGAACCATAACTTGTTCATCTTGGCTCCTTTTAAAAAACACAGCAAGGGTTACTCCAAGCAGAGTCTCTCTTTTTTCCAAAAATTGGGCTACACAGACACCCCATCAGTGGCAGCACTTGTGCCCCAGTTGTACACTTCACAGGTAGATTTGCATCAAGCACATTCAAAAATACGCCATACTTAACCGTCCCCAGGATGACACCGGGGTAGGTAGCAAAGTCTTTCCTGATCCCAGATCTGTTCATCTTGGATTCTTTTAAAAAACACAGCAAGGTTTACTCCAAGCAGAGTCTCCCTTTATTCCAAAAATTGGGCCACACAGACACCTCCTTCAGTGGCAGCACTTGTGCCCCAGTTGTACACTTCACAGGTAGATTTGCATCTGTCGCGAGCGGAGGGGCCGCGCTCGCTACGCTCGGGTCCGGGGGCTGCTGCTGCTTGGTGACTCGAGCGGTGGGCCGGACCCGGGGACTCGAGCAGCGCTCCTCGCCCCCGAGTGAAAAAGGGATTTGGGTGGTTTTTGGGGAGATAGTTCGTAACGCCACCCACGGGTCGTGGTGATGGTGGGCACCACCGTTGCTGGTGACGGGTCTCCCGGGAGCGATGGCGGGGAGCAGCTAGGTGTTAACCCCTCCGTGGGTAGGGGTCGGTGATCCCGGGGCCCGGTAGTGGACGGGGAGGCAGGAAGGCCAGGGTGCAGGGTTGCGGGGCAGCGTGGCGCGGTGCCAGATGGCACTGTTGTACTCACTCACAGATTCACAGAGTCTCTGATAAACAAAATGATCCCAGTGTCCAAGCGGAGTCTCCCTTTTTTCAAAAATTGGGCCACACAGACACCTCCTTCAGTGGCAGCACTTGTGCCCCAGTTGTACACTCCACAGGTAGATTTGCATCAAGCACATTCAAAACTACGCCATTCTTAACCGTCCCCAGAATGACACCGGGTGAGGTAGCAAAGTCTTTGCTGATCCCAGATCTGTTCATCTTGGCTCCTTTTTAGAAACACTGCAAACAAGGGTTACTCCAAGCGGAGTCTCCCTTTTTTCCAAAAATTGGGCCTACAGACACCTCCTTCAGTGGCAGCAGTTGTGCCCCAGTTGTACACTTCACAGCTAGATTTGCATCAAGCACATTCCAAATCCATAAGCATTTACTCTCCCCAGGATGACACAGGGGTAGTAAACTCCTTGTGGATCCATGACTTGTTCATTTTGATGAACGTTAGTCTATCCACATTGTCACTGGACAGACGCGTGTGCTTATCTGTCAGCACACACCCAGCAGCTGGACACGACAAGATCTCCAAGGCGTAAGTGGAGAGCTCTGGCCATTTTTCAAGATTTGAAGCCCAAAATGAGCAAGGCTCCATTTGCAAAGTCATGGCATCGATGTTCATTTGGAGATACTCCTGTATCATCCAGTCCAGCCGTTAACTATGTGTCAGACTTGTTGTCTCTGGTGGCCTTGCAAAGGATGGTCTAAAAAAATTATGAAAAGATTCAATAAAATTGCTGTTACCAGCACCAGATACGGTGCTGCTGGTACGGGTAGACTGTTGAAAATGATGAGACCGTCCCATGTTTGTCAAGTTACAACTGGGAGATTCACTCCTTGCACCACGGTTGTTTGGTGGAAAAGCCGAGCTAAGATTGAGTAACAGCTTTTGCTCATACTCCTGCATACGTGCGTCCCTTTCTATGGCTGGAATTATGTCACAAAATTTGGACTTGTAACGGGGATCTAATAGTGTGGCAAGCCAGTAGTCATCATCACTTCTAATTTTGACAATACGAGGGTCATGTTGGAGGTAGTGCAGCAAGAAGGCACTCATGTGTCTTGCGCAGCCATGCGGACCAAGTCCACGCTGTGTTTGTGGCATAGAGGTGCTAACCGTTCTTTCTTCCTCTGACATCTCCCCCAACCTCTTTCAACTGAAATTTGACCAAGGTCTCCCTCATCCGCTGAGTCTTCCATGTCCATGGACAGTTCGTCCTCCATTTCTTCATGTTCTCCTGTACCTTCCTCAACATTTCGCCTGCTACCATGCGCCCTTGTTGATCCCTGTCCCCCATGGTCCCATGCCTGCCGCCTTGGTGATGATGAACGTCTGGACCTTAGTGATGTTGTTGTCCCTTCGCATATGAATCCTCCTGTAGTTCCTCCCCTTCCTGTTGTCCCACCCCCTGACTCCGAATAGTGTTTAGCGTGTGGTCCAGCATGTAAATGACTGGAATTGTCATGCTGATAATGGCATTGTCAGTGCTAAACATATTCGTCGCCATGTCGAAACTGTGCAGAAGGGTGCATAGGTCCTTGATCTGACACCACTCCATCAGGGTGATCTGCCCCACCTCTGCATCTCGTTGGCCCAGGCTATACGTCATGACGTATTGCACCAGTGCTCGGCGGTGCTGCCACAGTCGCTGTAACATGTGGAGAGTAGAATTCCAGCGTGTTGGCACATCGCATTTCAGGCGATGAACAGGCAGGCCGAAAGACTTCTGGAGCGATGCAAGTCGCTCAGCTGCGGCGGTTGAACGTCGGAAGCGAGCAGACAGTTTTCGTACCCTGTTCAGAAGGCCATCTAGGCCGGGATAATGTGTTAAAAATTGCTGGACAACAAGGTTCAACACGTGAGCCATACAAGGCACGTGTGTCACCTTGCCCATGCGAAGGGCCGCACCCAGGTTTGCAGCATTGTCGCATATGGCCTTACCAGGCTGCAGGTTGAGTGGAGACAACCATTTACCAAACTCAGTCTCCAGAGCTGCCCAAAACTCAGATGCTGTGTGACTCTTATTCCCAAGACATTTCAAGATAAAGACCGCCTGAAGCCGTTGCGCTCTGCTGCCAGCATAGTAATGAGGGGTGTGTTATTCCTTCTGCGCAGTTACAACGCTGGTGGCCTGACCAGGCAGGCTTGGGGCGAAGGTGGAGGACACAGACGAGGTTGAGGAGGCAGAAGCAGTGGAGGAACTTGGACAGACAGAGGATTGACGCCCAAGTCGTGGGGACGGCAAGACTTGTGCAGCAGACCCTTCACCATCTATCACCATAGTTACCCAGCGCCCGGTCAGCGACATGTAACGTCTTACTGGTCCAAGTATCGGTGGTGAAATGCACCCGTTCACACACAGAGTTTCTCAAGGAAGCGGTGATGTTGTGTGCGACATGCTGGTGTAGCGCAGGCACACCTTTCTTAGAGAAGTAGTGGCGACTGGGCATCTGGTACTGGGGCACAGCGACAGACATAAGGTCTCGAAAATCCTGTGTGTCCACCAGGCGGAAAGGCAGCATTTCGGTAGCCAAGAGCTTACAGAGGGATAAAGTCAACCTCTTAGCTTTGTCATGGGTCGCAGGAAATGGCCTTTTATTTGTCCACATCTGAGGGACAGAGATCTGGCTGCTGTGTGTAGACGGTGGTGAGTTGGGTGTCCCTGGAAAAATGCAGGTTTGTGAGGAAAGTGCAGGCGTAGACATGATGTTGCCTTCATCCAACGTTGGTGCTATCGATGTCTGGGGGAATGTTGGGGGAAGTTGTGCATGGAAAACCAGGTGTGACAGCTGTCCCCACAGTCCTAGAGGATGAAGAGCGCGCGGATGCACTGGATGGGGCAGGCGGTGGATGGTCCGCTCCGCTAGGCCGCATTGCAGCACGGTGAGCTTCCCACTGGGAAATATGATATTTAGTCATGTGACGATTCATGGAAGAAGTTGTCAAACTGCTGAGGTTTTTGCCTCTACTAACAGATTCCCGACAACCTTTACAGATCACATGATTTGGGCGACCCTTTGCAAAGTCAAAAATGGACCAGGCTAGGCAAGGCTTAGAGGACATGCGACCTGCTGAGCCACCCCGACTAGTGCTCAGAGGCAGAGTGGTGGCTGAGGATGCAGTTGTAGACGTGCTACCAGTACTCCTCCTCTGTCCAGGAAGGCGCAAGGTAACTTCGTCGTCAATTGCATCCTCCTCCATCAACTCTGTTGACCTCCTCGAGTGCCTGACTGTGGGTTGACAGTAGGTGGAATCTAGAACTTCCTCATCAAGCGATGTGTTTGCACTCCCGTCACCCTCAGACCGAGCCTCTTCCTGCCCTGACCGAATATTTAAGTTGTCATCCCAATCTGGTATCTGCGTCTCATCGTCATCAGTATGTTCCTCATTGTCTATAACAACAGATGTTACAGTTTGTGAATAAGGGTCAACATTATGCTCAGAAACTTGGTTATCACGGCCTGAATCTGAGTCACAAAGGTTCTGGGCATTACTGCAGACCATTTCCTGGTCTGTACTCACTGTAGCTTGGGAGCAGACCTCTGATTCCCAGGCTATAGTGTGACTGAACAGCTCTGCAGACTCAGCCATCTCAGTTCCACCATACTGTGCAGGGCGGATGGAGACTTGAGAGCTGGGAGAAAGCAAGTGTGATTGGGATGACAACTCCGAGGACTGTTTTTTTTTTGGATGCGGTAGTTGAGGTGGAGGAGATGGCACTTGTTGGAGCACTTGATATCCATTCAAACATGTTCTTTTTTTGGGCATCATCTACATTTGTTCCAGTTGTTCGTGTCCGTAAAAAAGGGAGCACATCGGATTCTCCACGGCAAGTAGTAGACATCTTACTTTTACTGGAAGATAGTCTATCTTCAGCAGATGTTAATGGAGCTTTGCCACCTTCCCCACGGACACAAACTTTTTTTCCTTTGCCAACACGTCTGTTCACCTTTCCACCCGCATCTGTCATTTTCCCACTCATTTTGGTTATTGTCCAATTAAAATGTGGTAGTAAAAATTGAGAGGTGGTGTAAATTGCAGAGGTGGTCTAGCTTTATTGACAGGAGAAGAAACAACACTGACTATCCCTGACAATGCAACTATGGCTCTTAAACTGGCAGCACAGTTTGCAATTATAACAGCTTTGTAAAAATGAGCTTGAGGGTGCAATGCAGAGGAGCTGTAAATTGCTTGGCACCAGTGGCACACTAATAAAGTCCAACTGCCACTTTTTGGATGCCACTAAGTTTCCTCAGTGTTTGCTATTATAATGGCTTATTAAAAATGTGCAGGAGGGTGCAATGCAGAGGTGCTGGAAATTTCTTTGCACCAGTGGGACACTAATGAAGTCCAACTGCCACTTTTTGGATGCCACTAAGTTTCCTCAGTGTTTGCTATTATAATAGCTTAGTAAAAATGAGCTTGAGGGTGCAATGCAGAGGTGCTGTAAATTGCTTGGCACCAGTGGCACACTAATAAAGTCCAACTGCCACTTTTTGGATGCCACTAAGTTTCCTCAGTGTTTGCTATTATAATGGCTTAGTAAGAATGAGCTTGAGGGTGCAATGCAGAGGTGCTGTAAATTGCTTGGCACCAGTGGGACACCAATGAAGTCCAACAGCCACTTTTTGGATGCCACTAAGTTTCCTCAGTGTTTGCTATGTTAATGGCTTAAGCCTGCTTTACACGTTGCAATTAGTTGTACAATCGCATTTGCGATGTGACACGCCCAGGTTGCATACGGGATCTTATGAGATTGCACGTAGGTCGTTCATTTGCTGTCACACGAGCGTTAGTAGTCTATGTTAAATTGATCAATTTTATGTGCGATCCTTTAGATCATGTGTTCTGTGACGTATGCATTGGGCACCTTTTTTTTTTTTTTTATTTATTGACTTGCCAAGCGTGTGTAATGAATAGGGATGCGTTTTTACTATGTCATCTGCCATTCAGCTCTGCTACATGGCCGCTGACAGCAGACACAGACAGCCATGTAGCAGAGCTGAATGGCAGATGACAGCAGACACAGACAGAGCCGCACTGTCAGAATGAACTCGGGTGAACTTCCCCCGACTTCATTGTCATGCTGCGGCTCTGTCTGTGTCGCGTCCTGATTAGCGGTCACCAGTGAAGGACTCACCAGTGACCGCTAAACTCCTGAGTAACTGAATTGAGCAGCCCTCTCTCATATACTCACCGATCCCCGGCGCGGCGCTGCACGGCGTTCACACTGCTCCGGCGGCTTTTACTAATTTGAAAAAGCCGGCCGCCCATTAAACAATCTCGTATTCCCTGCTTTCCCGCTGAGTGACAGGTGTCACACTGCACCCAATCACAGCAGCCGGTGGGCGTGTCTATACTGTGTAGTGAAATAAATAATTAAATAATTTAAAAAAACGGCGTGCGGTCCCCCCAATTTTAAAACCAGCCAGATAAAGCCATACGGCTGAAGGCTGGTATTCTCAGGATGGGGAGCTCCACGTTATGGGGAGCCCTCCAGCCTAACAATATCAGCCAACAGCCACCCAGAATTGCCGCATACATTATATGCGACAGTTCTGGGACTGTACCCGGCTCTTCCCGAATTGCCCTGGTGCATTGGCAAATCGGGGTAATAAGGAGTTAATGGCAGCCCATAGCTGCCAATAAGTCGTAGATTAATCATGTCAGGCGTCTATGAGATACCTTCGATTATTAATCTGTAAATTACAGTAAATAAACACACACACCCGAAAAAATCCTTTATTAGAAATAAAAAACACAAACATATACCCTAGTTAACCACTTTAATCAGCCCAAAAAAGTCCTCCATGTCCGGCGTAATCCAGGATGCTCCAGCGTCGCATCCAGCGCTGCTGCATGGAGGTGACCGGAGCTGCAGCAGACACAGCCGCTCCTGTCACCTCCACACAGCAACTGAAGACAGCCGCGCGATCGGCTGAGCTGTCACTGAGGTTACCCGCTGTCACTGGATCCAGCGGTGGCCGCCGGTAACCTCAGTGACCGCTCAGCTGATCGCGCTACTCACCTCAGTTGCTGCGTGGAGGTGAGAGGAGCGGCTGTGTCTGCTGCAGCTCCAGTCACCTCCATGCAGCAGCGCTGGATGCGACGCTGGAGCATCCTGGATTACGCCGGACATGGAGGGCTTTTTTGGGCTGATTAAAGTGGTGAACCAGGGTATATGTTTGTGTTTTTTATTTCTAATAAAGAATTTTTTCGGGTGTGTGTTTATTTACTGTAATTTACAGATTAATCATGGAAGGTGTCTCATAGACGCCTGACATGATTAATCTAGGACTTATTGGCAGCTATGGGCTGCCAATAACTCCTTATTACCCCGATTTGCCAACGCACCAGGGCAAATCGGGAAGAGCCGGGTACAGTCCCAGAACTGTCGCAAATGATGTATGCGGCAATTCTGGGCGGCTGTTGGCTGATATTGTTAGGCTGGCGGGCTCCCCATAACGTGGAGCTCCCCATCCTGAGAATACCAGCCTTCAGCCGTATGGCTTTATCTGGCTGGTTTTAAAATTGGGGGGGGACCGCACGCCGTTATTTTTAATTATTTAATTATTTATTTCACTACACAGTATAGACACGCCCACCGGCTGCTGTGATTGGGTGCAGTGTGACACCTGTCACTCAGCGTGGGGGCGTGTCTCACTGTAACCAATCACCGGTCGGCGGGGATAGCAGGGAATACGAGATTGTTTAATGGGCGGCCGGCTTTTTCAAAACAGTAAAAGTCGCCGGAGCAGTGTGAACGCCGTGCAGCATCGGGGATCGGTGAGTATATGAGAGAGGGGGATAGACTGACATGGACAGAGAGTGAGGGACAGAGATAGTGACCGACTGACAGAGATTAGTGAATGACAGACATTGTGAGGCGCTTCAGAACGCAGCTTTTCAGCTGCGCTCTGAAGCGGACCTTTTTTAAGCTGCGGTGCAGAGCGCACACCTGCGCACATAGCATCAGACACCAAAATCGTATGAGGGATGTCACACGTTACAATTGACTAGGTTCGTGCAACAAAACGCTCAATTCTAGACAAAGATACGATGTGTTTGCGATCAACGGTTTTGCGTTCAATCCTGATCGCACGTAGATGTCACACGCAGATACCTCACAAACGATGCCGGATGTGCGTCACTTACAACTTGACCCCAACGACAGATTGTGAGCTATATTGAAGCGTGTGTAGCGGGCTTTAGGAAAAATGAGCTTGAGGGTGCAATGCAGAGGTGCTGGAAATTGCTTGGCACCAGTGGGACACTAATGAAGTCCAACAGCCACTTTTTGGATGCCACTAATTTTCCTCAGTGTTTGCTATTATAATGGCTTAGTAAAAATGAGCAGGAGGGTGCAATGCAGAGGTGCTGGAAATTACTTTGCACCAGTGGGACACTAATGAAGTCCAAGTGCCACTTTTTGGATGCCACTAAGTTTCCTCAGTGTTTGCTATTATAATGGCTTAGTAAAAATGAGCTTGAGGGTGCAATGCAGAGGTGCTGGAAATTGCTTGGCACCAGTGGGACACTAATGAAGTCCAAGTGCCACTTTTTGGATGCCACTAAGTTTCCTCAGTGTTTGCTATTATAATGGCTTAGTAAAAATGAGCTTGAGGGTGCAATGCAGAGGTGCTGGAAATAGCTTGGCACCAGTGGGACACTAATGAAGTCCAACTGCCACTTTTTGGATGCCACTAATTTTCCTCAGTGTTTGCTATTATAATAGCTTTGTAAAAATGAGCTTGAGGGTGCAATGCAGAGGTGCTGTAAATTGCTTGGCACCAGTGGGACACCAATTAAGTCTAACAGCCACTTTTTGGATGCCACTAAGTTTCCTCAGTGTTTGCTATTATAATGGCTTAGTAAAAATGAGCTTGAGGGTGCAATGCAGAGATGCTGGAAATTGATTGGCACCAGTGGGACACTAATGAAGTCAAACAGCCACTTTTTGGATGCCACTAATTTCCTCAGTGTTTGGAATTATAATGGCTTAGTAAAAATGAGCTTGAGGGTGCAATGCAGAGGTGCTGGAAATTGCTTGGCAGCAGTGGGACACAAATGAAGTCCAGCAGCCACTTTTAGGATGCTACTAAGTTTCCTCAGTGTTTGCTATTATAATGGCTTAGTAAAAATGAGCTTGAGGGTGCAAGGCAGAGGTGCTGGAAATTGCTTGGCACCAGTGGGACACCAATGAAGTCAAACAGCCCCTTTTTGGATGCCACTAATTTCCTCAGTGTTTGGTATTATAATGGCTTAGTAAAAATGAGCAGGAGGGTGCAATGCAGAGGTGCTGGAAATTGCTTGGCACCAGTGGGACACTAATGAAGTCCAACTGCCACTTTTAGGATGCCACTAATTTTTCTCAGTGTTTGCTATTATAATGGCTTAGTAAAAATGAGTACACAATAAATCCAGATTTTCATTTTATCTGATATTTCAAGCCATTAATTTCAAAAAAGGAAGAGAATGGAGTAATTACACATATTGTGAATGCAAAAATATAATTTATTCAAGACACCAAACAAAATTGAAGACAAACATTTGACATGAATTTGAAAGGATGCAGTGTTACAGTGTGCTGAAATACACTATGATGCGGAGGTTTTACACATGCTGTTATGGTTATAGTACAAAAGAATAAAATCATATGATAAATGCTGATCTTAATGCAAAGTATGGTCATACAGATTTTGCACAATTCATTTGCCGTGGGGTAAATACTTATGTCTATATCAATAATAGTGGCTCATATTAGTTCCATATGTAAATTTATTGACATATTCATACCTTAATTGCTATCCCATAGCCTGCCTGATGAATGTATGAATTATATGCTTTCTATGGACTGTTGTCCGGAGAGAGGTACAGTCACTATATGGACAAGTGCCAGTATATCCCTATTAGGGCGGACTTTTCACCAGAAGCAGTGCTATATTGCATTAATAGGATCTATAACATTCACTGATCATACATAGCAGCTAGTAGTGATATATACCATATTATCTCAGATGCTGCTTAAATGAGGTGAACAGTTCACAAAAGGAATTATTCTGCAGAGCACAGGGAACACATCAATATGCGCATGAACATTCAGGTGCATCTACCCCATTCAACAGACATCCTCTGCAGGTTATGAATAGATCAGTGTGCTACTTAGATATGCATAAGCAGAGATGCAATAAGGAAAAATAGACCATGCACTAATGGGAGCTGGTAATGTGGCGCCCCTGACCTGGTCAGGCACCACTGAGTACTGCACCCATGCTGGGGACAGTACAACACAGGTAATCCAGAAGGCTGACCGGGGTGTGGAACACAGGCGCATAGTGATCAGGTCTCACACATGTACCCATGAGAGGACCCCTGGGGATCCCAGGAGGGGGCAAAGCCTATACCTCCACTGGAATAGTGGCAGGGGGTTAAAAAGCCTCCATCTCCTCTCAAGGGGTGTGGTGGAGAGTCTGGTTGCTAGGTGGCGTAGGCAAGAACAGGAGAGGAGGAGCAGTGAGTCAGTTAGAAGGAGAACTCCATAGGGCTCAGTGAGGAGCAGACCTGTGGGGCTGATGCTGTCTAACAGCGCCCGCGCAGTGACTACAGACGGGGGAGAACGGTCAACTAGAAGTGCTGCCTGAAAGCCAGCTTCAGCTAGAGAGTGCACGGAGTGGGAAGTACGGAGACTTCTAGAGAGCACCAGGCCCAACCGGGCGGCAGATCCCGAAGCGAGGATAGATTCACCTTTCCCTGCTAAACCTGCCGGTGTGGGGCTCTTACAGCCCACACCACAACAACCAAAAGCCGCAGCCACGTAACCGCAAGTAGGGCCCATAGGTCACAGGAGGCAAGAGGCTGGAGTGGCCTGGCCCGGGGAACAAGCACACGGCAAAACAAGAAGGGGAGAGAGGCTTGGAGCATCTTCCCTGGGTGACCCCCATAGGGACTCAAAGTCGGGGTCACCCCAAACCACCAAGGGCTAAGGAAGGCGAGTTTGTAGTCACCCTCATACAGTCAGCCGGAAGGATACCTGGTTCCCACCTGGTTCATCCCAGCTACGCCCGGGTTACTCACCCTGCGACCTGAAGTGAGTAAAAACCCTGAAAGACACTCTGCCTGTGTGTGGTCATTCTGCGACTTGTGGTACTACAGCTTTACAAAGGGCCCTGGGGCTTGCCTCACTCTCAGGAGGCTACTACACCCGACTGCACCCACCATCAGCCCCAGGTGCCTCCTAATCTGCAGTGGCGGTCCCCTCTGACCGCAAATCTGAGAGTGGCGTCACGATCAAAACTGAAGATTCCCTACCTGTGACCAGCACCAGCTACGTGGAGTCCCTGAAGGTATGCACTGATACAACACCTGCGGGGCTTCACATCTGGCGTCACGAACAGGATAAGGACTAGACCTGTTCAGACAGGTGACCATGTGCCTGGGCGGTCCGCTTGAAAAATTGGAAGCGCCGCCATATTGCCACCATGAAAAGCGCGCTGAAAAACAACAGCAGCCCGCGCTGGAAGAAGTTACCGCCCACGAAGAGGTGTGGCTACCCAGAGATCCCCTGCAGAGTTCTGACCTTGCCAGCTATGAGAGTGGAAGCGTCGAGAGACGGCGGGAAGGAAAGGAAGCCACAAGCCTGCTGCTGGGAGAGGAGCTGCTGAAAGAGGCAGAGCAGAAACTGGACAGCTTGTTACAGGAGGCAGCGAAGAGTCCACTGCTGGGAGACCGTGCAGAAGACGGCGCAGAAGAAATGGCGTCTGACCGCAGGAACCCAGAACCAGGCTCCGCTGCCTGGTGGTACCGAGAGCTGGCCCAGTTTTGCAACCGGCTGGAGACCCGGGTCGTGGAGCAGATTCGGGAGGAACGGATGGAACTGCAGGAGCTGACCGCGGCGGTTCGGGCCTATGAAGGGAGAGCTGCATGCCGAGTGTCAGACAGGACGGCGACGACGCAGACCCCGATGCTGCCACCGGTGGGTGAGTCGAATGATGCCCCGGCCCGCGCAAGTGCCCCGACCCCTGCTGCCACGTCCGCGGTCCCTGAAGAGGCGTCCGGTGCGGCGACGCTGAAGCAGGCCGCAGCCACGCCAGGTGCGGCCCTCCAAGCCCCAGCGGCTGCAGCGATGCCCTGCTCGGCCCACCAAGACCCAGTCCCTGCAGCGATGCCCTGCCCGGCCCGCCAGGACCAGGCCGCCGCCATCCTGGGCGCGGCCCGCCAAGACCAGGCCGCCGCCATACAGGGCGCGGCCCGCCAAGCCCAGACTGCTGCAGCGACGTCCAGCCCAGCCTGCACAGAGCCTCCTGCAACAGCGACACTGATCCAGGCCGCCGCCATGCCAAGCGCGGCCCGCCAAGACCAGGCCGCCGCCATCCCGGGCGCGGCCCGCCAAGACCAGGCCGCCGCCATGCCGGGCGCGGCCCGCCAAGACCAGGCCGCCGCCAAACAGGGCGCGGCCCGCCAAGATCAGGCCGCCGCCATGCCGGGCGCGGCCCGCCAAGACCAGGCCGCCGCCATACAGGGCGCGGCCCGCCAAGAAAAGACTACCTCAGCATTTACCCCGGCCTGTAAGGCCAGAGCAGACACCGCTCCCCGGTCCACAGAGGTCCCTGATAGGCAGCCCACGGTGGGTGAAGACCCTGCATATTGGCAGATGAAGGCTGACCTGGAGGCCAAATTTCCACAATGGCTGGTGAGCCAATACATACCCCCTCCGCATACCCCAAAGAGTCTCCTGCTAACTCCTGCAGCAGCTACACCAAAGAGTCCCTCATCTGGGCCGGCTGAAGAGCATCCATCCCCGGCACTGCCACAGCTGGAGTGCCAGGAAGAACTAAGGGGGAGAGGAGGCCAGGAAGCAGAAGGGTTGACTCCGACTCCAGTGTCACCAGTAGCAGATGTGTATTCAGAGCCGGAAATGCTGCCATACTCCCGCTGGGACGAGGAGGACCTGACCCCCTCTGCAGAAGAAGATCAGCCCCAAGACCTCACCTGGGAGTTTGTGAGCTGCCCTCTACAGAATCCAGCCCGCAAGACACGGCGCAAAAGAACACAGTTTGCTCCAGCACCACAGTCTCCTGAACAGAGAGCAGTCACCGCCAGAGACCTAAAGGAGAAGCGTTTGTTGAGAGAGTCCAAAGCCCAGGCTAGAGGACCCCTGTGTTATGGCGTAGTGGAAGACTTTAATCTGAAAAGTGGTTATGGCTTCATTGTAGCACCAGGAATAAAAGAAGGGATATTTGTAAACCGCAGAGATGTGAACGCTCATCTGCCAAGAGGACACCCTTGCAGAAATCTAAAGATGGGAGATTCCGTTCAGTTCACCCTGCATCAAGGCGAAAGAGGATTGTATGCTCTGGACGTAACGCTATGTCCCAACAAACCTTACAGCCATCCCCTGCAACAAGAAAGACAAGAAAGACAAGAAAGACAAGAAAGACAAGAAAGACAAGAAAGACAAGATAGAGATAAAGAACCAGATGTAGAAACAGATGAAGACCAAGAACGGAAAGATAAAGATCCTACAGATGAAGAAAGAGACAAAGAGCAAGAAAGTCACAGGTGCCAGTGCCCAACGTGCCCTCGCCCTAGTGAAAAAGAGGAGTAAAGTAAAGTACAGAAAAGAAGTACAGAAGTTAAAGTTTTGAAAGTTTTGTTTGCAACGTTTTAAAGTTCAAGAATGTGCCCACAAAAACTATTGTGAGAAATAAACTTAAGGCTATGAACTTGCTATAGCCACAAACTCTCGCAGTGTAAATAGTTACACCAGTGGCACCACCACCAGGGCCAGCCTGTTTAGGGGCTTGGCTCGTCTGCAACCAGGGGGGCCCGTCCGTAGAAAAGGGCCTTGGCTCACCTGCGACCAGAGAGCACGCCTGTTTATGGGGCCTTGGCTCACCACCACAAAGAGGGTACCTGGTCAGCACCAACTGTGGAGGCCGCCTCTGAATCCTGCCAGAAGAGGCTGACGGCGCGGATCCACCAGGCCAGGTATACCCTGAAACCACCAGCCCATGTAAGCCGCCTCTACATCCTGCCAGAAGTGGCTGAAGTCGCGGCCAACGGGAGAGGAAGATTGGAGGAAAGGTCTGGGGAAACGGATGGCCCAGACCTGGTTACCAACAGGACCGGTGACCTGTCTCCTGAAAGGGTTTTGGGTGGGTTAACGGACTTGTGGGTGGAGGGAGGTGATGTCTGATACCTGGTGCTTTTAAATGCTTTTAAATGTTTTAATGTTTTATGCATTTTAAAATGTTGTCTTGCAGCCCGAGGACGTGCTGGTGATAACTAAGGGGGAATGTGGCGCCCCTGACCTGGTCAGGCACCACTGAGTACTGCACCCATGCTGGGGACAGTACAACACAGGTAATCCAGAAGGCTGACCGGGGTGTGGAACACAGGCGCATAGTGATCAGGTCTCACACATGTACCCATGAGAGGACCCCTGGGGATCCCAGGAGGGGGCAAAGCCTATACCTCCACTGGAATAGTGGCAGGGGGTTAAAAAGCCTCCATCTCCTCTCAAGGGGTGTGGTGGAGAGTCTGGTTGCTAGGTGGCGTAGGCAAGAACAGGAGAGGAGGAGCAGTGAGTCAGTTAGAAGGAGAACTCCATAGGGCTCAGTGAGGAGCAGACCTGTGGGGCTGATGCTGTCTAACAGCGCCCGCGCAGTGACTACAGACGGGGGAGAACGGTCAACTAGAAGTGCTGCCTGAAAGCCAGCTTCAGCTAGAGAGTGCACGGAGTGGGAAGTACGGAGACTTCTAGAGAGCACCAGGCCCAACCGGGCGGCAGATCCCGAAGCGAGGATAGATTCACCTTTCCCTGCTAAACCTGCCGGTGTGGGGCTCTTACAGCCCACACCACAACAACCAAAAGCCGCAGCCACGTAACCGCAAGTAGGGCCCATAGGTCACAGGAGGCAAGAGGCTGGAGTGGCCTGGCCCGGGGAACAAGCACACGGCAAAACAAGAAGGGGAGAGAGGCTTGGAGCATCTTCCCTGGGTGACCCCCATAGGGACTCAAAGTCGGGGTCACCCCAAACCACCAAGGGCTAAGGAAGGCGAGTTTGTAGTCACCCTCATACAGTCAGCCGGAAGGATACCTGGTTCCCACCTGGTTCATCCCAGCTACGCCCGGGTTACTCACCCTGCGACCTGAAGTGAGTAAAAACCCTGAAAGACACTCTGCCTGTGTGTGGTCATTCTGCGACTTGTGGTACTACAGCTTTACAAAGGGCCCTGGGGCTTGCCTCACTCTCAGGAGGCTACTACACCCGACTGCACCCACCATCAGCCCCAGGTGCCTCCTAATCTGCAGTGGCGGTCCCCTCTGACCGCAAATCTGAGAGTGGCGTCACGATCAAAACTGAAGATTCCCTACCTGTGACCAGCACCAGCTACGTGGAGTCCCTGAAGGTATGCACTGATACAACACCTGCGGGGCTTCACAGTAACACAGGCCCATATAATCACATCAGCATAAAACAGTAGTTGTTACCCATGTTAGCATTGGTGATACAGCAGTGCTTCCACCTCCACCCCTAGGTACATTTCTCCTACGCTTCTTCGGGGGCTTAGTAAAAATGAGCTTGAGGGTGCAATGCAGAGGTGCTGGAAATTGCTTGGCACCAGTGGGACACTAATGAAGTCCAACAGCCACTTTTAGGATGCCACTAAGTTTCCTCAGTGTTTGCTATTATAGTGGCTTAGTAAAAATGAGTTTGAGGGTGCAATGCAGAGGTGCTGGAAATTGCTTGGCACCAGTGGGACACTAATGAAGTCCAAGTGACACTTTTTGGATGCCACTAATTTTACTCAGTGTTTGCTATTATAATGGCTTAGTAAAAATGAGCTTGAGGGTGCAATGCAGAGGTGATGGAAATTGCTTGGTACCAGTGGGACACTAATAGAGTCACACAGCCACTTTTAGGATGCCACTAACTGGCATCACTATTTCAAATTAAAATGGCTTTGCAAAAATGTGCAGGAGGGGAGAATGCAGAGGTGGTGGGACTTGCTTGGCACAAGTGCCACAATAATGGAGGACAGCAGCCACTCTTTGGATGGCACTAACTGGCAGCACTCTGCAAATAAAATGGCTTTGCTAAAAAGTGCAGGAAGGTACAGTGGCCGGGTTGTAGGTCAGTATAGAGAAAAGGAAGCCTCACTTTCTATCCCTCCTAATGGTGAAATGCAGCAAGGAAGTCCCTGAGCTTAGCTACACAGACGCTGTTATCTGTAGCTGTAAAAAGCGTTTCAACGGACCTGACTGTCTCCTATGGCTCTGAGCCAGCTGTAATTAGCCCTTAAAAGGGCTGAAATAAGATTCTGTCCCTAATCTGTAGAAAGCTGTGTGTATAGCGTACACAGCAGGATCGGCGGCAGCAGCTGCGTGAGAGGTGACTGACACCCAGACACAGAAGGCAGATAATGCCGTGCTGGAGCAAAATGTCCGTTTTTATAATGCAAGGACATGTGACATGGACAGCCTATTACACATGCCTTTGCTTCTCTAGCAAAAAGTTCACTTAACTGTGTGTGTGTCTGGGATTGGCTGACATGCTGGCCCGCCCCACTACACGTGCGCTTAGGGAAGGAAGAAAAAAAAAATAAATTAGCCATTATCCCAGCAGCAGTGATCTGAACGCGCAGCCCCCGCACACTGGAGAACCACGAACCACAAACCGCGCTCAACTCTAATGAGGATGTGTGTGGATTATTGAAAAATTAACCAGATAACTCACAAGGATGCGTACCCCCTTCCCCGTATTGAGTAGTTGTTAGCTGCACTGAGAACCGCAAATTACTTCTCGTCCCTTGACCTTACCAGTGGTTACTGGTAGGTGTCCGTTGCAGAAGAAGACTGGGAGAAGACTGCTTTCGCTACCCCGATGCGTCTCTGCGAGTTCAACAGCATGCCTTTTGGGCTGTGCAATGTGCCAGGAACCTTCTAGAGGCTGATGGAGTGCTGTCTGGGACATCGGAATTTTGAAATAGTCCTGTTATATTTGGATGACGTTATCGTCTACTCCAGGACCTATGAGGCCTATTTGGAACACCTTCCTGAAGTGTTCGAAGCTCTCTCCAAATACGGGATGAAACTGAAGCCCTCCAAGTGCCATCTGCGGAAGCCCAAAGAGCAATACCTCGGACATGTGGTGAGTGCCGAAGGTGTGGCACCGGACCCAGAGAAGATCACAGCCATCCAGAGTTGGCCGAAGCCTACCACAGCTACAGAAGTGAGGCAGTTCCTGGGCCTAGTGGGCTACTACCGCCGCTTCATCAAGGGCTACACCAAAATGGCAGCCACCATGCAAGACCTCTTGGTGGGACAAACTAAGAATGGAAGGGCTCCTGGACCTCGCTTGCCTGGGGTGAGAAGCACGAAGAGTCCTTTCAGCAGCTGAAGTCGTCCTTAACCAAAGAAGAGATCCTGGCCTACCCCGACTATGGTCTCCCGTTCATTCTTTACATGGATGCCAGCAATGTGGGCTTGGGTGCTGTCCTGTCTCAGATGCAAGATGCCAGGGAGAAGGTGATTGCTTAGGCAAGCAGGAAGCTCCGGCCGACGGAGAGAAATCCCGAGAATTACACCTCTTTCAAGTTGGCGTTTTGGGCAATTGTCTGGGCGATAATGGAGAGGTTCAAGTATTACCTAGCATCCGCGAAGCTCACGGCCTATACGGACAATAACCCTCTGACTCAACTGGACACGGCGAAGCTAGGGGCCCTGGAACAACGCTGGGTGGCCCGGCTAGCGAACTATGATTTCACCATCAATGACAGAGCCGGCCGCAAGAATACCAATGTGGATGCATTGTCCCGGATGCCGTACCTACCTGTTGGAGAGGGTTGGATGAAGATGAACTAGAAGAGATTGAACTACTCGCGTTCCATCAGCCGGAGGACGGAAAAGACGAAAAACCGTATGTTGGCCAGCAGCAGGAAACCTTCGACCCGTTACTCCGCCATGGGTGGCAAGAGGCCCAAGACCAGGAGCCTGCGGTCCAGTTAGTCATAGTTAGTTGATCTCTCAAAATGGTTCCAGGTGTGCACCCACTGCCGCCGCGGAAGCACAGCGGCTGTGGAAGGAAAGAGACCGCCTGTACCTGCAACATGGCAAGGTGTACAGAGAATTAACTAACCCGAAGGCACACGAGAAAGTCTGCCAGCTCATGGTACCACAGGCGTATGTACCGGTGGTCTTGAAGGCTTATCTCGATGGGGCTGGGCATTTTGGCTGAAAGAAGTTGGAGATTCTACTGAGGGAGCACTTCTACTGGAGCGGGATGAGAGAGTCCATCAAGGCGTGGTGCAGGGAGTGTGGTCCTTGCGCGTTAAGAAGACGGGCTGGAACCAGCCAGAAGTCCCAGTTACAGCCGATCTTCCAAGAGTTCTGCAACTTGTATGGATGTAAGAAGATCTGGACCACGCCCTATCGCGCTCAAACTAACGGGATGTGGAAGAAAATGAACCATCTGGTCCACAACCCTCTCAAGACCCTGCCCCTTGAGGAGCGGAACCTGTGGCCTGAAAAACTGCTCGACTTGGTGGACATGTATAACAATATCCCTAGCAGTTCCACTAAATGCACACCCGCATACTTGATGAGGGCAAGACCCGGGAGATTGCCGGTGGACCTGGAGTTGGAGGTTGAAGTGCCTGAGACAATTTCCCCAACTGCCAATTGGGATGCCAAGCACCAGAAACAGTACCTGCAAATCCAAGAATAGAAAGAAAGCTGCGCCAGAGCAGGGAGATGCAAGAGCAGCATTTTAACAGACGAGCCCAGGCTGCCCCCTTTAAACCTGGAGATGTAGTACTGAAGAAGAAGAGAAGACTGCATAAGTTGGATGACCAGTGGGAGAAGACCCCTTATGTTGTCCAGCCCACTGGGTGGGAGGATCAGAAAACATACCTCGTCAGTCGTGACCAGGGGAAGACTACGGCCACTTTTTCCAGGGACCACCTGAAGAAGTGTCCAGAGCCTCTGAAAATGGCAGAGAAGGTTCACGCTCCCACTTAGGGCACGGAGAAGGGGAAAGAGGTGATCCACACTGTCATGGGTGACTCCCCGGCTGATTGGCCTATGCAGAATGGAGCGGTGATTGTTTCCGTGATAATGTTCCCACAACCCGTAGAAGATATAGAGCCAGAGAGGCCTGTCAGCAATACACCACAATCTGCATCCAGGGAAGCACTTGCACCTACACCACGCCCCTGTAGATCCCTGCCAGCTGTACCTGACATTAGGGCAGAGGAACCCGTAATTCACTCTACCCCATCAGTCCCCAGTGAGAGTAGGGGGCTAAGATGGTCCACACGCCCCAACTTGGGACAGCCACCCCTCAGATATAGGGAAACTGACGTCTAGTGAGTGGTGCCCGCTAGCTGTGTACATAATCTTGTGTGTGTATTGATAAATCCCAATTGACCGAATAATTCACCTGATTGAAAAAGTTAAGGTAGCAGAACCCCGGCTACCCCAGTTATACAAGTTCCCGTTGGGACCGGTTATAGTTGAAAAGTTCTTAGAGTTTTAAAAATGGACCACGGCTTTGGACTGGAAAGCCAACCCAAAAACTATTGGGCCTTGTAAATAGTCCCTGACCACCCTTCTCACCCTGCTGCAGTCTCTGGAGAGGCTGATTGGAGGAAGGGCCTGCGGTAGAGTAGGCCAAGGCCCAGTCACCATTGAGACCGGTGGCTACCCTCCAGACCAGGTTCCCGGACTTGGGGCCCGTGACAAAAGACTGCCGAGTAAGGAACTTTTTACCCGGCCCGCAAGGGCAACACCCGGACCTGTCCTGGACAGTGCTTAGCGGTGGCACCAGGGGTCAGGTTGTTTTGGGTGGGGGTTGCGGTGCGAAGGACCCGGTCCGTCCCGACCCGGTTTAAATGTGCTACGTTTAAGCAATGTGCCTCCCATAAGGGAAGAAAACCAATATACCTAATGTTAGTATACTTGTAAACTGTTCTTTTTTCTATTTTCAGTTCCTGTTAAATAAATGTTGGTGGTCGGACAGCCCTCGGACGGTCTGTATTAACCCAAAGGGGGAATGTGACGCCCTGGCAAAACCAGGTAGTCACACAGTAGGCCCCCGCATAACACCATCCCCCACAAGGTCACATACATCCGACCTGAAACCCTAGTCACCCCCCTCAGGGCAAGACAGGCACACCAGTGGGCGACACCAGGCGGTTAGGGAATGTGCACCTAGGGGTCTAGACAGCCCGGGGCGGGAAAACAAACAGATGAAGTTGTAGTTCAAGTTGAGAGGAGTGGAGGCTGGAGCTAGGTGTAGCTCCAGCGGAGGAGAAGCTCAAGTTGAACGGTGCCAGGGTAGGAGCCCTGGTACCTTGGCTAGGTGGCAGACAGTGGTCTCCGGCGGCAGGCGACAGGAAGACGGCAGCCGGAGATCCGAGGTGGACCAGGACAGGGTTGGAGCCCGCCGGTGCCGACACCAGAGACCCCACCCGGAAACCGTACACAGAGGGGGTACTCGGACCCTGAAGCCAGGACCGGAACCAACGGCATAGCTAATCAACCGATTGAGGGCAGGATTATAGGTCCTGTCCCAACCAAAGTCCCAAAAGCAGACAACCACCCACAGAGAGGGATAGGGCAACCGCCAGGGCCCGATAGATACCACGGGTCAGCGTCAGCGGGCACGGCTCCTCAGGTACACAACAAGCCGGAAGCGGACTCCCGTGTTCCATACCGGGAAGTCCAACACAAGCAAACACAGCGCAGAGGGAAAAGACGGCGACCACCAGCCCAGGTAGGGGACCAGAGTACAACCGGCCACGGTGGCCGGCCACCAGCACTTTGGTTTACCAAAAGACTCATGTGATTCATTTAATTGTGAGTAGCCAAACATCCCCTGGTACGTCCGGGCATGCAAGTCCCTGCCATCGCCATACCCTGCACAGAGACACTGGGTCCCGGGGCAACCATCCCTACCCACAGAGGGGTTAATATCTAGCTGCCACTACATCTCCCCCGGGTGTCCCACAACAGCAGCGGTGGTGTCCCACTTCACCACACACCATGGGTGGCGTCATGAACTGAATACGGCCAAGGCCGTACAACTACGTCCCCCTGTTCATCTGGCATGTCCGTGTGACCCCCGGGTCCAGAGGATCCCTCGAGCCACACAGCGGGTCCGGATCTGAGCAGCCCGGCTGCTACAAGCGTGGGGGCAGCACATGTCTATTAAAGAGCTAAAGTGCTCATAGTGCATAGGGACCTTAAATAAAGGCACACATACCAGCAGAGTCTATTATCAGCAAAATACAGGCATCATAGTAAGCGGTATTAAATCCTGGGACCTGGAAAAACACCCTACGTACGTTTCACATGAGTGAGGTAACCACCAGCTTCATCAGGAGAAGAAAAAGACCATAGTACCGGGATGTGCTGTGCGCTGCTATAAATCCACCTCTTGATTACATTATACCAGTCACCTGATCGCACAGGCATGCATCCACCCGCTTTTTCGCTTCCTAAAACATTGCCCCGTCATTTCAAGACACGTCATAACTGTGACCCTAACTCACTAAAAGTGAGAGGTATTGACGTGATTCATGGAGGCAATAGAGGTGGAAACCTCAAAAAATTGCTTGCCAGTTGTAAGGCGAAGTGAATTGCTACACTAGGAACCATTACCCCTAAAGGCCTCAATGAGAATATTAAGCGGGCTTTACATGCTACGATATCGTTAATGAATTATCAACGGGGTCACGGTGTTTGTGACGTACATCCGGCGTCATTAATGATATCGCAGTGTGTGACACTTATGAGTGACCTTAAACGATCGCAAAAGCGGTCAAAATCATTTGCCGCGGTGAGGTCGTCCTGAAACAAAAAATCGTTTTCTGTTTATTAGCAATGTTGTTCCTCGTTCCTGGGGCAGCACACATCGCTGTGTGTGACACCGCAGGAGCGACGAACATCTTCTTACCTGCCTCCACCGGCAATGCGAAAGGAAGGAGGTGGGCGGGATGTTACGTCCCGCTCATCTCCGCCCCTCCGCTTCTATTGGATGCCTGCCGTGTGATGTCGCTGTGACGCTGCACGAACCGCTCCCTTAGAAAGGAGGCAGTTCGCCGGCCAGAGCGACGTCGCAGGGCAGGTAAGTGCATGTGACTGGGTTCAGCGAGGTTGTGCGGCACGGGCAGCAATTTGCCCGTGTCGCACAACTGACGGGGGCGGGTACGATCGCTTGCGATCTGGCTAGCGAGATCGCAGCGTGTAAAGCCCGCTTTAGTTTCTCATCATTGTTATAACATTGTATTGTCTTCCCAGTCTCTGTCTTATGGTTATTTTCTTAACAAAAGACTTCTTTCTTTTTTTCTTTCTCTTTCTTTTTATTTTCTTCTTTTTTTTTCTCATATATCTTGGTATTTTTAACTATTAACATTTGTCTTCCATTAAACTTTTTGCTTTTAGATAAATTTCCCTCACTCTATTATCTACCTACTGAGACCTGTGTGCTGCGCTTGAGTCCCCTGCACATACAGTAAAGGCACTGACTGCGTCTGAGGACTTCATTGAACCTGCGGATATGAAAATATATTTTGCTTCCGGATGAATTGCCCTCTTAACTATACCTATTAATTTAATATGTACTGTAATTATCGTTGGCACTCCGGTTTTGTATGACTGCATTCCTTTGAAATGTCTGTGGCATTGTATTTCTATAGCCCGTGTCTGTGCGCATTTGTGCATGATCGCCCTCCCTCCGCCCTCTATCTCCGGCGTCCTTAGGGCCTCTGCGCGTGCGCGGTCGTCATGGTTTCTCCATGCCGCCCGCGCATGCGTGGAGTGCCCGGACCGCCGGATTTGTGGTGCGTGGTGACGGTGACCGTGTGTGCATGCGCCGCTGTAGGCAGTGGGTGGATGCATGCCTGTGCGATCAGGTGACCGGTATTATGTAATCAAGCGGTGGATTTATAGCAGCGCACAGCACATCCAGGTACTATGGTCTTTTTCTTCCTGCTGACTATGATGCCTGTATTTTGCTGATAATAGACTCTTCTGGTATGTGTGCCTTTATTTAAGATCCCTATGCACTATGAGCACTTTAGCTCTTTAATACACATCCAGTCATTGTGTACTTCTACTTATACAGGCACGTTTACACGCACTTTCTACGCAATTTGTGTCCAACCCTCTGTATCCTTGTATTTACATGGGCTATGTGCAATACTCTATTTATGTGAAACTATTGTTTATGATTGTGTCAGTTGAATTTTTTATCCTGGGTCACTTTTTCACAATTTTTTGTACTTTTTTCCTCCGTTTTTCTAACCGTTTTTATTGCCACAGTGTCTCTCAATAAAAATATTATTGTAGCACTTGTACTCCTTTCCCAAATATCGTTGCTGATTTTGGACGCAGGTTGTTCGTCGTTCGTCACTACGTGTGACACCCCGGGAACGACGAACAACAGTGTTCCTGCGTCCTCCGACAGCGAGGTTGGAGTGACGTTAATGCGGCTGCTCTCCGCCCCTCTGCTTCTATTGGTGGCCCGCTGTGTGATGTCGCTGTGACGCCGCACAAACCTCCCGCTTAAAAAGGAGTTTGTTCGCCGGCCACAGCGACGTCGTTAAGAAGGTATGTGTGTGTGACGTGTACTAGCGATATTGTTCGCCACGGGCAACGATTTGCCCGTGACGCACACACAATGGGGGCGGGTGCGATTGCTAGTGACATCGCTAGCGATGTCGCAGCGTGTAAAGCGGCCTTAAGTCTTGTAAAAAATCTTCAGATCCGTTACCTCTTCAGCTTGGAGCAAACTCATGTATAATTTGGTGAGGCTTTTTCAAATTCAGTGGAAACATCCCATGCACCATTAGAGGACTTTAGGATTTTCTTGTTTTCACCTCCCACTGGGCCCCAGAAAATAATTGTATCACAAAAAATCTTTGTTGTGGCATCACTGTGATTGGCTGGCAGCTCAGCATCATAGGCTCTATAAAAGACCTTCTGCCGCCATTTGGCGCACAGTGCGTCTGGAGCCAGCTCTGTATCAGTGTAGGGATAGAGCGTGAAGCTGCTCCAGAGATAGAGTGTAGGGCTCTTAATAAAACACAGAGCTCTTTTCATGGCTCCCTGCAGAGTAGGTCAGAGTAGCGTTCAGAGGGACAGATTTCTGAGTAGGGAGAGTGTTTGAAGCTGGGTTCACACTAAACGACAGCGACGTCGCTGTTACATCACCATTTTCTGTGACGTAGCAGCGACCTTGTAAGTCGCTGTTATGATCGCTGCTTAGCTGTCAAACACAGCAGCCGAAGCAGCGATCATAACGACACGCGTCGCTGTGCTGCAACATGTGCAGCGAGCAGGTAGCCGCGCACACTGAGCGCTGGCTCCCTGCTCTCCTAGCTACAGTACACATCGGGTTAATTACACGATGTGTACTGCAGCTACATGTGCAGAGAGCAGGGAGCCGCGCACACTGCTCAGCGCTGGCTCCCTACTCTCCTAGCTACAGTACACATCGGGTTAATTACACGATGTGTGCTGCAGCTACATGTGCAGAGAGCAGGAGCCGGCACTGGCAGCGTGAGAGCGGCGGAGGCTGGTAACGAAGGTAAATATCGGGTAACCACCTTGGTTACCCGATGTTTACCTTGGTTACAGCTTACCGCAGCTGCCAGATGCTGGCTCCTGCTCCCTGCTCGCTTCATTTTGTCGCTCTCTCGCTGTCACACACAGCGATCTGTGCGTCACAGCGGGAGAGCGACAACCAAAAAATGAAGCTGGACATTCAGCAACGAGCGGCGACCTCACAGAAGGGGCCAGCTCATTGCTGGATGTCCCACACAGCAACAGCGACGGGACATCGCTGCAACGTCACAGAAAATGGTGACGTAGCAGCGACGTCGTTGTCGCTGTGTGTGACACCACCTTAAGGCTAGGTTCACACACTGCATTTTTTTGACGCTGCGTTTTTGTGCGTTTTTGCGGCAAAAACCGCACAAAAACGCACACGCGTTTTGCCGCGTCAAAAAAACGCGGCAAAAAACGCATGCGTTTTGCCGCGATTTGGTGCATTTTTTTGCTGCGTTTTGCTGCGTTTTTGCTCACTGCGTCTTTATGCGTTTTTTATCAGTGAACAAAAAAAAGGTCTGATGTCATTTCCTTCTTCAATGTGTTCTTCATTCTCCACTAGTGTATGCAGAAGAGCAGACAGCTGCAGAACTACAAGGCTCAGCATACTCCATCCAATAGTGTATGCAGGAGAGCAGACAGCAGCTGCAGAACTACAAGGCTCAGCATACTCCATCCAATAGTGTATGCAGGAGAGCAGACAGCAGCTGCAGAACTACAAGGCTCAGCATGCTCCATCCAGGACTGTATGCTTGAGGGAGAGTCAGGGGGAGCAGACCTACAAGGCTCAGCATCCTCCATCCAATAGTGTATGCAGGAGAGCAGCAGGCAGCTGTCGAACTACAAGGCTCAGCATGCTCCATCCAATAGTGTATGCAGGAGAGCAGACAGCAGCTGTCGAACTACAAGGCTCAGCATCCTCCTTCTAGGACTGTATGCAGGATTTCTTTGCCCCCCCCCAAACAAAAAAAATGATGTGGGTTTCGCCATATTTTTGTATGCTAGCCGGGTACAGCAGGCAGGTGCGGGCTGCCCCCAACCCCCAGCTGCCTATTTGTACCCGGCTGGGAACCAAAAATATAGGGAAGCCCTTTTTTTTTTAATTATTTCATGAATTTTATGAAATAATTTTAAAAAAAAATGACGTGAGCTTCGCCTAATTTTTGAGTCCAGCCGGGTACAACTAGGCAGCTGGGGATTGGAATCCACAGTGCAGGGTGCCCATGCTTTCTGGGCACCCCCGCTGTGAATTGCAGTCCCGCAGCCACCCCAGAAAATGGCGCTTTCATAGAAGCGCCATCTTCTGGCGCTGTATCCAACTCTTCCAGCTGCCCTGATGCCGGGTGGCTCGCTGGGTAATAATGGGGTTAGGGATAGCTGTATAGCTGGCCCTAAGCCCGAAATTCATGGTGTCACGCCAATATTAGACATAGCCACCATGAATTTCTAGTAAAGATAAAAAAAAACACAACACACAGAAAAATATTTTTATTTGAAATAAAACACAACACAATTAGTGACTCCATCTTTATTGAAATAAAGAACCCCCCTCCGCAGTAATCCTGGGTCAAGGATCCCGCGCCGTCCAATCCGGATCCAATATCATCTGATCGGTTTGCTGGAAGGCAAAGCGATCAGATGATGTGTCAGGTTCTAGGTGCTGAAGCACATCACACATCAGCTGATTGTATAAAAGCCGATTATACAATCAGCAGATGCATTGGTGCAAAAAATAAAAAATACTCACTTATGTGCTGATTACCGGCAGCTCCTGCAGCGATGGGGCGGGAGTCTGATCCTGTCCGATCGCTGCAGCTGCTGCCGGTAATCAGGGATGAAGTCTCCTGACGCATCCGCTGATAACCGGCTGGGCGCCGGCGTCAGCCCGAGACTTACAATCATCTGATGCATCAGGTGACTGCATCAGGTGATCCATCACCAGGTCCTGCATCCTGCAGGCATACGTACCCGGGGAGACTGCACACACCCGGAGCGGCGGTACCGGTAGGAGGATCTGGGAGCGGGCATGGCACCGGGAGTCTGCAGACAGGTGAGTATAACTTTTTTTTTTTTTTCTACTGTTCACTTTTGTTTTCGCAGCTGCTTCCACCTCCCGCCCGTACATGGCGCCACACGGCAGCATACATGCCCAGGACGGGAGGTGGAAGCGGCGGTGACGGTACCGGGAGGATTCACGCTTCTGTGTTTACTGTCAGAAGGAATCCTCTTCCTGTAAACGTCACTTTACTACCCACCTCCTGCGTTTATAGCTGCGTTTTTGGTCTTAGAAACGCACCAAAACGCACCAAAACGCAGCTACTAGCGTTTCTCATTGCGTCTTTCAACATCCCATTGCACTCAATGGATGAAAAGCGCAGTGAAAAACGTGGGAATAATTGACATGCTGCGTTTTTGTGGCACCACAAAAACGCAGCTGAAAAAAAATGCTGTGTGCAGACAGCAAAAATGAAAACTCATAGACTTTGCTGGGGAAGCAAAGTCATGCAGTTTTCTGAGCAAAAACGCACCCGAAAACTGCGCAAAAACGCACTGTGTGAACTTACCTTAAAGCAGTGTGTGTCACTACCTCCATAGTACCATCCAGAAACCAGAATACAATAGCTCTTTTAAGAGCTGATAGCACTGAACAAAGTCACAGCAGGGAGGGAATAGATTGTGGATTAGGTAGGAAATCGGAACCTGTTTCCACAATATTTAGGGGTTCACAGCCTGACATGCGGCATCCAGATCAACCACATTAATACGTTGCTAGAGGATTTTGCAAATAATTACAAAGAAGTACTCTGGCAATCAGTGCTGTCTGATGCAGTAAAGCACCGTTCCTGTTTCCACAATAATTAGGATTTCACAGCCTGACTTGTGCCGTCTGTCCACATCAGCCACATTCATATGTTGCTAGTGGCTTTTGCAAATAATTGCTCTAGCAATCAGTGCTGCCTGGTACAAAGTTCTCACTTGTACTTTCTCCACAATGTTTTTGGGTTCTAAGTTTGCTTGGCTTGGGCTATCAACATCTGCAAATATGTCAGTGTGCCGCCCCGTGCTCGGCTGCAACCGAGCCACACGGGTCCGGACCTTCAGTGCGTGGATCGAGGGTCTCTGGACCCAGGGGTCCTGCGGTCACTCCGATCAAAAAGGGGTTGGCAGTTTGTGGACGTAGATGTACGGCCAGAGCCGTGTTTTAAGTTTGTGACGCCACCCACAAGATGTGGTGAAGGTGGACACCACCGCTGCAGTTACAGGACACCCGGGGAAGATGGTATGCCGCAAGTTGTTAACCCCTCCATGGGCAGGGATGGTGGTCCCGGGACCCATTGGGGGTGCTTTGGCGGTGCAGGGAGATGGGCGGCCGGAGGGCACTGGTGTACTCACTATTAGAATGAAACACTCGAGTATCTGGTAAACCAAGGTGATGGTCGGTGCCCGTAGGCGGCTGCAGTCGGGTTCCCCCACCCGGTTGGTGGTCTCTGCCTTTCTCCTGCACCTGTTTGAGATGTTGAACTACCTTCTCTTGCAGCGTCAGGAGTCTGCTCCCCGGCTTGTGGATGTCGGAAGAGCCCGTTTGCCCGCAGACACTGGCTCGTGGGATCTCTGAGCCGTGGCGGTGGCTGCTTATCCCCCTCGTTGGGCTGTTGTCTTCTGTGAGGGACTTTGGGTGGGAAAGGACCTAAAGTCCAGAGAGCAATCAGTTAATTAACTCAGTCCAGTAGTTTCTAAACCTCGTTTCAGGGTCTGAGTACCCCCTCTTGTGCTTCGGTTTCCAGTCAGTTCCCCGGGTCGGTACCGGTGGGCCACTAACCTGTCCCGGTCCACCACGGTTCCACCGAGCCGTCTTCCCGGCTCCTGCAGACAGAGGCCTCTGTATGCCTCCTAGCCAAAGGTGCCCGGGCTCCAACCCCGGCACCTGTCAGTCTGTCACAGGCCTGTCACACAAGCCTGGCCTCCTCCACTCCACTCTCAAACTCAACTCAAACTGAACTACACTCAACTGACTGTGTTTTCCTGATTCAGGCTCTCTGAACTCCTCGGTGGGCATGGCCAACTGCCTGGCTCCGCCCCTTGGTGTGTCCATCATGCACTGAGCAAAGTGACTAGGGTTTTATGTGGTTGGCTGGTGTTACCTAGTGAGGGGACTGGTGTTATGCGGGGCTCTATGTGTGACTACCTGGCGTGTCCAGGGCGTCACATCAGCAAAACCCAAAATGACAAAAAAGGCAGTTCTTAAGGGGCAGGGAGGTGGATGTGGGCGTGGTATGGTAAGTGGCGGGCGACAAGTCACTGAGTCTGTGTCAGGTCAGAAGAAGCTTGGTGCATCCACTATGTTCCTTGCCAAATTTACCAATCTGGAAGGTAAACGTGTGTGGAAGCCTGAAGAGCGAGAGCAGATTCTGTCTTGGATCGCACACAAGGCCTCTTCACATTTGACAAGCAGCAACCAGTCTTCCACGGCCACACAGTCTACTGTGGATACACAGAAGGCTGGCCATCCAGTCCTCAACCTGGTCCTCCTTCCTTCCCCCATCATCAGTCACAGAAGACATGTGACCCCAAGTTTGGCCACTCTGAGGATCTTTTTTGTACATATCCTTTGGTTGGTTCTGGCCTCTCGCCGTGCAACATTAAAGAGGGATGTGAGGAAGTGGTGTGCATTGATGTGCAAGTATTTGAGGACCTATAACCAGAAGAAAGCCACGTGAGGAACATGATTTACTGTCTGAAGCGGTGGAAGCTGATGATGATGAGACACAGTTGCCATCAGCTCAGCCTAAAATCTCAACATGGAAGGAGGATGAGATGGAAGACGAGGTGGTCAATGATGAGTCCACTGATTCGACCTGGACCATTGACATGCATAGCCAGCACAGCAAAACAGAGAAAGATGGATATGTAGCACCAACACAGGCAGCAAGAGAGAGTGGTTTGCCCAGAGTGAGAACTGGGTCTACTGTTCCCAAGAGCACCCGGAATGAGGCCCAAGTCAAGGCAAGGGGGCATTCAGAAACTGTCTGGAATTTTTTTTTTAAAAGCCCTTCAGAGGAAAACAATGTAATATGTAGCATCTGCCATACCAAGTTGAGCAGAGGCCAAGGCAAAGGCAACCTGAGCACCACCAGTGTGGAACCACATGGCAGCCAAGCACTCCAGTAGGTTGGCAGAACACCAGGGTACCAAATTTGTAACTTTGGGTAAAACCTGTGCTACGCCTTTCACAATATTTTGTCCAGGAAGCAGTTGTTCATTCATCCTGCCTACAAGGTGCAATTGCACAGACACAGCAAACATCAACCACATCCACTTCCTTGTCCAAGGGTAGCGTCCAGTTGTCCGTGCCTGAGATCTTGGAAATGAAGCGTAAATACCCAGCCACGCACCTACAGGTACAAAACCTAATCTCGCACATTGCCAAATTGTTAGCCATGGAGATGTTGTCGTTTACACTTGTGAGAACACAGTGTTTCCATGATCTCTTGGCTGTGGCTGCCCCACGATACAGTGTTCCCAGCCACCCCTATTTTCTCTATTGTGCCGTCCCCGCGTTACACAAGCTTGTGTTAAACAATCTCAACTGTGCTCTGACCAACGCTGTACCCAGGAAGGTCCACCTAACAACAGACACATGGACAAGCTGTTGTAGACAGGGACAATACATATCTGTCACGGCAGACTGGGTAAACCTTGTGGGGGCAAGGAAAAACTCGCAAAGTGTAACATCACCCATCCTAACCACACAAAGAATAACGGGCCCAACTTCCAACAGCGTTTCTGCCTCATCATATGCCACATCCTGTCTCCCCTCCTCCTCCTTCTCCTGCTCCTCATCCTCTGCTAAATTACCCTCCCCATCACTGCCAAGCAGGGAGCTGTGGAGCAGCGCATCGGCAAAGCGGCAACACAGTCTGCTAAAGCTGATCTGTTTAGGTCACAAACCACACACTGCAGCAGAGCTGTCGCAAGGTATAAAAGAGCAGATCGATCAGTGGCTCTCCCCGCTGCACCTGCAGCCTGGTCATTTGTGACAATGGGCGTAACCTGTTGGCGGCTTAAAAGGTCGGCAAGCCATGCATGGCTCACTTGTTGAACCTATTTGTTCAGAAATGTATGAAATCATACCCTGACTTGCCATACCTACTTGAGAACGTGTGCTGTATTAGTGACCGTTTCCGCCATTCCTCCACTACTTTTGCTGGACTTGCAGCACTGCAAAAGCAGTTTAATTTGCCAAGTCACCGACTCATGTGCAACCTGCCCACGCAGTGAAATTCTACATTCTATATGTTGTCGAGGATTACTGAGCAGCAGAGGGCAGTAACTACCAGCTTCAACATGCCTGTCAGACTGAGAGTCAGCCACCACACATAACAACTGTTCAGTGGGTGTGGATTGCTGACATTTGTGAGGTTCTTGAGAACTTTGAGTACTGCACCAAGCTCATGAGCGGTGTTAAGCTTAAACATCCTGCTGCTGTGTCTGTTGAAACAATCACTGCATAATCTCAAGAGGAAGCTTTGAGTGCCCAACATATGGCTATGGAGCCAGATTTCCCAATTGGTGATACTACCCAACCCAGCCAATATTCTGAGGCAACATAGGGTGATGATGAGGAGGATGAGGAGGAGGAGGAAGAAGATTTGCTTTTCTGTGCTACCTAGGAGACTCCCAATGCTACACAGGGGACTCTCAACCCCAGCTTTATGTCTGTCCAGTATGGATGGGCTGGAGAGGAGGAGGTGGAGGAGGAGCAGGCGAGCCGGTGTGAGGAGAGGATGGTTGTTGTTCCTCCTGGTGGGGATACAGAACCTTTGCCTGTTTGCAGCATGGCCCACATTGCACAGTTCATGTGTAAGTGTCTGTGGCAAGACCCCCATATGATACATATTTTATTCAATAACCTTTACTGGTTGGCCAACTTTCTGGACCCACGGTACAAGTACAAATTTCCTTCTCTCCTTTTGGAGTCACCAAAGGGTTGCACAATGGAATCCTTCAAGAGGTTCACTGTAGATCACCCTCAGACAACAGTGGCGGCAGAGTTACCAGGTCTTTTCAACACCAAGGAATAATGGGGAGAGACACCAACACCAGGTCCAACAGAGGTAAGGGGAAAATGTGCGCAAACTGTGCCATTTTCAATAAACCAGAACATCAGCAAGGGCTATCTGTTCCTGTAACAATGCCAAGGAGGGAGAAGTTGCACAACATCGTAAAGGGGTACTTAAGGGACCATACCTGCAACCTTTCTGACGCTTCAGTTCCCTTTAATTATTGGGTGTCCAAGCTGAACACTTGGCCCGACCTCTCCTTATACACCTTGGAGGTGCTGGCCTGCCCGGCTGCTAGTGTGATGTCACAGCGTGTTTTCAGTTCTGCTGGGGCAATCTTCACTGATAGGTGCTCACACTTCTCCACAGAAAATGCAGACAGGCTTACTTTGATTAAATTCAACAAGGAATAGATTTCTCCACAGTTTGCAATCCCTCCAGATGAGTGCAAGCCAAACTAAATTCCCCCAAAATGTTCATTTTGACTACTGCTGTTAACGTCCACCCCTTGCCATATAAAGCCGTTTCTTTCCTGTGTTAACCATGACTCAGGCCATAGGGCTAATTTTTGTAAACACTATGCACATTGCGCAGTGGCGGACAAACCAGGACAGTACTCCTACTCTAGCCTAAATATTATTTGTCATTGGAGGCCCTTGTGATGGGGACTTCCTGCATCAACCATGACCCAGCCCGTAGGGCTAATTTTTTTAAACAATGCACATCGGTGTGACAACTGCAGCCTTACTGTTCTGTATATGGTCCGTTTTACATCTGTGTGCCTTCCTTTTTTTTGTGGACCGCAAAAAAAAATGGAAGGAGGGTTACATGCAGTCAAAACCTAGACAGATAGATAGCTTGATAGATGGACAGCTGGATTGATAGATAGATAGATTGAGAGATAGATAAATAGACATTTATAATGTCTCTCTCCCCTGCATTTTGTAATCTGACACCCTTTAGTGCCTTGACCAGCTGAGGGAGGATTCTCCGGTCATGATGTCTGTGTAACCAAACCCCCTTATCCTCTAAAATTAAACACACGGACTGCATGCGACTTGGTTCAAATGGCCACAGCAGCCTTTTTATTGCCTATTGTTTTACAGACTAGTACCTTAGGGACGCCGTCCAACGGGCGACCCAAAACAACCACATAACGGTAACAATAGACAATAACATTTACAATACCCCCCGGGGTAGGCCCAGTCCACTACTACTACTCCCCCTGTCCCCGGCCGCAACACACCGACCCAGAGACGAGGTGCCAATCACCCACGGATTGACCCCCACACTTTGGCAGAACCCCGTGCCTGCCACATCCCGGAAACCGAGAGCCACCATACCAAGACAATGACTCCCGGTCCAGCCACCAATCACTTCCAAACCTCTGGACCAGACCTACCCCCACCGCTACTGTGACAAAAGGTATCCCAACTACCCAAAAACATCTCCCACATGACAACACAAAGGGAGGGTGGGCGGGGATCGTTCGGCGTCCGGAAACAGAAGAGGAGGTAACTCCTTCCTCTCCCAGCTAACCCTTTCCCTGCTCCTCCTCTTCCTCCCCGGCTAAAACCATCCCCCAAAGCCATATTAGGCATATACCACTGTCCCTATTAACCCATCACTCCCTACCTCCCCCTTGGTCATGTCGCCCCTCCCCCCAAGTGGGTCCGTGGCTTTCTTGACCAGCTGAGGGAGGATTCTCCGGTCATGATGTCTGTGTAACCAAACCCCCTTATCCTCTAAAATTAAACACACGGACTGCATGCGACTTGGTTCAAATGGCCACAGCAGCCTTTTTATTGCCTATTGTTTTACAGACTAGTACCTTAGGGACGCCGTCCAACGGGCGACCCAAAACAACCACATAACGGTAACAATAGACAATAACATTTACAATACCCCCCGGGGTAGGCCCAGTCCACTACTACTACTCCCCCTGTCCCCGGCCGCAACACACCGACCCAGAGACGAGGTGCCAATCACCCACGGATTGACCCCCACACTTTGGCAGAACCCCGTGCCTGCCACATCCCGGAAACCGAGAGCCACCATACCAAGACAATGACTCCCGGTCCAGCCACCAATCACTTCCAAACCTCTGGACCAGACCTACCCCCACCGCCACAGGACAGACCACGTGACACCTTACGTGGCCTGGACCCGCCACACACCAAAAGCACGCTCCACACCATCCTGCAGACCCAACGCCCATAAATCCAGACCGACCTCGTTGAGGTGCACACCATCACCCCTCCGAAATCGCCAATCAGCCGGCTCCAAATCCCTGTGCCGTACCACAATCCCACCATTCCTGGTCACAAACCTAGCCACTACCCTATTCACCTGGGCCCTGGCCTTATTAACCTTCTCCACCGACCGAGCCCCTCTCCATGCCAACCTGGTCACTATGTCAGACCATACGACCAGCAAACCAGGATACCGCTTCCACAACTGCAGTAAATCAATCTTTATGTCTCGGATCAAATCCCGCGACGCCCTGGCACCAAGATCATTACCCCCCACATGCAATACCAGCACATCCGGGGGCCGCTCAACTTTACAATGGAAACGAAATTCCGGGACCACCCTGCCCCACTCCATGCCCCGAACTCCGATCCATCGAACAGTCGCCTGCACACGATCCAAACCCAGCTGTCGACCATTCGGGCGGACCTCCGCCCGACGGGCACCCCAAAATACGAAGGAGTGCCCCAAGATCCAGATCAGGCACTTCCCTATAACAAATAAAACAAAACGAAAATATCAAAACCAATAACAGCACAACCACCAACACATCAAAAACACACCCCTTTCCTCAAACCTTCCGCACGTAACCAAAGTCCCATGATGCTACAACAACTGCGGTCTCACATACCGCCGAAAACAAGAAGATTCCCATCTACCAATACGCTTTACCACCTCATCTCCAAGCCCCCAACGGGCTGCCTCCGTTGCTGCACCAATTCGGAATGAATGCGACCCGAATTCCTCCGGGCGCTCCTCCGCGTTACGTAGACTTAGCCGCAGCACCGCCACAAACTGAAACCTCGACAAAAACGACCCATTCAAATGCCGCAACAACGGGCCAGGTAAGCCTCCCCTCACGGCCATAAATCTCTCGACTAAACGCACAGGGCACAATTCCTCTCCTGGAACCGCATATAACACCACCAATCTACCACGGCCCAGCTGATCCATTTTTGACCGGCGAATCCGGCACTCCACCTGACTACTGCTCACTTGCACGTCCTCAAACATCAAACCACCACCCGTCACCCTGGACGGGCTCACCAGCTCGCCTATCCGGAACGCCCCATAAAAAGCGAGACCGAAAGCCGTTGTAAATAGAACCGTCTCGTACACAGACTCACAAATGCCGCTCAGGCCACCCACCATCCGTCTCAACAAACCAAACGATACAGGGCGCCTCTTGTCCCTCTCCCGTACGCCACGGCGAAAGCCCCGCAAAGCCTGACGAACCCGAAAATCCTGTGAAACATCACGCTCCCCTCTCATTTTTAACCAAAATGCCACTGCCGACACCCGATGTGCCACAGCCGATGCCGATCGCCCGGCTGAAAAATCCGTACTCACCAATGACAACAAAGCCACCAAGTAATCCACGCTTTCCCCACCAAACATCAGACGCAACAACTCCTCCCATTCAGCCCACACCTTAGCATACCGGCACCAAGTCACCTCGGTCACCGAGTTCCGAATCAAGTCTGAGATCACCGCCTCACCAGATGCCACAAATCCTCGGGGCACTCCACTCCAACTTCGTCCGCCCACGGCAACAGCGCCCGAAACCTGCTGAACTGAAAACGAGACAAAGCATCAGCCACCTCGTTGTCAACACCCGGAACGTGCCTTGCCACTACCTGCACATTCAACTGCAGACATCTCAACACTAAATGCCGCAAATACACCACCACCGGCTCCGACTTAGCAGACAAGTTGTTAATCGCGTGCACCACCGCCTGGTTATCACAATGAAAACACACTTTCCTTCCGGCAAAGTGCGACCCCCATAGCTCCACTGCCACTACAATGGGGAATAGCTCTAACAGAGCCAAATTCCTAACCAAGCCGCTCTCCCGCCACGCCTGTGGCCACTGCCCGACACACCAATGACCTCTGAAGACAGCCCCAAACCCGGCCGACCCCGCCGCATCCGTAAACAGCTGCAACGCCCCGTTAGACGCCACCCTCTCCATCACCAGCGTCCGGCCGTTGAAATGCTGCAAAAATTGATCCCATACTTCCAAATCGTCCCTGATCGCCTTTGTGATCCGCACAAAATGCGCCGGCAACCGTACCCCGGCCGTCGCCGTCGCCAAACGCCTCGCAAACACTCTCCCCATTGGCACAATTCTGCAAGCAAAATTCAATTTTCCAAGCAAAGACTGCACCGCCTTAAGCCGCACCTTCTTCGCCGCTTTTACCCCTGACACCGCGGACCTCAAATCACGGACCTTCTCCGCCGGCAACCTGCATTCCATAGCAATGGTGTCAATTTCAATTCCCAGAAAACACATCACCGGCGCCGGGCCTTCCGTCTTATCCGGCGCCAAAGGAATCCCGAAACTGGCCGCAACTTTTTGCAACGCAAATAGCAAACCCGCACAAACCATCGAACCCGCCGGCCCGACACACAGGAAATCATCCAAGTAATGAATGATGGACGTAAGCCCGGACACGTCCCGAACCACCCACTCAACAAACGAACTAAATGCCTCAAAGTACGAACACGAAATGGAACAGCCCATTGGCAAACAACGATCAACATAATAACTGCCATCCCACCAGCAACCCAACAAATGCTGACTATCTGGATGAACCGGTAACAACCGAAACGCTGCTTCCACATCCGCCTTTGCCATCAATGCACCCCGCCCCGCCGCCCTAACCAGGTCCAACGCCTTATCGAACGACACATAATATACCGCCGACAACTCCGGCGCAATGCCATCATTCACCGATAACCCTTCCGGGTAAGACAAATGATGAATCAGCCGAAATTTATTCCGCTCCTTCTTTGGTACCACCCCCAACGGTGACACCACCAAATTCCCGCACGGCGGGGCGACATAAGGGCCGCCCATCCTGCCCAAAGCCACCTCCCTTTCCAGCTTCTCATCCACCACTTCCGGGTGATCCCGAGCGGAACGCAAATTACGATACGGCGGAACCGATGCATTAACAACCGACGGAATATGAAAACCATCCGAAAAACCAGAACTTAACAACGCCGCCGCCTCCTTGTCCGGATACCTATTTAAAAACGGAACCATCACTTCTACCTTCACCGGCGTCGTCCCTCTTACCAGCCCCATCACCAGCCTTTCCTTTTCCTTTTTTAAAACATTTGGACAAGCTATGTCCCCCCCCACATCCGGAGCATTCATGCTTAAAACGGCACGCCGCTCCAAACCTGCACTGCCCTTCATTGTACTGCCAACACAAACCTTTCTTGAAACTTGCCGGGGACCCGGCCCCCCCCGAACCCCCGGCGCCCCCCCGAAAGGGCTGAGCCGGTGCCGACATCAATCGCATCCATAAGGAAATATCCTTATGGTCCCAACGCATATCTGGCCGCAATGCCTTCCGCTGCCTAAATTGCTCGTCGTAGCGCAGCCACGCCAGTCCGCCATAAACTCGATAAGCCTCCCCTATCGCATCCATGTAGCCGAACAAAGCCGAACAATGCTCCGGCTCCTTCTCCCCGACCACGCTCGCCAAAATCGCAAATGCCTGTAGCCAGTTGGCAAAAGTCCGAGGAATAAGCCTATAACGGCGCTCTTCCTCCTCGTCCTTCTCCTTTTTGGAATCACTCGGCTTAACCCTATCCAAATTAAATTTCTCCAGGGGAAGCAGAGAAAATATCTCCACATATTCCCCTTTCCAAATTTTTTCCCGCACCTCCTTCTTTAAATGGGCCCCCAGCGGGCCCTCAAAACAAACATAAACTTCGCTTTTAGCCCTATCATCTAAGCGCACCACCTCATCCTCCTTCTCCTTTTCCTTCTCCTTTTCCTTCTCCTTTTCCTTCTCCTTTCCCCCCCCCGTCTCACTCCCCCCTTCGCCCCCCCCTCTACTCGCACCCGCTCCGTCACCCCCCGTCGCCGCCGAGGCCCCTAAACCGGCTGCACCCACCCACGCCGCCACCGGCGCCTGGGCCCCCTCCCCCCCCGCTCCCGAAGCCGCCGCCAGCCCCTGCAACAGCCCCAACAATTGACTCCACACTGCGAAACCAGCGGGCGCTGCCGTAGCCGCAGCCGCCCCCCCCCCCGAAGCCCCCCGCCAGCGCAGCCCCTGCCGCCTCCGCGGCCGTCTCACCCGACCGCCGCTCGGCGTCTCCCGAGACCGCCGCCTCGCTGTCCTCCGTCTGTCGCCCATCCGACTCCTCCGAACCGAAAGCCTCTTCCCCCTCCTCGCCGCTGGCCTCATCTTCCATCCGACATCCGGGGGGCGCCGCCGCAGCACCCCCCCCACCACGGCCGCCAGACAGGGCCGCCGCGTGGGCAGAGTCATCCCTGCTCCATCTCTTGCCCCGGGGTGACAACCCAGGAGACCGTCCTGTCCCCCGCGCCGGCACCCCGGGCCTCGACCTCTTGCGCCCGCCCCCCTGCCGACTGCAAGGGGCCTCTGGGCGCGGACGACCAGACGCCCGGCTCCGGATCTCAGCCGTCGTCGCCTCTGGCCCTCCTGGGCTATTGCAGGCCTCCATCCGCCGAGTCCTCCCGCTCCCACGGGAGACTGCCACATCCGGGGGCTGCACAGCGGTACTGAGTGACCCGGCGGTTGCCGCAGGGCTCCCGCCGTCACTCCTTCTCTCAGCCGCACCGGGGTCAGGCACCGCAGACCCCCCCCCCGGCGCCGGACCTACCGCCACGTGCAGCCCCGCGGTCCCCCCGCCGACTGCAGGGGGATCTGCTGGCCTCTCTCCTACGCCGAGCGCGCTCCCGGCCTGGAGCCGCTGCAGTCTCAGTAACTCCAGCCCGGAGGCCGGGACCGGAAGCAGGCCCCGTGCTGGCCACTCCCACCTCCCGACCGCCGCGGCTGGAACGAAGATTCCTCCCGCCGGCCTCTGCAGCAGCCAGACGCTGCTGCTGCGCTGCACTCTGCGGAGGGTCCCTGGAGGGGCTCTTACATCTCCTCCTCGCCCCCCCCCGCGCCCGGGGAATACCTGCGGGGGGGCCGCGACTGGCGCCCGCCGCTGCTGGGGGGACGAGGGGCAAGCGCCGACGGGTTAACCCCGGCAGCCCTGATGTGGGTCTGCACTGCCAGGGGCCCGTGCGCTGCGACCGCTGCCTGAATCAGACGCTGGAGCTCCTGAAGATCTGCCATGGAGGTGCACGTGCAGATCGTTCGGCGTCCGGAAACAGAAGAGGAGGTAACTCCTTCCTCTCCCAGCTAACCCTTTCCCTGCTCCTCCTCTTCCTCCCCGGCTAAAACCATCCCCCAAAGCCATATTAGGCATATACCACTGTCCCTATTAACCCATCACTCCCTACCTCCCCCTTGGTCATGTCGCCCCTCCCCCCAAGTGGGTCCGTGGCTTTCTTTCAAGTGGCACTAAAGGATGCTTAGCCTTATATTTAGCCAAAAAATAAATAATAAAAAAAAACCAATGTGGGTTCCCCACTATTTTTTGTAGCCAGCTAGACTAAAGTAGACCATAGCTGGCAACTTCACCTTGGCTGGTAATCCAAAATAGAGAGCGCCCAACGCTGTTATTTTAAATTAAATAAAATAAATAATTTAAAACAAAAAACGTAGGTCTTCCCAAATTGGATCACCAGCCAAGGTAAAGTGGACAGCTGTGGTCTGGTATTCTCAGACTAGGGAGGTCTATGCTTATTGGACCCTCTCTAGCGTAAAAATAGCAGGCCGCAGCAGCCCCAGAAGTGGCACATCCATTAGATGCCCCATTCCTGGCTCTTCAGCCCAGCTCATCCCATTGCCCTGGTGCGGTGGCAAACGGGGTAATATATGGGGTTGATACAAGCTGTGTAATGTCATCTGGCATCAAGTTTTCGCATTAGTGATGTCACAGCATCTATCAGATACCTGACATCACAAACCCAGTCAGTAATAAAAAAAATAGACTACTAAAAATTTTTTATTAGAAAAGACACTCCCCAAACCATTCCCTCTTTCACCAATTTATTGAAAAGAAAAAACAAATCCGGGTTTCACGGAATCTACTTAGGGGGTCCCACAGCGATGCATACCATACTCATTGTCCCAGTAGTGCAGTGACCTGAGCTAACATCATCAGGTCAGGCCAGGTCACTGCAGGGCATAACGAGCTGACCCCCACCCTGCTGTGCACCCCAATTTGGGATGTATTCCACCTGTCTAGATTTTGGCGGTTGGTGACTGTTCACATTCAGTCATCAGGCCTTGTCCACAGGCTATTTACTTCATGCAGCATTTGCTCGGACCTGTCCCGCCCACAGCCATGACTCCGTCATGGGTACGGGATTGAAATAGACCAGGTGAGTGCTGCTAAGAGCAGTTCTACTATTCATATGTGAGGCCGTATGGCACATTTTATAAAAATATTTTAGTGTAGGACTGCCTCAAATGAGATTTGCTGTGACGTGGCGAGGTAGCTCAAGAAATTGCAATTTTTTGCCAAAAATCTCAAATTTTTTATAATAAGTACAGTTTGGAATTTTTAGTGCTGAAGTGCACATTTAGTGAGGGCATAACGAGCGCAGACATCTTGAGGTTAGCTGAGCTTATTACCTGAAGTGATGAACTCTGCTGAACTCATGACGTCAGCACTCATCACTGAGTTCCATGGCCGTTGAGTTCTCACGTGAACTGTCCCGTGAGCCAGTGACGTCACCGCTAGTCACAGTCTCGGGCTGCCCGTGAGACTTGATGTGAAAAAGCGGCATCATGAAAGTCTGTGACGAGTGCTGGCATCACGAGTTCAGCGGAGATTACCACTGCAGGTAACGATCTGAGCTAACCTCCTGATGTTGGTGCTGACACTGCTGTGTGAGTCACTGCAGGGCTGGTCAGGGCAGTGTGACATAGGCTGCAGGGGCACCGATAGGCTGAAGCCACACGTACATTTTTTCGTGTGGCTTCAGGGGAGCCCAGCAACCATATGTCAGAAATGCATATATGCATATTCTCCAGGCTCTCCTCATTCAGTTTCACCACTTTCCCATACATTTCAACCTTTTCCTCAGGCCCCAGACCTCTTTGTTGGGTCCAGCAGAAAATTATTCGCATTTGCAATTGACTTGCATTGTACTCGCTATTCGAAACGAATATGCGAGTATTACAAAGTACTCGTTACGAGTAGAGCGATTACAAATATTGCAAATATTACAGTACACGCTCATCTATACTAATAACCCTCTGCTGTGAGTGTGAGATGAGGGTTATGCAACTGTGATCCTATCTTGCAATTGGATCACAGCTGCGGAGAAGGAGGGAGCACTCTCTCCCTCTCCTCCATGGCCTGTCTCTGCGTACATCGCACTGTGGTGAGATGACGTGCAAGTGAAGTGTGATGTTTCACATGCACCCATAGACTTGAATGGGGATGTGTGAGCTGAGACTTGCTGCCAAACGCAGAATGTTGCAAAACGATATGGCATGAGAAATGAATCGCAGATGGACACTGCCCCATAATTTTGCACTGGTGCGAGTGCAATCCGATGTTTTACCGAATTGTACTTGTCTGTGCAAAAAGGCAAGTGGAACCAAGGCCTTACACTGAAACTGCTTCCTGCTGTAACCTGGACATGCCCTCAGGGCTGTCCAGATCACAGCTCTGGGAGGAGACCCTCGCCATCTTTGTGGAGCCCACAGCATATGCTGTGTGCTGCACTTTTCCCCTGTTACCCACTCTGTGTTCAGTGCCAGTGGAGCTGTGACAGGAGGAGTTGAGAAGACACCAGGCTCACAGGAGGAGGTGCCAGGAGCGGAGGTCAGGAATGGGTTGAGTACTGGTGTCGGGCAGCCTTAATCGCACCCTAAATGATCCTGGTGTGCTGCTCCCCCCTTCCCCATTCCCCCCTCTGCTCCCCGCTGCTAAAATAGAAATACAGTTAGGTCCAGAAATATTTGGACAGTGACACAAGTTTTGTTATTTTAGCTGTTTACAAAAACATGTTCAGAAATACAATTATATATATAATATATGGGCTGAAAGTGCACACTCCCAGCTGCAATATGAGAGTTTTCACATCCAAATCGGAGAAAGGGTTTAGGAATCATAGCTCTGTAATGCATAGCCTCCTCTTTTTCAAGGGACCAAAAGTAATTGGACAAGGGACTCTAAGGGCTGCAATTAACTCTGAAGGCATCTCCCTCGTTAACCTGTAATCAATGAAGTAGTTAAAAGGTCTGGAGTTGATTACAGGTGTGTGGTTTTGCATTTGGAAGCTGTTGCTGGGACCAGACAACATGCGGTCTAAGGAACTCTCAATTGAGGTGAAGCAGAACATCCTGAGGCTGAAAAAAAAGAAAAAATCCATCAGAGAGATAGCAGACATGCTTGGAGTAGCAAAATCAACAGTCGGGTACATTCTGAGAAAAAAGGAATTGACTGGTGAGCTTGGGAACTCAAAAAGGCCTGGGCGTCCACGGATGACAACAGTGGTGGATGATCGCCGCATACTTTCTTTGGTGAAGAAGAACCCGTTCACAACATCAACTGAAGTCCAGAACACTCTCAGTGAAGTAGGTGTATCTGTCTCTAAGTCAACAGTAAAGAGAAGACTCCATGAAAGTAAATACAAAGGGTTCACATCTAGATGCAAACCATTCATCAATTCCAAAAATAGACAGGCCAGAGTTAAATTTGCTGAAAAACACCTCATGAAGCCAGCTCAGTTCTGGAAAAGTATTCTATGGACAGATGAGACAAAGATCAACCTGTACCAGATTGATGGGAAGAAAAACGTTTGGAGAAGAAACGGAACGGCACATGATCCAAGGCACACCACATCCTCTGTAAAACATGATGGAGGCAACGTGATGGCATGGGCATGCATGGCTTTCAATGGCACTGGGTCACTTGTGTTTATTGATGACATAACAGCAGACAAGAGTAGCCGGATGAATTCTGAAGTGTACCGGGATATACTTTCAGCCCAGATTCAGCCAAATGCCGCAAAGTTGATCGGACGGCGCTTCATAGTACAGATGGACAATGACCCCAAGCATACAGCCAAAGCTACCCAGGAGTTCATGAGTGCAAAAAAGTGGAACATTCTGCAATGGCCAAGTCAATCACCAGATCTTAACCCAATTGAGCATGCATTTCACTTGCTCAAATCCAGACTTAAGACGGAAAGACCCACAAACAAGCAAGACCTGAAGGCTGCGGCTGTAAAGGCCTGGAAAAGCATTAAGAAGGAGGAAACCCAGCGTTTGGTGATGTCCATGGGTTCCAGACTTAAGGCAGTGATTGCCTCCAAAGGATTCGCAACAAAATATTGAAAATAAAAATATTTTGTTTGGGTTTGGTTTATTTGTCCAATTACTTTTGACCTCCTAAAATGTGGAGTGTTTGTAAAGAAATGTGTACAATTCCTACAATTTCTATCAGATATTTTTGTTCAAACCTTCAAATTAAACGTTACAATCTGCACTTGAATTCTGTTGTAGAGGTTTCATTTCAAATCCAATGTGGTGGCATGCAGAGCCCAACTCGCGAAAATTGTGTCACTGTCCAAATATTTCTGGACCTAACTGTACTTACCTGCCTAGCGACGTCGCTGTGACCGGCGAACTGCCTCCTTTCTAAGAGGGCGGTTCGTTCAGCGTCACAGCGACGTCACAGCAGCGTCACTGAGCCACCGCCCAATAGAAGTGGAGGGGCGGAGATGAGCGGGACGTAACATCCCGCCCACCTCCTTCCTTTCGCATTGTGGCCAGGAGGCAGGTAAGGAGAGCTTCCTCGTTCCTACTGTGTCACACAGAGCGATGTGTGCTGCCGCAGGAACGAGGAACAACTTCGTTACTGCTGCAGTAACGATATTTGAGAATGGACCCCCATGTACCGATGAGCGATTTTGCATGTTTTTGCGACGATGCAAAATCGCTCATAGGTGTCACACGCAACGGCATCGCTAATGCGGCCAGATGTGCGTCACAAATTCCATGACCCCAACGACTTCGCATTAGCGATGTCGTAGCGTGTAAAGCCCGCTTTAGTCAAATAGCCCTTACACAGCCTGGAGGTATGTTTGGGATCATTGTCCTGTTGAAAAATAAATGATGGTCCAACTAAACGCAAACCAGATGGAATAGCATGCCGCTGCAAGATGCTGTGGTAGCCATGCTGGTTCTGTATGCCTTCAATTTTGAATAAATCCCCAACAATGTCACCAGCAAAGCACCCCCACACCATCACACCTCCTCCTCCATGCTTCACGGTGGGAACCAAGCATGTAGAGTCCATCCGTTCACCTTTTCTACACAAGACACTGTGGTTGGATCCAAAGATCTCAAATTTGGACTCATCAGACCACAGTACAGATTTCCACTGGTCTAATGTCCATTCCTTGTGTTCTTTAGCCCAAACAAGTCTCTTCTGCTTGTTGCCTGTCCTTAGTAGTGGTTTCCTAGCAGCTATTTTACCATGAAGGCCTGCTGCACAAAGTCTCCTCTTAATAGTTGTTCTAGAGATGAGAAGGTGTGTCCAAACTTTTGGTCACGCTCCCGGGGTCCCGGAAACGCTCCGTACCCACTGATCCGGTCTCGGTGTCACAGCAACGCTCCGTACTTACTGATCCGGTCTCGGTATCACGACACTGCTCCGTACGCACTGATCCGGTCTCGGTGTCACGACATGGCTCCCTACCCACTGATCTGGTCTCAGCGTCACGACACCGCTCCGTACCCACTGATCCAGTCCACATGCTCACCGATCGCGGCCGCAGCTCTTGCTCCCCTGCGTCCCTCCGGCCTCCTTTATTTGCCTCTGGCTCCCGAGCTTCATGCATGTGTATTAGGGCGGGGCCGCGCTCACAAACCTGGTGTTATAGGGCCAGCATCCCTGGAACAGGATGTGGCTGATTGCAGGTGCAGGGTATAAAAGACTTCCTGTTACTTATGGGTGGTGCCTGATCAACGTGTTTCCATAGCTAGGTGTTCAGGTCCCTCTGTACCTTATCTCCTGTTTAACACAGTCTCTTCCGCAGAGTCCGTCTGTCTCCTCAACCTGGTCCTGACTGCTAATTCCCCAGGATGTCTCTCGGTGACTATCTGCTGAGGATCCCGCCACCTTCCATCAGCCTGTACCCATCACCGATCCCCGACTTCACCTGGTAACATCAGCCTGCATGTCTCGCTGGACCGGGACCCCGTCTGTTGTTCCTTCCCGGCACCTGAACCCGGTTCCAGTCATCCGTCCTGCCTACGGTGCTCGTTGGACTCAGAGACAATCCTGTGCAGATCCCTAAAGGACTCTTATCCTGTACCCCTAGTGTTCCGGCTACCGTGCATCTAGGCCCTCTGGTGGGTTGATTGGACAGTCCCTGTATAGGGGTTAGATTAAGGAATAACGTTTGGAACTCCATTCTATGTCTGAACTGGGTGCAAAAAACCTAAAAAACATCACTATGGGGAGATAAGGTATGCACACCAGTGACTATGGAAGGGGAATACATGTAATAGCAGAAACTGCTGTGTGAATACTGACATGAAAAATTCAATAGCTATATGTATAGAATGAAATGTGAAAAATGGAACCTGCATTGCTGCCATGAATATATGAATAAAGAGAAATTTAGCTACTGAATTGATCAATGCAATAGAGCCCCAACACTACGCCAAAGTATTTCTCTACGTTGGGGTCCCTAGCTTGTGTGTGTCCTCTCATGCAGTTAAAAAACTTACCGTGTATGGGAAACTGAGACCCAGGCTATATATACGATGTGGATTGGCAATAGGTGTGTATGGGGAGGGTTCACAAACGAAAAACTACTAACATTAAGGAATAACGTTTGGAAATCCATTCTATGTCTGAACTGGGTGCAAAAAACCTAAAAAACATCACTATGGGGAGATAAGGTATGCACACCAGTGACTATGGAAGGGGAATACATGTAATAGCAGAAACTGCTGTGTGATTACTGACATGAAAAATTCAATAGCTATATGTATAGAATGAAATGTGAAAAATGGAACCTGCATTGCTGCCATGAATATATGAATAAAGAGAAATTTAGCTACTGAATTGATCAATGCAATAGAGCCCCAACACTACGCCAAAGTATTTCTCTACGTTGGGGTCCCTAGCTTGTGTGTGTCCTCTCATGCAGTTAAAAAACTTACCGTGTATGGGAAACTGAGACCCAGGCTATATATACGATGTGGATTGGCAATAGGTGTGTATGGGGAGGGTTCACAAACGAAAAACTACTAACATTAAGGAATAACGTTTGGAACTCCATTCTATGTCTGAACTGGGTGCAAAAAACCTAAAAAACATCACTATGGGGAGATAAGGTATGCACACCAGTGACTATGGAAGGGGAATACATGTAATAGCAGAAACTGCTGTGTGAATACTGACATGAAAAATTCAATAGCTATATGTATAGAATGAAATGTGAAAAATGGAACCTGCATTGCTGCCATGAATATATGAATAAAGAGAAATTTAGCTACTGAATTCATAGTTTTTAAGGTTGAAGGGAGACTCTAAGTCCATCTAGTTCAACTCGTAGCCTAACATGTTGATCCAGAGGAAGGCAAAAAACCCCAATGTGGCAAACAAGTTCCAATGGGGAAAAAAATTTCCTTCCTGACTCCACATCCGGCAATCAGACTAGTTCCCTGGATCAATACCCTGTCATAAAATCTAATATACATAACTGGTTATATTAAATTTTTCAAGAAAGGCATCCAGGCTCTGCTTAAATGTTAGTAGTGAATCACTCATTACAACATCATGCGGCAGAGAGTTCCATAGTCTCACTGCTCGTACAGTAAAGAATCCTCGTCTGTGATTATGATTAAACCTTCTTTCCTCAAGACGTAGCGGATGCCCCCGTGTTCCAGTCGCAGGCCTAGGTGTAAATAGATCTTTGGAAAGGTCTCTGTACTGTCCCCTCATATATTTATACATTGTGATTAGATCTCCCCTAAGCCTTCGTTTTTCCAGACTAAATAACCCCAAGTTTAATAACCTGTCTTCGTATTGCAGCCCCCCCATTCCTCTAATAATCTTGGTCGCTCTTCTTTGCACCCTCTCCAGTTCAGCTATGTCCTTCTTATATATCGGTGACCAGAATTGTACACAGTATTCTAAGTGCGGTCGCACTAGTGACTTGTACAGAGGTAGAACTATATTTTTTTCATGAACACTTATACCTCTTTTAATACATCCCATTATTTTATTAGCCCTGGCAGCAGCTGCCTGACACTGTCCACTAAAGTGAAGTTTACCATCCACCCATACACCCAAGTCTTTTTCTGTGTCTGTTTTACCCAGTGTTCTACAATTAAGTACATAATCATAAATGTTATTTCCTCTACCCAAGTGCATGACCTTACATTTATCTACATTAAACTTCAATTGCCACTTCTCAGCCCAATCCTCCAATTTACATAAATCTCCCTGTAATATAAAATTATCCTCCTCTGTATTGATTACCCTGCAGAGTTTAGTATCATCTGCAAATATTGAAATTCTACTCCGCATGCCCCCAACAAGGTCATTTATAAATATGTTGAAAAGAAGCGGGCCGAATACTGACCCCTGTGGTACCCCACTATGAACTGAGACCCAGTCCGAGTACGTACCATTAATAACCACCCTTTGTTTCCTATCACTGAGCCAGTTTTTAACCCAGTTACACATATTTTCCCCTATCCCCATTATTCTCATTTTATGTACCAACCTTTTGTGTGGCACCGTATCAAAAGCTTTTGAAAAGTCCATATACACAACATCCACTGCATTTCCCTGGTCCAGGCTTGAACTTACCTCTTCATAGAAGCTGATCAAATTAGTTTGACAGGATCGATCCCTCATAAACCCATGTTGATACTCTGTCATAAGGTTATTTTTCTTTAGATACTCCAGTATAGCATCTCTCAAGAAACCCTCAAGGATTTTACCAACCGTAGAGGTTAAACTTACCGGCCTATAATTTCCCGGCTCAGTTTTTGTCCCCTTTTTGAATATTGGCACCACATTTGCTATGCGCCAGTCCTGCGGTACCGACCCTGTTATTAAGGAATCTGAGAAGATTAAAAATAATGGTCTATCTATCACAGAACTCAATTCCTGTAGTACTCTGGGGTGTATGCCATCCGGGCCCGGAGATTTGTCAACCTTAGTGATTTTGAGGCGGCGGCGTACTTCCTGCTGGGTTAAGCAGGTAATATTCAAGGGTGAATTTATGGCATCACTGGTCATGTCATCTGCCATGGCATTTTCTTGTATAAAAACCGTAGAAAAAAAGTCATTCAGCAGGTTGGCTTTACCCTCATCCCCTTCCACCATTTCACCAAGACTATTTTTAAGGGGGCCAACACTATCGCTTTTCAGTTTTTTACTGTTTATGCAGTTAAAGAATATTTTAGGATTATTTTTACTTTCTCTCGCAATGAGTCTCTCTGTCTCAAACTTAGCTAACTTAATTTGCTTTTTACATATTTTATTTAATTTTCTATAATTATATAATGCCTCATCACTACCTACCCTCTTTAATTGTTTTAAGGCTTTCTGTTTTTCTTTTATTGCTTCCCTTACAGCTCTATTTAGCCATAGGGGTTTCCTCCTATTTCTAGCATGTTTGTTCCCATAGGGTATATTTTCTGCACAAGCCCTATTCAGGATGCTCATAAAAGTCTCCCATTTGCTTTGTGTACTTTTATTACTTAGTACATCATCCCAGTTTATTGCACTAAGATCATCTCTCAACCGTTTAAAATTTGCTTTCCTGAAGTTTAGTGTCCTTGTAGCCCCTCTACTATACATCTTACTAAAGAATACATGAAAACTTATTATTTTGTGATCACTATTCCCCAAGTAACCCCCAACTTGTATATTTGATATGCGGTCTGGCCTATTGGTTAGTACAAGGTCTAGTAGTGCTCCCCCTCTTGTGGGGTCCTGTACCATTTGTGAAAGGTAATTATCTTTCATTGTTATCAAAAATCTATTTCCTTTGCTGGAACTGCAAGTTTCTGTTCCCCAATTTATATCAGGATAGTTAAAGTCCCCCATAATAATTACCTCTCCGAGACTCGCTGCTTTATCAATTTGCTTTATGAGGAGATTCTCTACCTCTTCCATAATATTCGGCGTCTTATAACACACCCCTATCAGTATTTTATTATTCACTCTCCCCCCCCTTATCTCCACCCATAGGGACTCTACATTCTCAGTACCCTCACATATGTTGTCACGCAGGATGGGTTTTAAGGATGATTTTACATATAGACACACACCTCCCCCTCGCTTATTTGTACGGTCATTCCTGAATAGGCTATAACCCTGTAAATTAACAGCCCAGTCATAGCTCTCATCCAGCCATGTCTCTGATATCCCCACTATATCATAATTTTCTTCCAACAATATTAATTCTAATTCCTCCACCTTATTTGTGAGGCTTCGGGCATTAGTGTACATGCACGTTACGTATGACTCTGTACCTATATTCCTGCTTACTGTATTGACTGTCCTAACCCTTCCCCCCGTACCACCCCCAATTTCATTACTTGTGCCCTGGTCACTATCTGCACTACATTCCCCTTCTATAAAGTGAATACCCTCGCCCCCCATTCCTAGTTTAAACACTCCTCCAACCTTCTAGCCATTTTCTGCCCCAGCAGAGCTGCACCCTCCCCATTAAGATGCAGCCCATCCCTAGCATAGAATCTGTAGCCAACTGAAAAGTCGGCCCAATTCTCCAGGAACCCAAAACCCTCTTTCCTACACCAATTCTTGAGCCACCTGTTAACCTCCCTGATCTCTCTTTGCCTCTCTGGTGTGGCTCGTGGCACAGGTAGTATTTCCGAAAATACCACCTTTGAGGTCCATGCTTTAAGCTTACTACCTAATTCCCTGAAATCATCTTTAAGGACATTCCACCTACCTCTAACATTGTCATTTGTGCCAATATGTACAATGACCGCTGGGTCCTCCCCAGCCCCTCCCAGTAATCTGTCAACCCGATCAGCGATCAATTGATCAATGCAATAGAGCCCCAACACTACGCCAAAGTATTTCTCTACGTTGGGGTCCCTAGCTTGTGTGTGTCCTCTCATGCAGTTAAAAAACTTACTGTGTATGGGAAACTGAGACCCAGGCTATATATACGATGTGGATTGGCAATAGGTGTGTATGGGGAGGGTTCACAAACGAAAAACTACTAACATTAAGGAATAACGTTTGGAACTCCATTCTATATCTGAACTGGGTGCAAAAAACCTAAAAAACATCACTATGGGGAGATAAGGTATGCACACCAGTGACTATGGAAGGGGAATACATGTAATAGCAGAAACTGCTGTGTGAATACTGACATGAAAAATTCAATAGCTATATGTATAGAATGAAATGTGAAAAATGGAACCTGCATTGCTGCCATGAATATATGAATAAAGAGAAATTTAGCTACTGAATTGATCAATGCAATAGAGCCCCAACACTACGCCAAAGTATTTCTCTACGTTGGGGTCCCTAGCTTGTGTGTGTCCTCTCATGCAGTTAAAAAACTTACCGTGTATGGGAAACTGAGACCCAGGCTATATATACGATGTGGATTGGCAATAGGTGTGTATGGGGAGGGTTCACAAACGAAAAACTACTAACATTAAGGAATAACGTTTGGAACTCCATTCTATGTCTGAACTGGGTGCAAAAAACCTAAAAAACATCACTATGGGGAGATAAGGTATGCACACCAGTGACTATGGAAGGGGAATACATGTAATAGCAGAAACTGCTGTGTGAATACTGACATGAAAAATTCAATAGCTATATGTATAGAATGAAATGTGAAAAATGGAACCTGCATTGCTGCCATGAATATATGAATAAAGAGAAATTTAGCTACTGAATTGATCAATGCAATAGAGCCCCAACACTACGCCAAAGTATTTCTCTACGTTGGGGTCCCTAGCTTGTGTGTGTCCTCTCATGCAGTTAAAAAACTTACCGTGTATGGGAAACTGAGACCCAGGCTATATATACGATGTGGATTGGCAATAGGTGTGTATGGGGAGGGTTCACAAATGAAAAACTACTAACATTAAGGAATAACGTTTGGAACTCCATTCTATGTCTGAACTGGGTGCAAAAAACCTAAAAAACATCACTATGGGGAGATAAGGTATGCACACCAGTGACTATGGAAGGGGAATACATGTAATAGCAGAAACTGCTGTGTGAATACTGACATGAAAAATTCAATAGCTATATGTATAGAATGAAATGTGAAAAATGGAACCTGCATTGCTGCCATGAATATATGAATAAAGAGAAATTTAGCTACTGAATTGATCAATGCAATAGAGCCCCAACACTACGCCAAAGTATTTCTCTACGTTGGGGTCCCTAGCTTGTGTGTGTCCTCTCATGCAGTTAAAAAACTTACCGTGTATGGGAAACTGAGACCCAGGCTATATATACGATGTGGATTGGCAATAGGTGTGTATGGGGAGGGTTCACAAATGAAAAACTACTAACATTAAGGAATAACGTTTGGAACTCCATTCTATGTCTGAACTGGGTGCAAAAAACCTAAAAAACATCACTATGGGGAGATAAGGTATGCACACCAGTGACTATGGAAGGGGAATACATGTAATAGCAGAAACTGCTGTGTGAATACTGACATGAAAAATTCAATAGCTATATGTATAGAATGAAATGTGAAAAATGGAACCTGCATTGCTGCCATGAATATATGAATAAAGAGAAATTTAGCTACTGAATTGATCAATGCAATAGAGCCCCAACACCCAGTTTTTTAACTGCATGAGAGGACACACACAAGCTAGGGACCCCAACGTAGAGAAATACTTTGGCGTAGTGTTGGGGCTCTATTGCATTGATCAATTCAGTAGCTAAATTTCTCTTTATTCATATATTCATGGCAGCAATGCAGGTTCCATTTTTCACATTTCATTCTATACATATAGCTATTGAATTTTTCATGTCAGTATTCACACAGCAGTTTCTGCTATTACATGTATTCCCCTTCCATAGTCACTGGTGTGCATACCTTATCTCCCCATAGTGATGTTTTTTAGGTTTTTTGCACCCAGTTCAGACATAGAATGGAGTTCCAAACGTTATTCCTTAATGTTAGTAGTTTTTCGTTTGTGAACCCTCCCCATACACACCTATTGCCAATCCACATCGTATATATAGCCTGGGTCTCAGTTTCCCATACACGGTAAGTTTTTTAACTGCATGAGAGGACACACACAAGCTAGGGACCCCAACGTAGAGAAATACTTTGGCGTAGTGTTGGGGCTCTATTGCATTGATCAATTCAGTAGCTAAATTTCTCTTTATTCATATATTCATGGCAGCAATGCAGGTTCCATTTTTCACATTTCATTCTATACATATAGCTATTGAATTTTTCATGTCAGTATTCACACAGCAGTTTCTGCTATTACATGTATTCCCCTTCCATAGTCACTGGTGTGCATACCTTATCTCCCCATAGTGATGTTTTTTAGGTTTTTTGCACCCAGTTCAGACATAGAATGGAGTTCCAAACGTTATTCCTTAATGTTAGTAGTTTTTCGTTTGTGAACCCTCCCCATACACACCTATTGCCAATCCACATCGTATATATAGCCTGGGTCTCAGTTTCCCATACACGGTAAGTTTTTTAACTGCATGAGAGGACACACACAAGCTAGGGACCCCAACGTAGAGAAATACTTTGGCGTAGTGTTGGGGCTCTATTGCATTGAACAATTCAGTAGCTAAATTTCTCTTTATTCATATATTCATGGCAGCAATGCAGGTTCCATTTTTCACATTTCATTCTATACATATAGCTATTGAATTTTTCATGTCAGTAGTCACACAGCAGTTTCTGCTATTACATGTATTCCCCTTCCATAGTCACTGGTGTGCATACCTTATCTCCCCATAGTGATGTTTTTTAGGTTTTTTGCACCCAGTTCAGACATAGAATGGAGTTCAAAACGTTATTCCTTAATGTTAGTAGTTTTTCGTTTGTGAACCCTCCCCATACACACCTATTGCCAATCCACATCGTATATATAGCCTGGGTCTCAGTTTCCCATACACGGTAAGTTTTTTAACTGCATGAGAGGACACACACAAGCTAGGGACCCCAACGTAGAGAAATACTTTGGCGTAGTGTTGGGGCTCTATTGCATTGATCAATTCAGTAGCTAAATTTCTCTTTATTCATATATTCATGGCAGCAATGCAGGTTCCATTTTTCACATTTCATTCTATACATATAGCTATTGAATTTTTCATGTCAGTATTCACACAGCAGTTTCTGCTATTACATGTATTCCCCTTCCATAGTCACTGGTGTGCATACCTTATCTCCCCATAGTGATGTTTTTTAGGTTTTTTGCACCCAGTTCAGACATAGAATGGAGTTCCAAACGTTATTCCTTAATGTTAGTAGTTTTTCGTTTGTGAACCCTCCCCATACACACCTATTGCCAATCCACATCGTATATATAGCCTGGGTCTCAGTTTCCCATACACGGTAAGTTTTTTAACTGCATGAGAGGACACACACAAGCTAGGGACCCCAACGTAGAGAAATACTTTGGCGTAGTGTTGGGGCTCTATTGCATTGATCAATTCAGTAGCTAAATTTCTCTTTATTCATATATTCATGGCAGCAATGCAGGTTCCATTTTTCACATTTCATTCTATACATATAGCTATTGAATTTTTCATGTCAGTATTCACACAGCAGTTTCTGCTATTACATGTATTCCCCTTCCATAGTCACTGGTGTGCATACCTTATCTCCCCATAGTGATGTTTTTTAGGTTTTTTGCACCCAGTTCAGACATAGAATGGAGTTCCAAACGTTATTCCTTAATGTTAGTAGTTTTTCGTTTGTGAACCCTCCCCATACACACCTATTGCCAATCCACATCGTATATATAGCCTGGGTCTCAGTTTCCCATACACGGTAAGTTTTTTAACTGCATGAGAGGACACACACAAGCTAGGGACCCCAACGTAGAGAAATACTTTGGCGTAGTGTTGGGGCTCTATTGCATTGATCAATTCAGTAGCTAAATTTCTCTTTATTCATATATTCATGGCAGCAATGCAGGTTCCATTTTTCACATTTCATTCTATACATATAGCTATTGAATTTTTCATGTCAGTATTCACACAGCAGTTTCTGCTATTACATGTATTCCCCTTCCATAGTCACTGGTGTGCATACCTTATCTCCCCATAGTGATGTTTTTTAGGTTTTTTGCACCCAGTTCAGACATAGAATGGAGTTCCAAACGTTATTCCTTAATGTTAGTAGTTTTTCGTTTGTGAACCCTCCCCATACACACCTATTGCCAATCCACATCGTATATATAGCCTGGGTCTCAGTTTCCCATACACGGTAAGTTTTTTAACTGCATGAGAGGACACACACAAGCTAGGGACCCCAACGTAGAGAAATACTTTGGCGTAGTGTTGGGGCTCTATTGCATTGATCAATTCGGTATCTAAATTTCTCTTTATTCATATATTCATGGCAGCAATGCAGGTTCCATTTTTCACATTTCATTCTATACAAATAGCTATTGAATTTTTCATGTCAGTATTCACACAGCAGTTTCTGCTATTACATGTATTCCCCTTCCATAGTCACTGGTGTGCATACCTTATCTCCCCATAGTGATGTTTTTTAGGTTTTTTGCACCCAGTTCAGACATAGAATGGAGTTCCAAACGTTATTCCTTAATGTTAGTAGTTTTTCGTTTGTGAACCCTCCCCATACACACCTATTGCCAATCCACATCGTATATATAGCCTGGGTCTCAGTTTCCCATACACGGTAAGTTTTTTAACTGCATGAGAGGACACACACAAGCTAGGGACCCCAACGTAGAGAAATACTTTGGCGTAGTGTTGGGGCTCTATTGCATTGATCAATTCAGTAGCTAAATTTCTCTTTATTCATATATTCATGGCAGCAATGCAGGTTCCATTTTTCACATTTCATTCTATACATATAGCTATTGAATTTTTCATGTCAGTATTCACACAGCAGTTTCTGCTATTACATGTATTCCCCTTCCATAGTCACTGGTGTGCATACCTTATCTCCCCATAGTGATGTTTTTTAGGTTTTTTGCACCCAGTTCAGACATAGAATGGAGTTCCAAACGTTATTCCTTAATGTTAGTAGTTTTTCGTTTGTGAACCCTCCCCATACACACCTATTGCCAATCCACATCGTATATATAGCCTGGGTCTCAGTTTCCCATACACGGTAAGTTTTTTAACTGCATGAGAGGACACACACAAGCTAGGGACCCCAACGTAGAGAAATACTTTGGCGTAGTGTTGGGGCTCTATTGCATTGATCAATTCAGTAGCTAAATTTCTCTTTATTCATATATTCATGGCAGCAATGCAGGTTCCATTTTTCACATTTCATTCTATACATATAGCTATTGAATTTTTCATGTCAGTATTCACACAGCAGTTTCTGCTATTACATGTATTCCCCTTCCATAGTCACTGGTGTGCATACCTTATCTCCCCATAGTGATGTTTTTTAGGTTTTTTGCACCCAGTTCAGACATAGAATGGAGTTCCAAACGTTATTCCTTAATGTTAGTAGTTTTTCATTTGTGAACCCTCCCCATACACACCTATTGCCAATCCACATCGTATATATAGCCTGGGTCTCAGTTTCCCATACACGGTAAGTTTTTTAACTGCATGAGAGGACACACACAAGCTAGGGACCCCAACGTAGAGAAATACTTTGGCGTAGTGTTGGGGCTCTATTGCATTGATCAATTCAGTAGCTAAATTTCTCTTTATTCATATATTCATGGCAGCAATGCAGGTTCCATTTTTCACATTTCATTCTATACATATAGCTATTGAATTTTTCATGTCAGTATTCACACAGCAGTTTCTGCTATTACATGTATTCCCCTTCCATAGTCACTGGTGTGCATACCTTATCTCCCCATAGTGATGTTTTTTAGGTTTTTTGCACCCAGTTCAGACATAGAATGGAGTTCCAAACGTTATTCCTTAATGTTAGTAGTTTTTCATTTGTGAACCCTCCCCATACACACCTATTGCCAATCCACATCGTATATATAGCCTGGGTCTCAGTTTCCCATACACGGTAAGTTTTTTAACTGCATGAGAGGACACACACAAGCTAGGGACCCCAACGTAGAGAAATACTTTGGCGTAGTGTTGGGGCTCTATTGCATTGATCAATTCAGTAGCTAAATTTCTCTTTATTCATATATTCATGGCAGCAATGCAGGTTCCATTTTTCACATTTCATTCTATACATATAGCTATTGAATTTTTCATGTCAGTATTCACACAGCAGTTTCTGCTATTACATGTATTCCCCTTCCATAGTCACTGGTGTGCATACCTTATCTCCCCATAGTGATGTTTTTTAGGTTTTTTGCACCCAGTTCAGACATAGAATGGAGTTCCAAACGTTATTCCTTAATGTTAGTAGTTTTTCGTTTGTGAACCCTCCCCATACACACCTATTGCCAATCCACATCGTATATATAGCCTGGGTCTCAGTTTCCCATACACGGTAAGTTTTTTAACTGCATGAGAGGACACACACAAGCTAGGGACCCCAACGTAGAGAAATACTTTGGCGTAGTGTTGGGGCTCTATTGCATTGATCAATTCAGTAGCTAAATTTCTCTTTATTCATATATTCATGGCAGCAATGCATGTTCCATTTTTCACATTTCATTCTATACATATAGCTATTGAATTTTTCATGTCAGTATTCACACAGCAGTTTCTGCTATTACATGTATTCCCCTTCCATAGTCACTGGTGTGCATACCTTATCTCCCCATAGTGATGTTTTTTAGGTTTTTTGCACCCAGTTCAGACATAGAATGGAGTTCCAAACGTTATTCCTTAATGTTAGTAGTTTTTCGTTTGTGAACCCTCCCCATACACACCTATTGCCAATCCACATCGTATATATAGCCTGGGTCTCAGTTTCCCATACACGGTAAGTTTTTTAACTGCATGAGAGGACACACACAAGCTAGGGACCCCAACGTAGAGAAATACTTTGGCGTAGTGTTGGGGCTCTATTGCATTGATCAATTCAGTAGCTAAATTTCTCTTTATTCATATATTCATGGCAGCAATGCAGGTTCCATTTTTCACATTTCATTCTATACATATAGCTATTGAATTTTTCATGTCAGTATTCACACAGCAGTTTCTGCTATTACATGTATTCCCCTTCCATAGTCACTGGTGTGCATACCTTATCTCCCCATAGTGATGTTTTTTAGGTTTTTTGCACCCAGTTCAGACATAGAATGGAGTTCCAAACGTTATTCCTTAATGTTAGTAGTTTTTCATTTGTGAACCCTCCCCATACACACCTATTGCCAATCCACATCGTATATATAGCCTGGGTCTCAGTTTCCCATACACGGTAAGTTTTTTAACTGCATGAGAGGACACACACAAGCTAGGGACCCCAACGTAGAGAAATACTTTGGCGTAGTGTTGGGGCTCTATTGCATTGATCAATTCAGTAGCTAAATTTCTCTTTATTCATATATTCATGGCAGCAATGCAGGTTCCATTTTTCACATTTCATTCTATACATATAGCTATTGAATTTTTCATGTCAGTATTCACACAGCAGTTTCTGCTATTACATGTATTCCCCTTCCATAGTCACTGGTGTGCATACCTTATCTCCCCATAGTGATGTTTTTTAGGTTTTTTGCACCCAGTTCAGACATAGAATGGAGTTCCAAACGTTATTCCTTATTGTTAGTAGTTTTTCGTTTGTGAACCCTCCCCATACACACCTATTGCCAATCCACATCGTATATATAGCCTGGGTCTCAGTTTCCCATACACGGTAAGTTTTTTAACTGCATGAGAGGACACACACAAGCTAGGGACCCCAACGTAGAGAAATACTTTGGCGTAGTGTTGGGGCTCTATTGCATTGATCAATTCAGTAGCTAAATTTCTCTTTATTCATATATTCATGGCAGTAATGCAGGTTCCATTTTTCACATTTCATTCTATACATATAGCTATTGAATTTTTCATGTCAGTATTCACACAGCAGTTTCTGCTATTACATGTATTCCCCTTCCATAGTCACTGGTGTGCATACCTTATCTCCCCATAGTGATGTTTTTTAGGTTTTTTGCACCCAGTTCAGACATAGAATGGAGTTCCAAACGTTATTCCTTAATGTTAGTAGTTTTTCGTTTGTGAACCCTCCCCATACACACCTATTGCCAATCCACATCGTATATATAGCCTGGGTCTCAGCGTCCCATACACGGTAAGTTTTTTAACTGCATGAGAGGACACACACAAGCTAGGGACCCCAACGTAGAGAAATACTTTGGCGTAGTGTTGGGGCTCTATTGCATTGATCAATTCAGTAGCTAAATTTCTCTTTATTCATATATTCATGGCAGCAATGCAGGTTCCATTTTTCACATTTCATTCTATACATATAGCTATTGAATTTTTCATGTCAGTATTCACACAGCAGTTTCTGCTATTACATGTATTCCCCTTCCATAGTCACTGGTGTGCATACCTTATCTCCCCATAGTGATGTTTTTTAGGTTTTTTGCACCCAGTTCAGACATAGAATGGAGTTCCAAACGTTATTCCTTAATGTTAGTAGTTTTTCGTTTGTGAACCCTCCCCATACACACCTATTGCCAATTCACATCGTATATATAGCCTGGGTCTCAGTTTCCCATACACGGTAAGTTTTTTAACTGCATGAGAGGACACACACAAGCTAGGGACCCCAACGTAGAGAAATACTTTGGCGTAGTGTTGGGGCTCTATTGCATTGATCAATTCAGTAGCTAAATTTCTCTTTATTCATATATTCATGGCAGCAATGCAGGTTCCATTTTTCACATTTCATTCTATACATATAGCTATTGAATTTTTCATGTCAGTATTCACACAGCAGTTTCTGCTATTACATGTATTCCCCTTCCATAGTCACTGGTGTGCATACCCTGTATAGGGGTTAGCTCTGGGTTGCCTCACTGGGGGAGTCTGGTGCACGGCCCAGTGAATCCACCACCAGGACGTTACAGAATATATGTTCCCAGCCTGGTTTCTGACCCTTCCTGGTGAATATGTTCTCCTGCTGGTAAATCATATACATCCTGTAGGAGACGCGGAAGGCACATACATCACAGGAGGGGCTGGGGACATATACAGTATATACAGTACAGACCAAAAGTTTGGACACTCCTCATTCAAAGAGTTTTCTTTATTTTCAGGACTCTGAAAATTGTAGATTCAGATTGAAGGCATCAAAACTATGAATTAAAACATGTGTAATGAAATTCTTAAAGTGTCAAACAACTGAGAATATGTCTTATATTCTAGGTTCTTCAAAGTAGCCACCTTTTGCTTTTATTACTACTTTTCACACTCTTGGCATTCTCTTGATAAGCTTCAAGAGGTAGTCACCGGAAATGGTTTTCCAACAGTCTTGAAGGAGTTCCCAGAGATGCTTAGCACTTGTTGGCCCTTTTGCCTTCACTCTGCGGTCCAGCTCACCCCCAAACCATCTCGATTGGGTTCAGGTCTGGTGACTGTGGAGACCAGGTCATCTGGCGTAGCACCCCATCACTCTCCTTCTTAGTCAGATAGCCCTTACACAGCCTGGAGGTGTGTTTAGGGTCATTGCCCTGTTGAAAAATAAATGATGGTCCAACTAAACGCAAACCGGATGGAATAGCACGCCACTGCAAGATGCTGTGGTAGGCATGCTGGTTCTGTATGCCTTCAATTTTGAATAAATCCCCAACAGTGTCACCAGCAAAGCACCCCCACACCATCACACCTCCTCCTCCATGCTTCACGGTGGGAACCAGCCATGTAGAGTCCATCCGTTTACCTTTTCTACAAAGACATGGTGGTTGGATCCAAAGATCTCAAATTTGGACTCATCAGACCACAGTACAGATTTCCACTGGTCTAATGTCCTTTCCTTGTGTTCTTTAGCCCAAAGAAGTCTCTTCTGCTTGTTGCCTATCCTTAGCAGTGGTTTCCTAGCAGCTATTTTACCATGAAGGCCTGCTGCACAGTCTCCTCTTAACAGTTGTTCCAGAGATGAGAAGATGTGTCCAAACTTTTAGTCTGTACTGTACATCACAGGAGGGGCTGGGGACATATATATACATCACAGGAGGGGCTGGGGACATATACACACATCACAGGAGGGGCTGGAGACATATACACACATCACAGGAGGGGCTGAAGATATATGCACACATCACAGCAGGAGGGGCTGGGGACATGTATATACATCACAGGAGGGGCTGGGGACATACACACATCACAGCAGGAGGGACTGGGGGCATATATACATCACACGAGGGGCTGGGGCTCGGACAGTACTGCTGGGCATGGACAGAACTGGTGGTGGCACGGACAACACTAGAGGGGCACAAACAGGACTGGAGGACATGAACAGGACTGAGGGAGCACAGACAGCACTGGGGGTGTGGCACACAGCACTGGAGGGAGGGTGGCTCACAGCACCGGAAGGCAGGAGGCTCACAGCAGAGAAGTAGGAGACTCACAGCAGAGAGGCAGGAGGCTCACAGCAGAGAGGCAGGAGACTCACAGCAGAGAGGCAGGAGGCTCACAGCAGAGAGGCAGGAGGCTCACAGCAGAGAGGCAGGAGGCTCACAGCAGAGAGGCAGGAGGCACACAGCAGAGAGGCAGGAGGCACACAGCAGAGAGGCAGGAGGCTCACAGCACCGAGAGGCAAGAGGTTTACAGCAGAGAGGAAGGAGGCTCACAGCAGAGAGGCAGGAGGCTCACAGGATAGAGGCAGGAGGCTCACAGCAGAGAGGCAGGAGGCTCACAGCAGAGGGAGGCTCACAGCAGAGGGAGGCTCACAGCAGGGGGAGGCTCACAGCAAAGAGGCGGGAGGCTCACAGCAGAGAGGCAGGAGGCTCACAGCAGGGAGGCAGGAGGCTCACAGCAGAGAGGGAGGAGGCTCACAGCAGAGGGAGGCTCACAACAGAGAGGCAGGAAGCTCACAGGAGTGAGGCAGGAGGCTCACAGCAGAGGGAGGCTCACAGCAGAGGGAGGCAGGAGGCTCACAGCAGATAGGCAGGAGGCTCACAACAGGGAAGCAGGAGGCTCACAGCAGGGAGGCAGGAGGCTCACAGCAGGGAGGCATGAGACCACGGGCCAGAGGTTCCGCACACCTGATCTAGCTGAAGCAAGACGGGCTGGGGTCGGCGGGCCTGCGGTTGACGGGCCTGCAGTTGGCGGATCTGCGGTTGGCGGGCTTGCGGTTGGCGGGCCTGTGGTTGGCGGGTCTGCGGTCAGTGGGTCTGCGGTTGGCGGGCTTGCGGTCGGTGGCTCTGTGGTCGGCAAGCCTGCGGTCAGTGGGCTGGCGGGTCTGCGGGCTTGCGGCCGGAGGGTCTGTGGTCAGCGGACCTGCAGTCAGCGGGCTAGCGATCGGTGGGTCAGCGGGCCTGCGGTCGGCGTGCCTGCGGGCAGCCCCAGGCAGAGATTAGCGGGCTCCCCTCGGGCTGGGATCAGCGGACGGGCCTCCCCACCACTTCATCCCCAGTGATCATCTTCAGCTTACAGTGCTTACCTGTCCCCGCTGGCTGCAGCGTCTTCGCCACCTCCGCGTTGTCCGCGGCACTGTGATGAGGCGCAGAGTGATGACTTCATCACATTGGACTGCGGGATGATGCGCCGCCTCCCTGCTCTACTCGCTTCTGGCCACATGGTTAATTTGCATGCGATGCCCTAGAAGGGCTTCGCCTGCAATTTAGCCATGTCTGCGGTGGCAGAAACGACACGGCCGTGCCCCTCTGCTGCGGCTGTGACTGGGGCCCGGTGAAGAGAAGGGGCCCGTCCTGCCTGGGGCTTAACAAACCCAAGTAATTACCCGGGCCTGGCCGGGCCACCTCTCTTCACAGGGCCCGGTACACCAGGCACAGTAGTAATGCATTGATGGCGGCCCTTAATGTACCCATCCTAGTCCCCTTCTTGTAGGAAAGTGCCCCATCCTGATCCTCATCTTGAAGTAATTCCCCATCCTGGTCCCCTTGTAGTAATGTACCCAACCCAGTCTCCTTCTTGTAGTGAAGTCAACCATCCTGGTCCTCTTCTTGTAGTAATGTTCCCCATCCTGGTTCCCCTCTTGTAGTAATGTGCCTATTCTGGTCCCATTTTTGTAGTAATGTCATTCATCCTGGTACTCTTCTTGTAGTATTGCGCCCCATCCTGATCCTTATCTTGTAGGAATACCCTGTTCTGGTCCGCTAGTGGTAATGTACCCATCCTTGTAGGAAAGTGTCCCATCCTTGCCCTCATCTTGTAGTAATGTGCCTCATCCTGGTCCTCCTCTTGTAGTAATGCCCCATCCTGGTCATCTTGTTGTAATGTGAACAAACCTAGCCTTCTTCTTGTAGTAATGTCAACCACCCTCGTCCTCTTCTGTAGTAATGTGCCCCATCCTGGTTCCCTTCTTGTAGTAATGTGCCCCATCCTGGTCCTCTATCCTGCTCCCCTTGTGGTAATGGGACCATCCTGGTTCCATTTTTGTAGTAATGTCAACCATACTAGTGCTCTTCTTGTAGTAATGTGCCTCATTCATGTCCTCGTCTTGTAGTAATGCCCAATCCTGGTCCCCTTGTAGTAATGTGCCCACCCTGGTCCCCTTTTTATAGTAATGTGACACATTCTGGCCCCCTTCTTGTTGTAATGTGTCCCATCCTGGTTCCCATCTTGTAGTAATGCCCCATCCAGGTCCAAATCTTGTAGTAATGTGCCTGTCCTTGTCCCCTTCTTGCATTAATGTCAATCATCCTGGTCCCCTTCTTGCAGTAATGTGCAGCATTCGAGACTTCAACTTGTAGTAATGCCCAATCTTGGTCTTCTTGTAGTAATGTGCCCATTCTGGTCCCCGTCTTTTATCAATGTGACTCATCCTGGTCTCCTTGTAGTAATGTGCCCATTCTGGTCCCCTTCTTGTATCAATGTGACTCATCCTGGTCCTCATGTTGTAGTAATGTGCCTCATCCTGGTCCTCATCATATAGTAATGCCCCATCCTGGTCCCCTTGTAGTAATGTACCCAACCTAGTATCCTTCTTGTAGTAAAGTAAACTGTCCTGGTCCCTTTCTTGTAGTAATGTGCCCCATCCTTGTCCCCATCCTGGTCCTCATCTTGTAGTAAAATTCCCTACCTGGTCCCATCCTGGCTCTCTTGTAGTAATGTGTACCATCTTTGTCCTATTCTTGTAGTAATGCCCCAACCAGGTTCTCATCTTGTAGTAATGTGCCCCCATCCAGATCCCCTTTTTGTAGTAATGTGCCCCACCCTGGTCCTCATCTTTTAGCAATGTCCACATCCTGGTTCTCATCTTGTTGGGGTGTGCTTATCCTGGTTCCCTTTTTGTAGCAATGTCCCAGCCTGTAGTAATGTCACCTATTGCGCCATTCTTCATATAGAAATAAAAAGATTCTCCTCACCTGTTTTCCATTCCCTCTGCCTCCTCTTGTCTTCACATGTGGCCCGCAGGCACCGTAGACTCCTTGATGATTACAGCCTGGACCATGGGGCAACTGATGAAAGCCCCCTAAGTCAGTTGAATGTGTGTCCTTAGTTGCAAATTCAATTGAAATGTGTTGTCAGCGTCGTGCAAAGACAACTTGTCATGGAGTGACCAAAGAAGTTCCCGCAGGGCACAAGGGAACCCCCAATAAACAATGACACACAGGATACACAGAGAAAACAGTACAGCGGTGGGCCCTGGCTCTTGGGAGAGGGTAGTGGGGACACTTCCTGATCTCACCTGAGGCTGATCCCTGCACTGCATACCATCCCTACACAGGTTCTTTCAACCTGTTGCCAAACAGGATACCTCATCCCTGGCAAGCCCTGCGATCACCCTGGCTAGTGAGCAGCCTGATGAGAGTGTTAGTCTCACCACCACAAATAATACAACACAGGTGTATATAAATAAACAGGGCACCAATGACAAAACACAAACTTGGAAGCTGCAAACAATAAGGCTCCAACTGAAGTATGCTAGCAGCAGATATCCAGTAGCTCCTCAAAATGGCTGCCTCCTGGCTGGTAAGAACAGATGAAGATCTATTTCCAGCACCAGGAAATACCGTAGGTATATTGTCTATTTGAAAGAGAAAGGAGTGGTCACAAACTTACAACACATGATGAAATCAACCAGGAGCCACTAGCAGGAAAATTGGCATTAACTCATTCAGCACTAACAGAAAGCAAATATATTTAATATATACAGTAGAGCTTCACAAGTCAATGTGGAACTCAGATCTCAGAACCGTCACAAGTATCACAAGGATGGATGACCCTCGTGAAACAAAAGTCTATGGGCTGATATACCATTCAGAGGCCCACAACTGACGTCATACGAAGACGTCAGTTGCTCCCCTCCTTGACTGGCTGCTGGCATTGGCATAGAAGTGCACAGAGCTTGTCTCTGCTTGGCCCAAGCAATATATTTCAATCGAATGTGCATCTAAGGATACACATTCAACTGAAGTAAAATAATGACCTTGGCGGCCCCCTGGACTGAGCTGCGATCGTAAAGGGGTTTATGGTGCTTGCAAACTGCATGAAACAACCCCAGGTGCTGTGTGTTTGGGACCCCTGGGTTAGATAGAGCTCATCACTGATCAGATTAGCAGATAAAACACTGATTTTATGAAAACTAAAGATAGGAGCCCAGTAAGTGACACAATGCTGGAATGAGGGTCTCTGTTCTTTTCATATGATGCCCTGAGATTGATAAGCATAAACACTGTGAAAGACTCCCTTTAATAGTTTAAAGGTTTACATGATCCAGATGGCAATAAAGATTTGGGTGAAGACATCCCTTTTCCAAAACCAACCTCCTGAAAACAGGATGCAACAAGATAAAAAAAAATCATGCTACATGTCTTTGGTCACAGGATACAACAGGATAGGTGAGAGGTTGTAATCCTGCTTCATGATGTTATTTGCAGCTTCCCCTCTATCACCCATCTCAACAAGACACCTGTGATATTGAGCAAATCATTCAGAAGGGTACAAAGAATTTCTACTGCATTAGATATAAAATTCAACACTGGTCATCAAGAAGTGGCTGAAATTTCGTCCAACCATAATATTACCTAGAACTGGAAAATTGATGGACATACAAAAAGATAATCCATCCAAGCCTACAGCAACAATAAAGGAGCTGCAGGAATTTATAGCAAGTATTGTTTGTGTACTGTATGTGACAACATCTGCTATATTCTGCATAAGTGGCATATGTTGGCAAGACTCAAGCCTTTTCTTACACAAAAAAAACATTCAAAGCACTGCTGTGTTTTACCAAAACCTACATCAAGACTGCCAAAAGCATGTGTGAAAACATATTGTACTGATGAGACCAACTTTGAACTTGTTGGCTATGATTTCAAAGGTATGTTTGGCGGAAAGCCGATAGTGCATATGAGCAAAGGAACACTATATCCACTATGAAGCATGGTGGAGGCAGCATTATGCTTTGGGGCCATTATTTAGAAGCTTGAACTGAGGCCTTTAGCCAAGGTTGAGGGAATTATGAACAGTTCCAAATATCATTCAATTTTGCAACAAAATTTCAGACCTTTGTTAAAAATCTGAAGATGAATTTGACTTTTTAGCATGGCTTCGACCCTAAGCATACATTAAAATAAATGGCTTTTTGAGAAGATCAAAATTTAGAAATGGTGCAGTGAGAGCTCAGACGTGAATCCAATTGAAAATGTATAGGTTGACTTGAAGAGGGCTGTACATGGGAAATGTCCTCGCAATCGGACAGATTTGGAGAGCTACTTCAAGGAACAGTTGGCAAAGATTGACAATACTAGATGTGTCATGCTGATAGACTCCTATGCAAAATCACTGAAAGCTGTCAGAAATTGAAAAGATATTTCAAGAAAGTATTAATTTACCGGTGTGCATAATTATGCAACCACACTATTGTAGTTCTTCAAAAACGTTTCAGATAGAAAAAGAAAAATTTTTTTTTTCAATTGAATTATACAGATTATATGTGAAATTAAAGGTGGAAAAAGTTCTGAAATGAATCTTCTACGTAGGGTTAGTTTTTTATCCACTCTATATATGTCCTTTGTAAGAGGAAAAAAAAGGGGCCAGATACTTTTTATTTGAGCAACTTTGGTTTTGGATAAATGCACATTTAAATATAGCATTGAAAACAATGGAGGTTATCTTTATAGTTACGCTTTATTTACATAGTATGTAAATACTTTATTTTATTTATTTTATTTCTGCTGAATTCAATAAGTTAGATTTGCATATTAAAAAAAACCAAACCCTGGAATGTATATAAGAAAAACATTGTCAAAAGAAATGCTTTTCGTATAGGTGGGAGCACAGCCTCTTTCCTGCAGATCTGTTTGATTTTACGTGCCTATACAATGTTAGAACTGCCTGTTAGAACAAGTAGTTGAGATTAGTTCACGCCCTAGAAATATTACAACGCAACTACTACAAAGAAAACAGAGGACAACATTGCATTGACAGGAAAAACAGGAATTCTGTATGTGCCTGCATCTCATAGGCAAATCATAAACTGCTGTAAGCCAAAATATAGTTTGCTTAGAAGATCGAACAATTTGATTTCTCTGCAGCTGCCTTTCTTTAGGCTGCAGAAATCGGTGAGATTTTTTTACCGTGTGAGGTACATTTTAAGCTCAGCACTAGTTATGGGCGAACCTGAACAGCAGAGTTCGGGGTCCGTACTGAACACATAATGTGATGTTCGTGCACATGGTCCCGAACACGAATTTTCCTGCGAAACCTGTTTTACAGTTCGCGTCCAGTTCGGGTCCAGGGGCTTTAAAAAAAGCACATTATTAAAAAACATTATGATTATACTTACCGATCCCGTGACGTGTCCTGCAGACCCGCTCAGCTGCTGATTCCTGGCCGCTTCTGCTTCCGGGCCTGATCATTAACTTCTGGCGGTATTCACTGCACAGCTCGTCACTCGGCAGTCTTCAGCTTTTTTCAGCTGTGTTTGCTTTGACGTCAGGGCTCGATTGAACTTTGACTATCACTGTCAGCCTGCTTCTTGCTCTGTATAGACGCTTGTCTGTACAGAACGATGAAGCAGAGCTGTCATTGCTCTCCCTGCTTCTCGCTCTGTATAGATGCTTCTCTGTACAAAGCGATAAAGCAGAACTGATATTGCTCTCCCTGTGGACTAAGTCGGACTAAGGATTTTTTATAATAAAGATGGAGTCTCTAAATGTTTTTTTTGTTTTGTTTCTAATAAAAAAAAATTCTGTGTTGTGGTTTTTTTTTACTGTTTACTAGAAATTCATGGTGGCCATATCTCATTTGGCTTGACACCATGAATTTCAGGTTTAGTACCAGCTGATAATACAAAGCTGACCCTAACCCCTTTGTTACCCAGTGTGCCACCACCATCAGGGCCTCTGGACGAGCCAGGTAAAGTGCCAAAAATAGCGCTTATATGAATGCGCCATTTTCTGGGATGGCTGGGGGCTGCAATTCGCAGTGGGGGAGCCCCAAACAGCTTGGGCCACCCTGCACTGAGGTTTTACCTGGCTAGCCATCAAAATATGGTAGAAGCCCACGCAATTTCGTTTTTAAAATATTTTTTTAAATATTTAAAATAATATTGGGCTTCTCTGAATTTTGATTGCTAGCCAAGGTAAAGCTAGGCAGCGGAGGGTGGCAGCCCGTAGCTGTCTGCTTTATCTGCGCTGAGAATCAAAAATACTGCGGAGTGCTATGGCATTTTTTTAATGATTTATTTATTTTTACAGTACTGTGATGTCAGGCAATCACAGACCCAGCACAGAGAATGGGCGTCTGTGATTGCCTGTTGGAGTACCCTGAAAGCAGCCCACACATTCATATGTGGCAGTAACTGCACACAGCCATACAGCTTATAGAGGAGGTGACAGCCATGTAGTCTTGCTCAGCTGGTCCCACCCACTAACCCGGAGGAAGATGATACACTCTGGGTTTGGACAAAGGAAGATGCCAGAATGTATTGTCTCTTACCAGGTATGACATAATTTCCCTCATGTGATAGTGGAGTGTGCAAAATGCTGCCCGATATTTCCAGACTGAATAAACTTTATTTTATAAAGTCCACATGGACAAGGAGTTTTTTATACTATAAGTGAGGGTCTGGGGGAACCACTCCATTGATTTTATAATTATAGTGGATGGGTGATAACTAGAGTTGAGCGCGGTTCGTGGTTCGTCGTTCTCCAGTTCGCGGTTCGAGTGATTTTGGGGGGTGTTCTAGATTGAACTAGAACTCAAGGTTTTGCTAAAAGTTTGTTAGCTCGAGTTATGTTCGAGAACGGTTCTATCAGCAAAAAGACACTCTGTGACTCACACTATTATCAAATTTCAGCGTATAGTGTGCGGGGGCTGCGCGTTCAGATCACTGCTGCTGGGATAATGGCCATTTTTTTTTTCTTCCTTCCCTAAGCGCACGTGTAGTGGCGCAGGCCAGCATGTCAGCCAATCCCAGACACACACACGGCTAAGTGTACTTTTTGCCAGAGAAGCAAGGGCATGTGTCATAGGCTGTCCATGTCACATGTCCTTGCATTATAAAAACGGACTTTTTTCCTCCAGCACGCCATTATCTGCCTTCTGCGTCTGGGTGTCAGTCACCGCTCACGCTGCTCCTGTCACCAATCCTGCTGTATACGCTCTACACACAGCGTTCTACAGATTAGGGACAGAAGTTTATTTCAGCCCTTTTAAGGGCTAATTACAGCTGGCTCAGAGCCATAGGTGACAGTCACGTCCATGGAAATGATTTTTACAGCTTCAGATAACAGCGTCTGTGTAGCTAAGCTCAGGGAATTCCTTGCTGCATTTCACCATTAAGAGGGATAGAAAGTGAGGCTTCCTTTCCTCTACACTGACCCACAACCCAGCCACTGTACCCTCCTGCCCTTTTTTGCAAAGCCATTTTAATTGCAGAGTGCTGCCAGTTAGTGCCATCCAAAGAGTGTCTGCTGTCCTCCATTATTGTGCCACTTGTGGCAAGCAAGTCCCACCATCTCTGCATTCTCCCCTCCTGCACATTTTTGCAAAGCCATTTTAATTGAAAAGAGTGCTGCCAGTTAGTGGCATCCAAAAAGTGGCTGTTGGACTCCATTAGTGTCCCACTGCTGCCAAGCAATTTCCAGCACCTCTGCATTGCACCCTCAAGCTCATTTTTACTAAGCTATTATAATAGCAAACACTGAGGAAACTTAGTGGCATCCTAAAAGTGGCTGTTGGACTTCATTAGTGTCCCACTGGTGCCAAGCAATTTCCAGCTCCTCTGCATTGCACCCTCAAGCTAATTTTTACTAAGCTATTATAATAGAAAATACTGTGGAAACTTAGTGGCATCCAAAAAGTGACTGTTGGACTCCATTAGTGTCCCACTGGTGCCAAGCAATTTCCAGCACCTCTGCATTGCACCTTCAAGCTCATTTTCACTTAGCTATTATAATAGCAAACACTGAGGAAACTTAGTAGCATCCTAAAAGTGGCTGTTGGACTTCATTAGTGTCCCACTGGTGCCAAGCAATTTCCTGCACCTCTACATTGCACCCTCAAGCTCATTTTTACTAAGCTATTATAATAGCAAATACTGTGGAAACTTAGTGGCATCCAAAAAGTGGCTATTGGACTTCATTAGTGTCCCACTGGTGCCAAGCAATTTCCAGCACCTCTGCATTGCACCCTCAAGCTCATTTTCACTAAGCTATTATAATAGCAAATACTGAGGAAACTTAGGGGTACTTTGCACGCTGCGACATCGCAAGCCGATGCTGCGATGCCGAGCGCGATAGTCCCCACCCCCGTCGCAGCTGTGATATCCTTGTGATAGCTGCCATAGCGAACATTATCGCTACGGCAGCTTCACATGGACTCGCCTGTCCTGGGACATGGCTCTGGCTGGCGACCCGCCTCCTTATTAAGGGGGCGGGTCGTGTGGCGTCACAGGAGTGGAGGGGCGAAGATGAGTGGATGTAAACATCCTGCCCACCTCCTTCCTTCCGCATATCCTACGGAAGCCACGGTGACGCCAGTAGGAGATGTTCCTTGCTCCTGCGACTTCACACACAGCGATGTGTGCTGCCACAGTAGCGAGGAACAACATCGGACCGTCGCATCAGCGTAATTATGGATTACGCCGATGCTGCACCGATGATACGATTACGACGCTTTTGCGTTCGTTAATCGTATGATCAAACCTTTACACACTACGATGTTGCATGCGATGCTGGAAGTACGTCATTTTCAATTTGACCCCACCGACATCGCACCTGCGATGTCGTAGTGTGCAAAGCCTGCCTAAGTGGCATCCTAAAAGTCGCTGTTGGACTCCATTAGTGTCCCACTGGTGCCAAGCAATTTCCTGCACCTCTGCATTGCACCCTCAAGCTCATTTTTACTAAGCTATTATAATAGCAAACACTGAGGAAACTTAGTGGCATCCTAAAAGTGGCTGTTGGACTTCATTAGTGTCCCACTGGTGCCAAGCAATTTCCTGCACCTCTGCATTGCACCCTCAAGCTCATTTTTACTAAGCTATTATAATAGCAAACACTGTGGAAACTTAGTGGCATCCTAAAAGTGGCTGTTGGACTTCATTAGTGTCCCACTGGTGCCAAGCAATTTCCTGCACCTCTGCATTGCACCCTCAAGCTCATTTTTACTAAGCTATTATAATAGCAAACACTGTGGAAACTTAGTGGCATCCTAAAAGTGGCTGTTGGACTTCATTAGTGTCCCACTGGTGCCAAGCAATTTCCAGCACCTTTGCATTGCACCCTCAAGCTCATTTTTACTAAGCTATTATAATAGCAAACAGTGAGGAAACTTAGTGGCATCCAAAAAGTGGCTGTTGGATTCCATTAGTGTCCCACTGGTGCCAAGCAATTTCCAGCACCTCTGCATTGCACCCTCAAGCTCATTTTTACTAAGCCATTATAATAGCAAACACTGAGGAAACTTAGGGGTACTTTGCACGCTGCGACATCACAAGCCGATGCTGCGATGCCGAGCGCGATAGTCCCCGCCCCCGTCGCAGCTGCGATATCCTTGTGATAGCTGCTGTAGCGAACATTATCGCTACGGCAGCTTCACATGGACTCGCCTGTCCTGGGACGTCACTCTGGGCGGCGACCCGCCTCCTTATTAAGGGGGCAGGTCGTGCGGCGTCACAGCGACGTCACACGGCAGGCGGCCAATAGGAGCGGAGGGGCGAAGATGAGCGGGATGTAAACATCCCGCCCACCTCCTTCCTTCCGCATATCCTACGGAAGCCGCGGTGACGCCGATAGATGTTCCTCGCTCCTGCGACTTCACACACAGCGATGTGTGCTGCCGCAGTAGCGAGGAACAACATCGGACCGTTGCGTCAGCGTAATTATGGATTACGCTGATGCTGCACCGATGATACGATTACGACGCTTTTGCGCTCGTTAATCGTATGATCAAACCTTTACACACTACGATGTCGTATGCGATGCCGGAAGTACGTCATTTTCAATTTTACCCCACCGACATCGCACCTGCGATGTTGTAGTGTGCAAAGCCTGCCTAAGTGGCGTCCTAAATTTGGCTGTTGGACTTCATTAGTGTCCCACTGGTGCCAAGCAATTTCCTGCACCTCTTCATTGCACCCTCAAGCTAAGCTATTATAATAGCAAACTGTGCTGCCAGTTTAAGGCTATTATAATAGCAAACACTGTGGAAACTTAGTGGCATCCTAAAAGTGGCTGTTGGACTTCATTAGTGTCCCACTTGTGCCAAGCAATTTCCAGCACCTCGGCATTGCACCCTCAAGCTCATTTTTACTAAGCCATTATAATAGCAAACTGTGCTGCCAGTTTAAGGCATAGTTGCATTGTCAGGGATAGTCAGTGTTGTTTATTCTGCTGTCAATAAAGCTACACCACCTCTGCAATCTACAACACCTCTCAATTTTTACTACCACATTTTAAGTGGACAATCTTGTCGCTATCAAAATGAGTGGCAAAATGACAGATGCTGGTGGAAAGGGGAACAGGCGTGTTGGAAAAGGAAAAAAGTTTTTGTCCGTGGGGAAGGTGGCAAAGCTACATTAACATCTACTGAAGATAGGCCATCTTCCAGCAAAAGTAAGATGTCTACTACTTTCGGTGGACAATCCAATGTGCTCCCTTTTTTTCGGACGCGAACAACTGGAACAAAGGTAGATGATGCACAAAAAAAGCACATGCTTGAATGGATCTCAAGTGCTCCAACAAGTGCCCTCTCCTCCACCTTAACTACCACATAAAAAAAACCAGTCCTCTGAGTTGTCATCCCAATCACACTTGCTTTCTCCCAGCTCCCAAGTCTCCATCCACTCTGCACAGTATGGTGGAACAGAGATGGCTGAGTCTGCGTCTGCAGAGCTGTTCAGTCACACTATAGCCTGGGAATCAGAGGTATACTCCCAAGCTACAGTGAGTACAGACCAGGAAATGGTCTGCAGTGATGCCCAGAACCTTTGTGACTCAGATTCAGGCTGTGATGACCAAGTTTCTGAGCATAATGTTGACCTTTTGTTGTGAATGTTAGTTATGTTTTGGCTGCTGGGAGGCTCCCTGTGGTGGCCAGGAATGGTTTGGACAGAGACCAGGTGTGTTGTGCAGTGGGTGTTTCCTTTGCTAACTCTCTGCTTATTTAAGTCCTGGTCTGATTGCAGGCTGTTGCCGGATGTCAGTTGTTCTTTGTATCTCCAGCCTGCTTAATCCTGCTCTACACCTCATCTACTCCAGATAAGTGCTTGCTCTTTATTTATTGTCTGGTTGTTTTGCTTATCTGGGTTTGTCATTTGTTGTGGTTGGTTTCAGTTTATTTCCTTCCAGGGATTTTCCCCCTCAGTGGATTGTTGAGGAACTCCCTGCAGTTCTGTGTGGAGTATAGCTCCTTTGGGTCCATGTGTTTGTGGCTTGTTGAATTTGTTATAATTCTTGTTTTCTGTTCATTGGTATGACAAGGGCACCTGGTATAGGACGAGCGATCTGAGGGCCTTTTTGTACTATCAGGAAGTTGGTATTTTGCAGGGTTTTTCTCTGGCCATCATCAGTCCCTTTCCTGTCCATTCCTATTTTAGTCAGCGGGGGCCTCACCTTTTGCTAATCCTGTCATCTACCTGTGTATTGTGTTTTTCCTATATCACCGCAGTCTTTGAATGTGGGGGGCTTGCTATTCTTGTCTATTTTCTGAGGCAGAGAGTTATTCATCTTTCCTACCTTTAGGATAGTTAGTTCTCCGGCTGGGTTCGCGGTGCACAGGATGTTAGTTCACCCCTTGGCTACTTCTAGTTTTGATGGTTAGTAAGGGGATGGCGGCCAGATTAGTTGCCAATGCTCTTGTCACCTTTTTGCCAATGATTTGTGGTGGTCTTCCATGGTTCCGGATCATAACACCCTTATTCACAAACTGTAACACCTGTTGGTAGAGACAATGAGGAACATACTGATGACGATGAGACGCAGATACCAGATTGGGATGACAACTTAAATATTCAGTCAGGGCAGGAAGAGGCTCGGTCTGAGGGTGAGGGGAGTGCAAACACAACGCTTGATGAGGAAGTTCTAGATCCCACCTACTGTTAACCCACAGTCAGGCACTCGAGGAGGTCAACAGAGGCGGTGGAGGAGGATGTAACTGACGACGAAATTACCTTGCGCCTTCTTGGACAGAGGAGGAGTACTGGTAGCACGTCTACAACTGCATTCTCAGCCACCACTCTGCCTCTGAGCACTAGTCGGGGTGGCTCAGCAGGTTGCATGTCCTCTAAGCCTTGCCTAGCCTGGTCCTTTTTTGACCATGCAAAGGATCGCCCAAATCATGTGATCTGTAAAATTTGTCGGGAATCTGTTAGTAGAGGCCAAAACATCAGCAGTTTGACAACTTCTTCCATGAATCGTCACATGAATAAATATCATATGTCCCAGTGGGAAGCTCACCGTGCTGCAATGTGGCCTAACGGAGCGGACCATCCACCACCTGCCCCTTCCAGTCCATCCGCGCGCTCTTCATCTTGTAGGAGTGTGGGGACAGCTGTCATACCTGGTTTTCCACGCACACCTTCCACCACTGTAACCGCAACAGGCAGTTTACTTGGTAGGTCGTCAGTTGGTTTGGAAGGGGAAACAAGTGCGTGTGTACAGCTCTCTCAGACATCGATAGCACCAACGTTGGATGAAGGCAACATCATGTCTACGCCTGCACTTTCCTCACAAACCTGCATTTTTCCAGGGACACCCTACTCACCACCGTCTACACACAGGAGCCAGATCTCTGTCCCTCAGATGTGGACAAATAAAAGGCCATTTCCTGCGACCCATGACAAAGCTAAGAGGTTGACTTTATCCCTCTGTAAGCTCTTGGCTACCGAAATGCTGCCTTTCCGCCTGGTGGACACACAGGATTTTAGAGACCTTATGTCTGTCGCTGTGCCCCAGTACCAGATGCCCAGTCGCCACTACTTCTCTAAGAAAGGTGTGCCTGCGCTACACCAGCATGTCGCACACAACATCACCGCATCCTTGAGAAACTCTGTTTGTAAATGGGTGCATTTCACCACCGATACTTGGACCAGTAAGCATGGACAGGGACGTTACATGATACTGACTAGGCACTGGGTAACTATGGTGATAGATGGTGAAGGGTCTGCTGCACAAGTCTTGACGTCCCCATGACTTGTGCGTCAATCCTCTGTCTGTCCAAGTTCCTACACTGCTTCTGCCTCCTCAACCTCGTCTGGGTCCTCCACCTCCGCCCCAAGCCTGCCTGGTCAGGCCACCAGCGTTGTAACTGCGCAGAAGGAATCACACACCCCTCATTACTATGCTGGCAGCAGAGCGCAACGGCATCAGGCAGTCTTTATCTTGAAATGTCTTGGAAATAAGAGTCACCCAGCGGCTGAGTTGTGGGCAGCTCTATAGACGGAGTTTGGTAAATGGTTGTCTCTACTCAACCTGCAGCCTGGTAAGGCCGTGTGCGACAATGCTGCAAACCTGGGTGCGGCCCTTCGCCTGGGCAAGGTGACACATGTGCCTTGTATGGCTCACGTGTTGAACCTTGTTGTCCAGCAATTTTTAACACACTATCCCGGCCTAGATGGCCTTCTGAACAGGGCACGAAAACTGTCTGCTCCCTTCCGTCGTTCAACCGCCGCAGCTGAGTGACTTGCATCGCTCCAGAAGTCTTTCGGCCTGCCGGTTCATCCCCTGAAATGTGATGTGCCGACACGCTGGAATTCTACTCTCCACATGGTACAGCGACTGTGGCAGCACCGCCGAGCACTGGTGCAATACGTCATGACGAATAGCCTGGGCCAACGAGATGAAGAGGTGGGGCAGATCACCCTGATGTAGTGGTCTCAGATCAAGGATCTATGCACCCTTCTGCACAGTTTCGACATGGCGATGAATATGTTTAGCGCTGATAATGCCATTATCAGCATGACAATTCCAGTCATTTACATGCTGGAGCACACGCTAAACACTATTCGTAGTCATGTGGTGGGACAACAGGAAGATGAGGTAGTACAGGAGGATTCATATGCGCAATGGACAACAACATCACCAAGGTCCAGACGTTCATCATCACCAAGGCAGCAGGCATGGGACCATGGGGGACAGAGATCAACAAGGGCGCATGGTAGCAGGCAAAATGTTGAGGAAGGTGCAGGAGAACATGAAGAAATGGAGGACGAACTGTCCATGGACATGGAAGACTCAGCGGATGAGGGAGACCTTGGTCAAATTTCAGTTGAAAGAGGTTGGGGGAAGATGTCAGAGGAAGAAAGAACGGTTAGCACCTCTATGCCACAAATACAGCATGGACTTGGTCCGCATGGCTGCGCAAGACACATGAGCGCCTTCTTGCTGCACTACCTCCAACATGACCCTCGTATTGTCAAAATTAGAAGTGATGATGAGTACTGGCTTGCCACACTATTAGATCCCCGGTACAAGTCCAAATTTTGTGACATAATTCCAGCCATAGAAAGGGACGCACGTATGCAGGAGTATCAGCAGAAGCTGTTACTCGATCTTAGCTCGGCTTTTCCACCAAACAATCGTGGTGCACGAAGTGAATCTCCCAGTTGTAACTTGACAAACATGGGACGGTCTCGTCATCATCAACAGTCTAACCGTACCAGCAGCACCGTATCTGGTGCTGGTAACAGCAATTTTATTGAATCGTTTCATAATTTTTTTAGAGCATCCTTTGCAAGGCCACCAGAGACAACAAGTCTGACACATAGTCAACGGCTGGAGAGGATGATACAGGAGTATCTCCAAATGAACATCGATGCCATGACTTTGCAAATGGAGCCTTGCTCATTTTGGGCTTCAAATCTTGAAAAATGGCCAGAGCTCTCTACTTACGCCTTGGAGATCTTGTCGTGTCCAGCTGCCAGCGTTGTCTCAGAACGTGTCTTCAGTGCTGCTGGGTGTGTGCTGACAGATAAGCGCACGCGTTTGTCCAATGACAATGTGGACAGACTAACATTCATCAAAATGAACAAGTAATGGATCGGCAAGGACTTTACTAACCCTGTGTCATCCTGGGGAGAGTAAATGCTTGTGTATTTGGAATGTGCTTGATACAAATGTACCTGTCAAGTTTGCAACTGGGGCACAAGTGCTGCCACTGAAGTGGTGTCTGTGGCCCAATTTTTGGAAAAAAGGGAGACTCCACTTGGAGTAACCCTTGCTGTGTTTTTAAAAAGGAGCCAAGATGAACAAGTCATGGTTCAGCAAAGACTTTGATACCTACCCCGGTGTCATCCTGGGGACAGTTAAGGATGGCGTATTTTTGAATGTGCTTGATGCAAATCTACCTGTGTACAACTACCTGTGTACAACTGGGGCACAAGTGCTGCCACTGAAGGAGGTGTCTGTGTGGCCCAATTTTTGGAAAAAAGGGAGACTCCGCTTGCAGTAACCCTTGCTTACATTTTTTCTAAAAATGATCCAAGATGAACAGATCTGGGATCAGGAAAAACTTTGCTACCTACCCCGGTGTCATCCTAGGGACGGTTAAGGATGGTGTATTTTTGAATGTGCTTGATGCAAATCTACCTGTGAAGTGTACAACTGGGGCACAAGTGCTGCCACTGAAGGAGGTGTCTGTGTGGCCCAATTTTTGGAAAAAAGGGAGACTCTGCTTGGAATAACTCTTGCTGTGTTTATAAAAAGGAGCCAAGATGAACAAGTCATGGTTCAGCAAAGACTTTGCTACCTACCCCGGTGTCATCCTGGGGACGGTTAAGGATGGCGTCTTTTTGAATGTGCTTGATGCAAATCTACCTGTGAAGTGTACAACTGGGGCACAAGTGCTGCCACTGAAGGAGGTGTCTGTGTGGCCCACATTACACTGTATGCTCCACCCTGTGAAGACATCACACCCAAGCTGCCTGCTTTCTTTGTGCCACACAGCCTGTGGAGAAATGTAGTTAGTTATAAACAGGAGATCATCAAATAGTGTCCGTGGATGTGAACGTGGATGTTGTGCAGCTAGAAGTACTGGTGTAGCGGCTGTAAGGAGAGGACATGCTGAGCCTGTGCCTGCTATGCCACCAACAAAAACAACTTTCCAAGGAGCACGCCAGCGACAGGGTGGTTTATCTCATTCTGTACACCCAAGTACTGCTGGACAGATGGTGAGCACAGAACATTCTTCTGCATTTTCTTCTACCCAGTCCACTGCACCTTCGGGCCATAGGCATCTGTCTTCCTTAGCACCTTGCAAATCTGCCAAAGCTGTCTGAGGCTGAGCCACAAGGCATTCAGCAGACTCTAATGCTTTTTGATAACTCTGCTGCCTGGGGTTCTGTTTCCCATCCACCTGACCCTGTCCCAGAAGTGGAAGAGACTAAGTGCCCTGATGCCCAATCCTTTTTTCTGTTGGAGAATGAGTCCATGGGAGGGCCAATGCACATGGTCAGCAGAGCACCACACCATGGCTCCGATGATGATGATGAAACACAGGTGACTTTGCTGCGGATGTCCACGAGGTGCATACCGGCAAGGAGTGCAGTAGTGAGGAGTGTCTGGACGATGATGATGGCTTAGACCCCACATGGACTGAAGGACATCATACTGACATGCCCAGTTCGATTGATGAGGTGACAGTCACGCTGCCCCAGTAACACAGCCACAGAGAGGGGAGGGTGGAAAAGGACAGTGGCTGAGTCCAAACCAGTACGTCAGCTGCTACTGCCCACGATGAACTGAGCACACCTAAACTTGCTCCAAAAACCTCCCTGAGGTGGCATTTCTTCAAACAATGTCCTAACCACAGGATACGGGTGATTTGCAACCTGTGCCATCAGAGCTTGACACGAGGACAAAATGTTCTGAACCTGAGCACCACTTGCATGACGAGGCATCTGCAAGCATAGCACTCGAATCCATGGAATACATACTTGACAAGCCAAAAAATTTCAGAGCCTCGTCCTGCTCTCGCTTCGGCTGGGTTCTCAGCCTCTTCCTCACAAGCAACAACATTGCCACTGACCTCCCCACAAACAGAGGATGTGACTGCAGGACCATAAACATCATTATCACCAACCATGTCCACAGTCTCACATGGAAGCGTACAGCTCTCCATCCAACAAACCCTGGACAGAAAGAGGAAATACCACCCTACCCACTCATGAGCCATGGTCCTGACTGACAGAATTACAAAATTGCTCGCCTTACAAATGCTGCCGTTCCAGCTTGTGGAAACAGACTGTTTAAAAAATCTGATGGTGGTGGCTGTACCAAAGTACATTGTTCCGAGCCGCTACTATTTTTCCAGGCATGCCATCCCTGCCTTGCACACATATGTTGTGGACCACATCAAGTGTGCACTAGGCAACGCCAACAGTGGAAAGGTTCACATTACCAGCGATACATGGACTAGTAAGCACGGGCAGGGACGTTATATCTCACTAACTGCCCACTGGGTGAATCTAGTGGCTGCTGGCCTACAGGAGGAAAAAGGCGTAGCGTATATTCTACCACAAATAGCATTGCTGGACATTTGTCGTCCCGAGTTGGCTCCTTCTCCTACTCCACTTCCTCATGTAGTCACAGTGACACCTGCACCAGCAACTTCAGCACAGCCAAGGGGAAATGACAGCAGGCTGTTCTTAAACTCGTCTGCCTAGGGGACAAATCCCACACCGCGCAGGAGCTGAGGAAGGGAATCTAACAGCAGACAGACGAGTGTTTGCCAGTTAACCTGAAGCCTGGACAGGTGATGTGTGAAAACTAGAGATGAGCCACCCCCCTAGCGTTCGAGTTCGGTTCGTCGAACGGAGGCTCCGTTCGACGAACGTTCGACGAACTCCTTCGAACCCCATTGAAAACAATGGCAGGCAAACACAAACACATAAAAACACATTATACATGTACACATACAGTTAATAAATATTGCCATTACACTTACATGTCCCCGCGACGCGTCCTGCACTCTGTCTCCCACCGCTTTTCCTTCCGATAATCGCTGCGTCCTCCCGGTAACCAGCACTGATGATAGGACCTTCCGTGACGTCAAAATAGCATGTGACCAGTCACGTGTGTATTATCTCATTGGCTACAGACTGGTCACATGGCTAGATGTCATGCTAGGTCCTGACAGTGCATCTCTCCGGTACGCGGTGCTTGTTTGTGCATCTTCGTGTACCAGCAAGATTCTCTGGCACATGGTCGGCTTCCCCGTTCCTGCATGTGGGCGCTCTTTACAGAGTCAGCCCACATACAAGGACTAGCTGCCACAGCCGGTGAATTGCAGCACCGGGAATCACGTGATCGGAGCACCGTTGCTATAGTAACCCGCCTGTCAGATTACTTTATCAAGGGTGGCAGCGCTTACAGCCCGCAGCCTCTGCTCACTCTCACTGAGTGATTAGACTGCACGGGGAGCAGCAGCGCTCCCATGCAGTGCTGTCCAATGTAGCAGAGCTGCATGGGTTGAAGGAGAAAGAAGACAGAAGACCAGGATCGTGGAGGGATGAGAGGGAGTAATAAACATGGAGTCTCTAAGTGTGTCTGTGTATTTATTTCTATTAAAGTATTTTTTCTCTGTGTGGTGTCTTTTTTTTAACCCTTTATTGGAGATTCTTAATGGTCGCATTAAACTTGACTGACATTAAGAATCTCTGGCTTAGTACTAGCTAGTAAAACAAAGCTAGTATTAACTCATTATTACACAGCAAGCCACCCAGCTTCAGGGCTGCTGGAAGAGTTGGATACAGCGCCAGATGATGGCATTTCTATGAAAGCGCCATTTTCTGGGGCGGCTGCGGACTGCAATTCACAGCAGAGGGGCCCAGAAAGCTCAGGCCAACCTGTGCTGCGGATTCCAATCCCCAGCTGCCTAGTTGGACCTGGCTGGACACAAAAATGGGGCGAAGCCCATGTCGATTTTTTTTTTTTAATTATTTCATGAAATTCATGAAATAATTAAAAAAAGGGCTTCCCTATATTTTTAGTTCCCAGCCGGGTACAAATAGGCAGCTGGGGGTTGGGGGCAGCCTTACCTGCCTGCTGTACCTTGCTACCATACAAAAATATGGCGAAGCACACATCATTTTTTTTGGGAAGGGGGGGCAAAACACTCCTGCATACAGTCCTGGAGGGAGTATGCTGAGCCTTGTAGTTCTGCAGCTTCTCTCTGCTCTCCTGCATACAGTAGTGAATGGATCATGCTGAGCCTTGTACTTCTGCAGCTGCTGTCTTCTCCTGTCTACTCTCCTGCATAGACTAGTGAATGGAGCATGCTGAGCCTTGTAGTTCTGCAGCTGCTGTCTGTCTGTATAGAGGAGAGCAGACAGCAGCTGCAGAACGACAAGGCTCAGCATGCTCCATTCACTAGTCTATGCAGGAGAGTAGACAGGAGTAGACAGCAGCTGCAGAAGTACAAGGCTCAGCATGATCCATTCACTACTGTATGCAGGAGAGCAGACAGAAGCTGCAGAACTACAAGGCTCAGCATACTCCATCCAGGACTGTATGGAGGACTTTTTTGCCCCCCAAAAAAATTACGTGGGCTTCGCCATGTTTTTGTATGCTAGCCAGGTACAGCAGGCAGCTACGGACTGCCCCCAACCCCCAGCTGCCTATTTGTACCCGGCTGGAAACCAAAAATATAGGGAAGCCCTTTTTTTTTTTTAATTATTTCATGAATTTCATGAAATAATTTTATAAAAAAATGACGTGGGCTTCGCCCAATTTTTGTGTCCAGCCAGATACAACTAGGCAGCTGGGGATTGGAATCCACAGCGCAGGGTGCCCAAGCTTTCTGGGCACCCCTGCTGCGAATTGCAGTCCGCAGCCGCCCCAGAAAATGACGCTTTCATAGAAGCGCTATCTTCTGGCGCTATCCACCTCCTCCAGCTGCCCTGGTGACGGGTGGCTCGTTGGGTAATAATTGGGTTAGGGCTAGCTGTATATTATCAACTGGCCCTAAGCCCGAAATTCATGGTGTCATGCCAATATTAGACATGGCCACCATGAATTTCTAGTACAGATAAAAAAAACCACAATGTACAGAAAAATATTTTTATTAGAAATAAAACACAGCACAATTAGTGACTCCATCTTTATTGAAATAAAGAACCCCCCTCTGCAGTAATCCTGGGTCAAGGGTCCCTCGCCGTCCAATCCAGATCCAATATCATCTGATCGGTTTGCTGGAAGGCAAAGCGATCAGATGATGTGTCAGGTTCAAGGGCCTGAATCACATGACACAGCAGCTGATTGTATAAACAGCTTTTATACAATCAGCTGATGCATCAGTGCAAAAAAAAAAAAATACACTTCTGTGCAGACTCCTGTCCGACAGCAACAGCTGATAGTTTAGCCGTCCCGGGCGGTAGAAAACCAGCCTCCCTGCTCTACTTATAGTGTCAGCTGATTCCGTCAGGTGACCGCATCAGCTGATCATCACCAGGTCTGAGAGAAAAAAAAGAGAGAAAAGAGAGAAAAAAGAGAGAGAAAAGAGAAGAGAGAGAAAAGAGAGAAAAGAGAGAGAAAAGAGAGAGAAAAGAGAGAGGGAGAGAGAGAAGAGAGGAGAGAGAGAAGAGGAGAGAAGAGAGAGAAGAGAGAGAAGAGAGAGGGAGAGAGAAAGAGAAGAGAGAGAGGAGAGAGAAGAGAGAGAGAAGAGGAGAGAAGAGAGAGAGAAGAGAGAGAGAAGGGAGAGAGAAGGGAGAGAGAAGAGGAGAGAAGAGAGAGTAGAGAGAGAGGAGAGAGAGGGAGAGAGAAAGAGAGAGAAAGAGAGAAAAAGAGAGAAAAAGAGAGAGAGAAAAAGAGAGAAAGAGAGAGAGAAAAAGAGAGAGAGAAAGAGAAAAAGAGAGAGAAAGATGAGAGAGAGAGTAGAGAGAGACAAGAGAGAGAAGAGAGAGAGAGGAGACAGCAATGCAGCCACATTCCGTGAACTGCTCCGATTTTAGAGGTGTGGCCTGCGGCTCACAGCTGATGTCCGGCTCCTCCCCTCAGTGCATAATTAAATTAAATTATAATTATAAATAAATAATAATTATAATTTAAAAATAAATTAAATTCTTTACCGGGGTGGCCAGGACTTGAACTCTTGCTCCCTAGGCAGTAGCTCTAACCATTGAGCCACTGTCTCTAATGAGAAGCATAGGAAGATTTGGTAGTATTGACCTCTGCAATGCAGAGTGAAGTTTCCGGTGACAGCACGGCTCACTTCAGGTGCTGCGTGGAGAGGACACAGAGCTTTCGTGTTCTACGGTGCTCCCTGTCATCTTCATAAAAACAAAAAAGTGAGCCGGAGTATGAGATGGTATACATGGAGCTTGTGAGCTCATGTTCACACTGGCCTATGACAAATAGAAACCAAGGGAAAAATTGTGAAAACATACCCTGCTGTAACTAAATAAAAGCATAGTGCATATAAATATAGGGTACTTAGTAAACACTGTTTTTGATCAAAAAAAGCATAAAGCTATCCCACCAACGCCAACGCCATGTAGCAGAGCTGAAAGTGTCGTGTGGATTACTTCGGACCTGGATTGTTGTTTAGGGATTAATAAAGAGGTAAATGAGGTGTTTTTTGTTTTTTATTCCAAATAAAGGATTTTTCGTTGTGTGTGTTTCTTTACTTTCACTTACAGTTTAATCATGGAAGGTGTTTCGGCGAGACGCTTGTCATGATTAACCCCGTTATTACCTCGACTGCCACCGCACCAGGGCAATTCGGGATGACCTGGGTAGAGTCCCGGGACTGCCGCATCTAATGGATGCCTGCTGATATTGTTAGGGTGGTGGGCTCCCCATAACGTGGTGCTCTCCATCCTGACTATACCAGCCTCCAGCTGTGTGGCTTTATCCTGGCTGGTATCAAAATTGGGGGGGACCGCATTTCTTTTTTTTATTGCTATTAATTTATTTATTTTACTGCACTATATAGACCTGCCCACCAGCGGCTGTGATTGGTTGCAGTGAGACAGGTGTCACACTCATCGTGGGGGCGTGTCTGACTGCAACCAATCATGGGCGCCTGTGGGCGGGGAAGGCAGGGAATACCTGATTGAATAATGAAGCGGCAGGTATTTTCAAAAGAGGAAAAGCTGCCGGAGATTTGTGACAGCCGTGCAGCGAGGCGCCCGTGATCGGTGAGTAGGAAAAAGAGAGGGATTGTGCTGGGGACGCAGGACACATGCAGATATGCAACATGCACACATAATTACTGTGGAAAGCCATGCTTTTGGTGATCGAACCGTTCTCGAACGGTAACTCTAACTGCCGAACTTGAAGCAAATCGTTCGAGTTCGTCGAACGACTCGAACATCGCCCAAAATCACTTGAACTTGAAATTGGCGAATGGTTCGACTCGAACATCGCTCAACTCTAGTGATAACGGTTAAAATCTAATAGCAGCTCTGGGTCTAGCCGGTTTGACACACATCCCTTGCCTAGCGCATATCCTTAATTTGGTGGTGCAGACCTTCCTATAAAATTAAAAACAAAACCAAAGTCGCAGCTGATTATACAAAGGGAACCAATTTGTTCAAGACCATACGATAAAATTCTCGTAAAAAATAACCTTTAATTAGACATTTAAAAGGTATAAGATTTACCAAAATATAACACTCACCCTAATAGTGAAAGGACAAAAAACAGGTACATACCAAAGTTATTTTAAAAAGGAGAGGGGGGGCCTGTCCCTAGTTCGCCCCTAATTTTATCCCTACCTAGAAATGGAGGGTATGACGCCCTAGGGTTGTAGCGCCCCCATTCATATAGTCACCCTAAAATGATCTACACTACACTAATATGTGCACCAAACATGAAAAATTAAACATTAAAATGCAAACTCCTAATAACATATCTTGCCAACATAGTACAATGATTTATCTGGCAGAGGTACATCAGATCCTCATAGTCTGAGTTTCTTCCTGTTTGCTTCACAGGGTTCATCAGGGGACTGCTACAAATGGACTCCAGGATTGAAGATGTTGCATCCCGGTAGCAGCCAAAGTCTAGGTGCTCTCCCGTCGGTGAATTGGGGGCGCCACAACCCTAGGGCGTCATACCCTCCATTGCAAGGTAGGGAAAAATTAGGGGCCAACTAGGGACAGCTTTCCTCCCCTCCCCTTTTCAAAATAACTTTGGTATTTACCTGTTTTTTTGCCCTTTAACTGCTAAGGTGAGTGTTATTTTTTGGTAAATCTTATACCTTTTAAATGTCTAATTAAAGGTTATTTTTTCTTCCTAAAAAATTACCCAGGTATTTCTAACCTGCTGGTCAAAGTGCGGGCAGTGTGTGCTTCCTTTCGTCATACTCACCCTGCAGCTGCCCGCCTGTCAGCGCTGCAGCGTCACTTCGAACTTTCTGCTCACCATCTGATATGTGATGTGCCAACATGGTGGAAGTCCACCTTGCATATGCTGGAGAGACTGTGCGGACAGCAGCAGGCAATAGATGAGTTTCAAATGCAGCATGCATGGCAGAATCTTTCTGCAGAACAATCCCATTTCACTACCAATGAGGGGGCCTTCAAACGGGACTTGTGTACAGTGTTGCGCTGCTTTGAAATCGCCACCAACATGGTCAGCGCAGATGACGCTACAAACAGCGTCACTATACCACTTTCATACCTGCTGCAAGCAACTATTGAATCCATGATGCAGGAGAGGGAGGAGCAGGAGGAATATATAACATTAACACCAACATCAGGCCCGGAAGATGGTACAGTTTTGGACGATGAGGATGATTATGATGAGGAGAACGAAGACAAACCGTGTTCCCAGGAGGGTGGTACTCTAAGCAGGTCACAGGCATCACTCGAGCGTGGCTGTGGAGATACAGAGGGAATAGACCTTACACCTCCCACCGCCCCTGGAAATGGGGCATTATTTCTTAGCGGCATTTCCAGGCGCTTTACCTGGCTTGTCAAGCGGCCCTGATGGTGGTGGCACGCTGGGTAATAAAGGGGTTAATACCAGCTTTGCATTCTTAGCTGGTACTAAGCCCGAAATTCATGGTGTCATGCCAAATTAGACATGGCCACCATGAATTTCTAGTAAATAGTAAAAAAAACCCACAACACATAGAAAACATTTTTTTATTAGAAATCAAACAAAAAACATTTACAGACTCCATTAAAAAATCCTTAGTCCGACGTAGTCCACAGGGAGAGCAATGTCAGCTTTACTTCATCGCTCTGTACAGACAAGCATCTATACAGAGCAAGAAGCAGAGAGAGCAATGTCAGCTCTGCTTCATCGTTCTGTACAGACAAGCGTCTATAAAGAGAGAGAAGCAGGCTGACAGTGATAATCAAGTTCAATCCACTCCATGGCTAAGTCATGGACGTGGGTGAACCCTGACATCACCGCGAACACGACCGAAAAAAACTGAAGACTGACAAGTGACGAGCAGTGCAGTGAATACCCACAGAATCAGAAGGGGCCGGGAGACAGCGGCTGAGCGGATCTGCAGGATGCTTCGCAGGATGGGAAGTGTAATGACAATGTTTATTATTAACTATATTCTTTATTTCACAGCCCCCCTGCCCCATCCCATAACTGTAAAGTCCAAGCTAGGGTTTCGGACAAAAGTTCGCATTATCTTCGGCCCTGAACTTAAACTTTACAAAAAGTTCAGGTGAGGTTACTGATTCCAAAGAATGGGGGATTCACCCATCACTACTCACCACATACACATATGATTCAGACAATGAGAGCTCATCCCAGTAATCTCACAAACTTGGTCCCATTCTGTAAATCTATCAGACATTCTTAATATTGATCTTTTTGAATTGTTCTTAATCTTTACTCCTGTAGAGTGAATATAAAGAAAAGTATCACCAATCACATTTTAAAATATATCACTGTTGTGTGATGTCCTGGCCTATCAGGTCGTCACAGGGTATTGTGCAATCTGCCCTTCTGCACAGTATACACCCTCCTTGGTTACGGATCCTGGTCCTTTGGTGTTGCTAACAGCTTAGCCAATCAAAATCCTAGGAACACTTCCCACTTTAACCTACCAGACACACCACTGGGTGGCCTTAAGGGAATAGGGCTGCCCACATGGGGGGGGTGGTGAGGGGAAAGTGAGGAAAGTGATAGTCAAGTGAAGAGAGTCGAGATGAGAGAGTGAAAGGAGAGGAGGTGTAGTGGTGGCTCTCGTGAGGAGAGGCCATGGAGGAGAGCTCCTGTGTACTAGGTGGCAGACGTGGGTCTGGGCCTGGTAGGAGCTGTAAGCCCGATCGCAGGGGACAGTGTCAAGGGGCTCGGAATGCCGAGGAGGGCGGCCGGCGGCCTTGAGCTATCACCAGGCAGGGGCCAGGGCACGACTGGGTACGTGGAGCCCAGGCCGGAAAGTAGCTTCACGCGTTCCGGTAATTTACCCGACGGGGTTGAAGACTTCAAGTGTCATCCCCAACCCGCTCCAAAATCGGGGTACTAGCGCACCGATGGGATAGGACTTTCCCACTACAGTCCAAAGAAATCCTACGCGTGAACCCTGAGAGCAAGCTCACTTCGTTAGCCATACGGGTGAGTGGGACCCGAAGAGTTTTATACCCACGGGTCCAACAGTGATGAAGATGCCAAGGACAGGGCCACAGGCTAACAGCAACACCAAGGGCACGGACCCAAGCGTGCTCCCTACAAGCTACAGTGGCGCTCAGAATTCTGGTTTACAAGCTGTCGGTGTAGTTATTCCAGGACTGAGTGAGTACATTGAAAACCCCTCTTCCTATCCCCAACGGCACCCAACTACCATCCCACCATCAACGGGCCCCGGGACACAAACCCCATACCCACGGAGGGGTTAAACATTAGGCTGCCACACCATCTTCACCGGGCTCCCCAACGGCAGCGGTGGTCCCTCACATTACCACGCACCGTGGGTGGCATCACGAACTTTCCAAACCCCCTGTACATAGTCCCCCTTTCATTCGAGTGGCCGCGCAATCCCCGGGTCTGGAGACCCCTCGAGCCACCGCGGATCCGGATCCGAGTGTCGCGGGCGGAGGAGGGGACACTGCGCTCACCCACTGCTCGGGTCCGGCTACTGCTGCTGCTGCTCGGTGGTGGCTCAAGCGGTGGGCCGGATCCCGGGGACTCGAGCGGCGTTCCTCGCCCGTGAGTGAAAGGGGGGTTGGTGTGTGCTTTGGGGAGATATTGTCCGTGACGCCACCCACGGTTGTGGTGAAGTTGTGACACCACCGCTGCTCTGGACGGGGATCCCGGGAGCGATGACAGGGAGCAGCTTGGATGTTGGTTCTCCCCTTCGTGGGTAGGGGGTTGGTTGTCCCGGGGCCCCGGTGAGGGTTTTAGGGATGGCAGGCGGGTTACGGGGCCTGGTGAGGTGCAGGGTCGCGGGGGCAGAACTGTGCCGCACGGCACGATGGTACTCACTCAGCCAGTAATTCACACAGAGTCTCTGGTCAAACAAACGGCTGGATGGACGGGTCCCACAGGCGGCTGCGGTTGTTCTCCTCCCGGTAGGTTGATGGTGACTGCCTTTCCCTGCACCTGTGTTGTGTTACGGTTCCAATGGCTTCCCACCGGTAACCCGCTCCCCAGCTTGGATGGATGCTGAGGGAGCCCCTTTTGCCCGCAGGCTCTGGCCCTGGGAACTGTAGCCTTGGCTGTGACTGTGTTTCCCTCTACGGTGTGAGCTGTTACCTTCAATCGGGTCTTGGCTGCTGGGAAACCCCGGAGGTTCCCTTCGCTAACGGATTTGACCGGTTTTATGGCGACTCCTAGCCTGGTCGGGGTCCGTAGGCCCTGCCGGATGGTGCTGGCTTCTCTTCACTCCCCGATCCGGTACCGGCGGGCCACCGCCCGTCCCCGGTCCGTACGGTTCACTCCAATCAGCCTCTCCTGCAGACGGTCACCACCGTCTGCCAACCTTGCTGAGTGCCCGGGCCACACACCCGGACACGGTCAGTCTCCTCTCCTACCACTTCACTCTCTAAACTGATCTGAAAACCTTCCCGCCTCCAGGACTGTGAACTCCTCGGTGGGCGGGACCAACCGCCTGGACCACCCCCTGGTGTGGACATCAGCCCCTGGAGGAAGCACAACAAGGATTTGTGTTTGACTTCGGTGTGCCTAGCCGGGGTGTAGGGTGTGTTGGTGTAGTACCTGTGACGACCTGGCTTGTCCAGGGCGCCACATTCCCCCTTAGTAAAATGCAGACCGTCCGCGGGCTGCCCGTCCATCACCGGTTTTATTTTCACAACTGAAAAAGAATAAAAAACGGTAAAATCACATATAAAACATCATCAACATTTTTAACGGTACGGCTTCCGCTCTTCTCCCACCCAAACAACCTGGCCCTGATGTTGCCCCTAAGAAGTGGGCAGCACCCCTTGACCCCAGTCCAGAACCAAGTTGCCCGAGCGGGTTCTGTCTCTTTCAGGGGACCCGCGTCCATGGGGACCCCTGAACCCCCGGAGGATCGCCACCGGTTACGGTAGTGGTGGGCCTGGGCCATCTCTTTCCTCCAGGCCCTCCTCCCAAATCAGCCTCTCCGGAGGCGGTAACGGTGTCAAGCCAAAACACATTTTTATTTACATACCACTGAGTTTGTGGATGCCCTGCAAGTTCTCGGGCTTGTCCGTAAGTAGTTCCTTACGCAACGGTTGCAGACAGTCCCTACGGGGACAACAGTTGCCGGCAACGGCTGGTTCAATCAGGTAAACTTCTTCGGTTGATTCCTTTACTTATCATTCAAAACTCTTTTAAACTGTTCACTCAACAACGGTGCTGATGGTCCCAACGGGGACAACTTGCAGCGGGGTTCCGCTGCCATCACTCTGACTCTTCCCCTGTGGTGGCCTCATCCTCTGCCACCAACATTTCGAACATGCAGTGGCAGGCCTGCTGGGAGAGGGGCGCTCGGTATCCATTCCCAACAGTGCGCAGACTATAGAAAACCACCGGCTCTCCTTCATAGCGGAGGCGCTCACTCACCTCCTCGAACTCAGAGGTGGGCCCGGCGCCGGGGCCGGAGTCATCATCAACTGTCCCGGCACCTGGCGGGTGGCCGCCATATGCCGCAGTCTCCAGGTTTCCGGCATTCAGCACGTCAGGCTCTACTGTGGTAGCACGGGGCAGCAGGTCAGGTTGGTCAATGCTGAGGCGTCCCATAGGTAATGGCAGGGACGATACGAGGGCCGAGACTGGGCCGGGCCCCCCAGCCGCAGTGGCCGGTCCTGGTAGGACATGGGGGCGTGGGTCACCTGTCGGCTCCATCACATCTGCTCCCATCCCATACATCGGGGCAGTCGCAACCAGCATTTCTACGTCATTGTTCCACTGCTCCATCATGAGGTATATCTGATTCTGCTGGCGTTGGTGGAATTCAATTACTCTGGCCTTCATCCACGCCACGGTCCCGGGCTCGGGCACAGTGCCTGGTGTTATCCTTGCCGGGGCCTCTGATATACCTTCGTTAAGGGACCGCAGTCTCGGCGGCTCCCACAGGGGCGGTTCAGGGCGGCTCTGAGCGTCTGCAGCCGGTCGGTCCGCTCGGGCGGGTAGCGGGCCTAGTGGCGGGGTGGCAGTGACTAACACGGGTAGCGGGGGAGGCGACAGGGTGAGCGGGTACAGGCCAGGCCCCTCAGCCGCAGTGGCCGATCCCTCGGGAATACAGGGGCGTGGGTCTCTTACCCGCTCCTCCAGATCTTCCTCCACCTCGCGTCTCCGCATAGCAGCTACCACGTCCGCCATGTCGGCCTCCCACTCCTCCAGGAGGAGCTGCATGCGGGCCTGCAGACGGTTACTCAGCGGGGCGGTCCAATCTTTCACCCACGCCGCGGTGCCTGGCGGGGGACTATGGGGTTGTTGGTCGGACTGTGCATCTCGGCCATGGTGCCTTCAAGGAACCCAGTATCGCTGCAGAGTCCTGGCGTCCCTGCTTCCACGACCGTGGGCTACATGTGGCCAGACGCCATCCGTCCCCCTTAGCCTTTTTCCGGCTCCTCCTCTATCGGGGCGGGGTTTCAGCTTTCGCGCCTCCACTACTCAGGAAGACGCTCGAGCGGGGACTTTTCGCGCCCAAAATGGCGGCTTCTCAAAATTTTCGGCCGGACACCTCCGGCGCTCACAAGGCGCACTTCTACCAGACAGCAGAGCGGTAAGATCCTGTTCGTGATGCCAAGTTGTCGCGGGCGGAGGAGGGGACGCTGCGCTCACCCACTGCTCGGGTCCGACTCGAGCGGTGGGCCGGATCCCGGGGACTCGAGCGGCGTTCCTCACCCATGAGTGAAAGGGAGGTTGGTGTGTGGTTTGGGGAGATATTGTCCGTGACGCCACCCACGGTTGTAGTGAAGTTGTGACACCACCGCTGCTCTGGACGGGGATCCCGGGAGCGATGACAGGGAGCAGCTTGGATGTTGGTTCTCCCCTCCGTGGGTAGGGGGTTGGTTGTCCCGGGGCCCCGGTGAGGGTTTTAGGGATGGCAGGCGGGTTACGGGGCCTGGTGAGGTGCAGGGTCGCGGGGGCAGTGCTGTGCCGCACGGCACGGTGGTACTCACTCAGCCAGTAATTCACACAGAGTCTCTGGTCAAACAAACGGCTGGATGGACGGGTCCCACAGGCGGCTGTGGTTGTTCTCCTCCCGGTAGGTTGATGGTGACTGCCTTTCCCTGCACCTGTGTTGTGTTTACGGTTCCAATGGCTTCCCACTGGTAACCCGCTCCCCAGCTTGGATGGATACTGAGGGAGCCCCTTTTGCCCGCAGGCTCTGGCCCTGGGAACTGTAGCCTTGGCTGTGACTGTGTTTCCCTCTACGGTGTGAGCTGTTGCCTTCAATCGGGTCTTGGCTGCTGGGAAACCCCCGAGGTTCCCTTCGCTAATGGATTTGACCGGTTTTACGGCGACTCCTAGCCTGGTCGGGGTCCGTAGGCCCTGCCGGATGGTGCTGGCTTCTCTTCACTCCCCGATCCGGTACCGGCGGGCCACCGCCTGTCCCCGGTCCGTACGGTTCACTCCAATCAGCCTCTCCTGCAGACGGTCACCACCGTCTGCCAACCTTGCTGAGTGCCCGGGCCACACACCCGGACACGGTCAGTCTCCTCTCCTACCACTTCACTCTCTAAACCGATCTGAAAACCTTCTCTCCAGGACTGTGAACTCGGTGGGCGAGACCAACCGCCTGGACCACCCCCTGGTGTGGACATCAGCCGCTGGAGGAAGGCAACAAGGATTTGTGTTTGACTTCGGTGTGCCTAGCCGGGGTGTAGGGTGTGTTGGTGTAGTACCTGTGACGACCTGGCTTGTCCAGGGCGCCACACGAGCAGCGGCCCGGCTGCTGGCACGGGGGCGGCACAGTTGCAGAGCTGGAAAATGTCAGGTATCATAATCACCAGAATTATGTTATTATTGACTAGACAATTTGCCCTGGCGACCAGGTTTTTACTATTATTGAGGAGGCTATACACTGCTATGACTATGATTTGGACAGCATATTATTTTAGGCTCTTAACATTGCGAGCTGACTCTTAGAACAGACTACGTCTAAGCCTAAAATGTAGAATCTATCAAATATACCAGACTCTCTGTGCTTCCTATTTAACGTCCTAGGAAACCATAACTATTTAGTTGTTAGAACATATTACCTGATGTTATTGGATTATCTAGTTTTCATTTTAGCAGCGTAGCACTTTTAGGAGTATTTTCAGAATGAAAGAAAACAATATGTAATGGCGTAACTGGAGCCCTCTTTGTGATAGCTAACAAAGACTTTCCAGGTCAGAGACACAAGATCGGGAACAAAGGAAGTTTACAAGCTCGTGTTTCATGAAGAGATACCTGTAACCTGACAGGTGAGGGGATATTGAGAGCTCAGCAATAATGTATGACTGCTCCACTTAGCTGCTGTCAGCACCGCACATCTGCTGCTTGTCAACTGCCTAGTGCTTCACAATGAAGGCCTGGAGTCTGGTGGAAGGAATTCTGTCATGGAAATTACAAGCTATTGTTCCAACCTTACCTTATACCACTGTTACCACAGATAATAATGCAGTACCACATCCTTCTTGAATGTTCCAGTGGATGAGTGGCACTTTCCAAAATCATTTATAACATGAACATTGCTGCTTTCCATATTTGTGTTTGCTTTTTCTGTGCATGTGTGTGTTTCCAGAGCAGCTAAGGCTACTTTCACACTTGCGTTGGACAGCTTCCGTTGCTATCCGCAGCCTTGAGGAATTACGGTAATCATTGCAGGAAACCGTTATATTCCTCATAGACTTCTATTAGCTACGGATAGCAATGGATGGTCTTGCGTTGCATCCGCTGCACGACGCAGCGTCGTTATTTTGACGCTGTGTCGTGCGGAGGGAACGCTGCATGTAGCGTTTATTGAGCAGCGCAATCCGTAGGATTTCGCTGCACATGCTCTCTCTGGCTCCCTGCACACATAACCAGGGTAAACATCGGGTTACTAAGCAATGCGCTTTGCCTAGTTACCCGATATTTACCCTGGCTACGGGTGCAAGGAGCCAGCGCTAAGCGTTGTACGCTGGTAACCAAGGTAAATATCGAGTAACCAAGTAAAGTGCTTTGCCTAGTTACCCGATATTTATCCTGGTTACGTGTGCAGGGAGCCCGACACTTCCCCGCTCGGCTCCGCCCCCTAGCGCACTTCACTCCACATGTACACACACACACACTCACACTCACCTGTCCCCAGCCTTGCATTCCTCGCTGCACTGACGTCCTCAGCTCCATGGTCCCGCTCGGCTCCACCCACCCCGCACTCCGCCTCCCTCACACATTCTCAGCGGCCGAACGATCAGCTGATCACCCGGCGACCGGCTGCTGTGAGTGATCAGCTGATCACCCAGCGACCACCTGCTGTGAGCGATCAGCTGATCACCTGGCGACCGGCTGCTGTGAGCGATCAGCTGACCACCCGGCGACCAGCTTCTGTGAGCGATCAGCTGATCGTTCACAATAGTCTGCCGCCAGTAAAACAAAAGAAGAAAAAAAAAAAAAAAAAGATTGCATTGTTTTGTACGATCCGTTGCAACCGTTGTGCCACTAAATGCAACACATCCGTTGCATCCGTCACACAACGCAATGCAACGGATACTGTTCAATGCAAGTGTGAAAGTAGCCTAAGTCTTGAATGAACAGTACATGACATGCATAGGAGTACACTTGAGCATCAATCTGAGGAACAAGGGATGTCTAAAATATTTTACCAATTCAGAATTCATAAGTTATAAATAGAAAAACATTTTTGATCCTACTACATATGAATGAAAGACAGCAGAATCCATTTGGCGATGGTTGATTGACTGCATACCATAGTAATTTACTTATTTGGATACAAAAGCAGGGAATATTTGGGTCACAGTGAGCAGATTTGATTGTAAGGAAGATTACGGCTTTACACAACATTCTACCAATTGTAACTCCAATGACAGACCCTGCATGGTGGGAGACACATCTGTAACCAGGGCTGTATTTTGCCTTCATGCTGCCCTAGGCACTTTAAGTGGTCGTGCCCCTTAGTGACAACGTAAAACTGAGTTTTCACACACGACATCTGTTTAAGGCAGATCTACTCTGTAAAACACTTTAAAAAGTATAAATGAGAAACGAACGGCACTAACCACCCCCCCCTCAATGGGGATCACCACAGGCACATACAAAACATAGCATAAGTATAACATATTCCCACCACACTGTCCCCACTTATATACTGTGACTGTGAGACTGCCCCTAATAAACTAAAACACCACACTGCCCTCCCTTATAAACTACTATATATCCACCACACCTTACTCGATTATGAAATATGATCTGTACATTGTGAGGAGGGAGCAGCATGATGTGAGGACAATGTCCCATGCATACTGCCCCCTCCTCATAGTGTCCCATGCATACTGCCCCCTCCTCACAGTGTCCCATGCATGATGCCCCCTCCTCACAGTGTCCCATGCATGCTGCCCCCTCCTCACAGTGTCCCATGCATGCTGCCCCCTCCTCACAGTGTCCTATGCATACTGCCCCCTCCTCACAGTGTCCCATGCATGCTGCCCCCTCCTCACAGTGTCCCATGCATGCTGCCCCCTCCTCACAGTGTCCCATGCATGTTGCCCCCTCCTCACAGTGTCCCATGCATGCTGCCCCCTCCTCACAGTGTCCCATGCATGCTGCCCCCTCCTCACAGTGTCCCATGCATGCTGCCCCCTCCTCACAGAGTCCCATGCATGCTGCCCCCTCCTCACAGTGTCCCATGCATGCTGCCCCCTCCTCACAGTGTCCCATGCATGCTGCCCCCTCCTCACAGTGTCCCATGCATGCTGCCCCCTCCTCATAGTGTCCCATGCATGCTGCCCCCTCCTCACAGTGTCCCATGCATGATGCCCCCTCCTCACAGTGTCCCATGCATGCTGCCCCCTCCGCACAGTGTCCCATGCATGCTGCCCCCTCCTCACAGTGTCCCATGCATGCTGCCCCCTCCTCACAGTGTCCCATGCATGCTGCCCCCTCCTCACAGTGTCCCATGCATGCTGCCCCCTCCTCACAGTGTCCCATGCATGCTGCCCCCTCCTCACAGTGTCCCATGCATGCTGCCCCCTCCTCACAGTGTCCCATGCATGCTGCCCCCTCCTCACAGTGTCCCATGCATGCTGCCCCCTCCTTACAGTGTCCCATGCATGCTGCCCCCTCCTCACAGTGTCCCATGCATGCTGCCCCATCCTCACAGTGTCCCATGCATGCTGCCCCTCTCCCTGAGCTCCTACTGCTGCCTTCCTCTTTTCCATAATGACACCTCCATTTTGCCCCACTCATGCTAAGACCACCACACTAGAGCTTATGCTGAAACACCCCCCTACACACACTACCCCACTCTTGATATTGACTCCCCTACATTGCTCCACTCCATACTGAGCCCACACATGCTGCCCCTTCTCCATAATGAGCTCCCAATGCTGCCCCCCTCTTATTCTGAGTCCTTACACTCCCCCCACCCAATCGATTTTGTCATTGCACTATCCCTCAACCCTTGTCCTCTGTCTCTAGCATTGGCCCCTATCTCCCACTCCCCCAGCAGCAGCCTCTCTCCCCCCGCCTCCAGCAGCAGCCTCTCCCCCAGCATCAGCCTGTCTCCCACCAGCCTCCCCCAGCCTCATCCTCTCTTCCCTCAGCATCAGCCTCTCTCCCCCAGCTTCAGCCTCTCTCCCCCTAGCCTCCCCCAGCATCAGCCTCACTCCCCAGTCTCCGCCAGCATCAGCCTCATTCCCCAGTCTCCGCCAGCATCAACCTCACCCCCCATCCTCCGCCAGCATCAACCTCACCCCCCCATCCTCCGCCAGCATCAGCCTCTCTCCAGCCAGCCTCCTCCAGCACCAGCCTCTCTCCAGCCAGCCTCCCCCAGCATCAGCCTCTCTCCCCCCAGCCTCTGCCAGCATTAGCCTCTGTCCCCTGAGACTCCGCCTCTCTCCCCCCAGGCCTCCGCCAGCATCAGCCTCTGCCTCCCCCCAGCCTCCGCCAGCATCAGCCTCTGCCTCCCTCCAGCCTCCGCCAGCATCAGCCTCTGCCTCCCCCAGGCCTCCGCCAGCATCAGCCTCTGCCTCCCCCCAGCCTCCGCCAGCATCAGCCTCATTCCCCAGTCTCCACCAGCATCAACCTCACCCCCCCATCCTCCGCCAGCATCAACCTCACCCCCCATCCTCCGCCAGCATCAGCCTCTCTCCAGCCAGCCTCCTCCAGCACCAGCCTCTCTCCAGCCAGCCTCCCCCAGCATCAGCCTCTCTCCCCCCAGCCTCTGCCAGCATTAGCCTCTGTCCCCTGAGACTCCGCCTCTCTCCCCCCAGGCCTCCGCCAGCATCAGCCTCTGCCTCCCCCCAGCCTCCGCCAGCATCAGCCTCTGCCTCCCTCCAGCCTCCGCCAGCATCAGCCTCTGCCTCCCCCAGGCCTCCGCCAGCATCAGCCTCTGCCTCCCCCCAGCCTCCGCCAGCATCAGCCTCATTCCCCAGTCTCCACCAGCATCAACCTCACCCCCCCATCCTCCGCCAGCATCAACCTCACCCCCCATCCTCCGCCAGCATCAGCCTCTCTCCAGCCAGCCTCCTCCAGCACCAGCCTCTCTCCAGCCAGCCTCCCCCAGCATCAGCCTCTCTCCCCCCAGCCTCTGCCAGCATTAGCCTCTGTCCCCTGAGACTCCGCCTCTCTCCCCCCAGGCCTCCGCCAGCATCAGCCTCTGCCTCCCCCCAGCGTCCGTCAGCATCAGCCTCTGCCTCCCTCCAGCCTCCGTCAGCATCAGCCTCTGCCTCCCCCAGGCCTCCGCCAGCATCAGCCTCTGCCTCCCCCCAGCCTCCGCCAGCATCAGCCTCTGCCTCCCTCCAGCCTCCCCCCAGTCTCAGCCTCTGCCTCCACCCAGTCTCAGCCTCTGCCTCCCCCCAGCCTCCCCCGAGTCTCAGCCTCTGCCTTCCCCCAGCCTCCCCCCAGTCTCAGCCTCTGCCTCCCCCCAGCCTCAGCCTCTGCCTTTCCAGAGCCTCCCCCCAGTCTCAGCCTCTGCCTCCCCACAGCCTCTCCCCAGTCTCAGCCTTTGCCTCCCCCCAGTCTCAGCCTCTGCCTCCCTCCAGCCTCCCCCCAGTCTCAGCCTCTGCCTCCCCCCAGTCTCAGCCTCTGCCTCCCTCCAGCCTCCCCCCAGTCTCAGCCTCTGCCTCTCTCCATCTTCCCCCCAATCTCAGCCTCTGCCTTCCTCCAGCCTCCCCCCAGTCTCAGCCTCTGCCTCTCTCCAGCCTCCCCCCAGTCTCAGCCTCTGCCTCCCTCCAGCCTCCCCCCAGTCTCAGCCTCTGCCTCCCCCCAGTCTCAGCCTCTGCCTCCCTCTAGCCTCCATCCAGTCTCAGCCTCTGCCTCCCTCCAGCCTCAGCCTCTGCCTGCCCCTCGTCCACTATCCTCATATTGCAGCCTCTGCCTGTCCCTCGTCCACTATCCTCACATTGCAGCCACTGCCTCTGCCTCTGCCTGTCCCTCGTCCACTATACTCACATTGTAGCCTCTGCCTCTGCCTGTCCACTATACTCACATTGTAGCTTGCCTGCCCCTCCCCCAGAATCCTCACTTCACAGCACTGGAACTCTGCCAGCGGTTACCTGCTCTTGTGCCTCCCGTCGTCTCTCGCTACTGCCGCTCCTCCTACGGTGTCCGTCATCCTCCTGCTGGCGCGCCTCTGACCCGGAAGTTCAGGCACTTCCAAGGTCAATCAGTTCTCTGTGCCCGGCGGCGCCCACAGTTTATCTGTATTCGCGTCTTAAAGATGCAGATACAGATAAATGAAAGTGCGTCTCTCGACCCCGGCCCCTCCCCCCGGCCCCCTTCCCCTCCCCCTCCGAAAACACAGCGGATTTAATAGACTGTCCGGAGGGGGAGAAGATGTAAAAAAAAATAAAAAAAAATACATTTTTTTTTGCAGCCAGAAAGTGCCGCCCCCCCCGCAACATGGCGCCCCAGGCACGGGACCATGGGTGCCTAATGGTAAATACGGCCCTGTCTGTAACAGTAGGAATCGGATGTCCTCCTGGGTAAGGGCTTGTGTGCATGTACATGCTGAAAATTCTGCAGCGATTTGGCAGTGCATGTGCGCTTCAAATCTCTGCAGAAACACTGCGTAATGGATGCAGTGTGTCTGCAGAATAGATGCCGATTTCATGCGCTCTGGATGCTGCCTCTCCCATAGACAGAGTGGGAGCAGCATCCAAAGCGCACGAAAGAAGTGACATGCTGCTTTTTTAAACGCACCGATTTGGATCAAAATTTTAGCCTCCAAATCGCCGAGTTCCAAAAATCATGGTGCACACGGATTATGCGCAATCTACATAAAGTGTGCAGGGGACGCAGGACGCATGCATTTACGCTGCAGTGCAATACGCAGCGTAAATGCATGAAATTACGCTACGTACGCACATGCCCTAATTGATCAACGCTAGAAGCCCCTCAAACAGGCGTTACAAGAAACTACATCTCCCTACAGACCCGTTGAAGTGCGTCTGTTTTTACTGTGTACCTGTTGTACTCTCTCTCCCCTGCCCATCCCCAGAATTCGACATTTTTATGGATTTGGAAGAGACAGTTTTTGCATTAAACATCCCAGCAGCGCCTGACATAACCTTGTGATGCTGGGATCGTGACGGAGCCGGTGAACGCTGGTAACCATTATACACATCGGCTAACTAAGGTCCCTTAGTTACCCGATGTGTATCATAGTTACCAGCGTACACCGGATCCCGGTACACATGTGCAGGGAGCCGGCATTATACTCCTCTCCCCCCAGGACTACTCCTCCTATTATAGTCCTCCTATTATACTCCTCTCTGAATATAATAGGAGAACTATTATAGCATGGGGGATGGAGCACGATGGGGTGCACAGCATGGGGGATGTAGCATGATGGGGAGTGCGCAGCATGGGGGATGGAGCACGATGGGGAGTGCGCAGCATGGGGGATGGAGCACGATGGGGGGTGCGCAGCATGGGGGATGGAGCACGATGGGGAGTGCGCAGCATGGAGGATGGAGCATGATGGGGAGTGCGCAGCATGGGGGATGGAGCACAATGGGGAGTGCGCAGCATGGGGGATGGAGCACGATAGGGAGTGCGCAGCATGGGGGATGGAGCACGATGGGGGGTGCGCAGCATCGGGGATGGAGCACGATGGGGAGTACGCAGCATGGGGGATGGAGCACGATGGGGGTGCGAAGCATCGGGGATGGAGCACGATGGGGAATGCGCAGCATAGGGGATGGAGCACGATGGGGGTTGGGCAGCATGGGGGATGGAGCACGATGGGGGGTGCGCAGCATGGGGGATGGGGCACGATGGGGGGTGCACAGCATGGGGGATGGAGCACGATGGGAGGTGCACACCTCCCCCCAACACACACACAACACACCACACACACACTGGGAACCTCAAACACCGCCCTACACAGACACACACAGACAACGCTGCACACACACAACACCCAACACACAAACACCGCGACATACATAAATATACGCACATACCGCACAACACACACATTGCACAAAACATACCTCCCCCCAAAACACACCACACCCACACAAACCGCGCAACACACACACACAACGCTCCACAAACAACGCAACACACGCAACACACATACAACACCGCTCTCACCCCCCGCCACACCCAGACAACACCCAGAACATGTACAGCGCCCTACACAAACACTTGGTAACTACACACAACACTATATATATATATATATATATATATATATATATATATAACAAAAATCATACATGAACTACACAATACGTAAATTCTAGAATACCCGATGCGTAGAATCGGGCCACCTTCTGGGGCCACCTTCTAGTATATATACATATATATATATATATATATATATATATATATATATATATATAGATAGATAGATAGATAGATAGATAGATAGATAGATATCTCTATTCAGCCGTCCATTTATCTATAAACAGTACTTATTCAATCTTTGTGTTCCATGGTCACGCTTCCTGAAGCAACAGAATAGAATGGCAAAGCAGACACTGATGCAGTTTCCAGTGACAAACTCTTCAGGTCCATTTTGATGAACTGACCAACAGCAGTAAAAACATTTACCGACCGGTCGTTTCAAACCGTGCCAGTGATCCCTGAACAATCTGTAATAGATATTTCAGTGCGCATATGTTGCCATTGTTTCATTGTTATCAGCAGCAGAGTCCTGTTTACACAGGAGAATGGTTACTTTTAAGCAAGCTGAAGGGCTCATGCGCACGTCACATAATAGCATGCATTTACGCTGCATATTGCACTGCAGTGTAAATGCATGTGTCCTGCGTACCCTGCACAATCTATGTAGATTGTGCATGAGATGTGCGCACGATGCTTTTATGTATGCAGCGATTTGGGTGCTAACATTTTGACCCAAATCCATGCGTTCATAAAAGCAACATGTCAATTATTTCTTAAAAACAAAAACAAAAAAACATGTCAATTATTTCTGCGTTCTGGATGCAGCTCCCACTCTGTCTATGGGGGGGGGGCAACAGCCATAGTGCATGAAATTGGCTTTTTTTTAACAAAATAACAGCATTCATTCTGCAATGTTTCTGCACCGATTTGAAGCGCACATGTGCTGTCAAATTGCTCCAGAATATTCTGCAGTTACGTGCGCATGAGCCCTAAATTTAATTTCCCTGCTTAAAAACTAATTTACTTGTTCAGCAGGAGATGATTAGCCTATTTAAACTGCAAGATTACCATGCAGCCTAAATGGACCTTAAGCTGGTGTCACACATAACGACGACGACAACGACGTCGCTGCTACGTCACCATTTTCTGTGACGTTGCAGCGACGTCCCGTCGCTGTCGCTGTGTGTGACATCCAGCAACGACCTGGCCCCTGCTGTGAGGTCGCCGGTCGTTGCTGAATGTCCAGCTTCATTTTTTGGTCGTCACTCTCCCGCTGTGACACACACATCGCTGTGTGTGACAGCGAGAGAGCGACGAAATGAAGCGATCAGGAGCCGGCACTGGCAGCTGCGGTAAGCTGTAACCAGCGTAAACATCGGGTAACCAAGGGAAGACCTTTCCCTGGTTACCCGATGTTTACGCTGGTTACCAGCCTCCGCTCTTGCTGCCAGTGCCGGCTCCTGCACTGTGACATGTGGCTGCAGTATGCATCGGGTAATTAACCCGATGTATACTGTAGCAAGGAGAGCAAGGAGCCAGCGCTAAGCAGTGCGCGCGGCTCCTTGCTCTCTGCACTGTGACATGTAGCTGCAGCACACATCGGGTTAATTAACCCGATGTGTACTGTAGCTAGGAGAGCAAGGAGCCAGCGCTAAGCGCGGCTCCCTGCTCTCTGCACATGTAGCACAGCGACGTTATGATCGCTGCTTCTGCTGTGTTTGACAGCTAAGCAGCGATCATAACAGCGACTTACAAGGTCGCTGTTACGTCACCGAAAATGGTGACGTAACAGCGACGTCGTTGTCGCTGTCGCTTAGTGTGACACCAGCTTTAAAGGGGGCTTTACACGTAACAACATCGCTAACGAGATGTCGTTGGGGTCATGGAATTTGTGACGCACATCCGGCCTCGTTAGCGACGTCGTTGCGTGTGACACGTACAAGTGACCGCTAACGATGCAAAATACTCACCAAATCGTTGATTGTTGACACGTCGTCCATTTCCCAAATGTCGTTCCTTGTTCTGGACGAAGGTTGTTGGTCGTTCCTGAGGCAGCACACATCGCTATGTATGACACCCCAGGAACGACGAACAACACCATACTTGCATCTTCTGGCAACGAGGTGGGTGTGACTTCCATGCGGCTGCTCTCCGCCCCTCCGCTTCTATTGGACGCCTGCCGTGTGACGTCGCTGTGACGCCAAATGAACCTCCCCCATAGAAAAGAGACTGTTCGGCGGCCACAGTGACGTCGCTAGGAAAGTAAGTATGTATGACGGATTCTAGCGATATTGTACGCCACGGGCAGCGATTTGCCCGTGACGCACAAATGACGGAGGTGAGTGCTTTCACGAGCAACATCGCTAGCAATGTCGCTGCGTGTAAAGCAGCTTTCAGGGTATGCGTGCATGCTGCATCTTTGTGGTGACTACAAAGATGCAGTGTTTTTGGCAAAAACGCATCCAAAAAAAGCATGCTTTTTTATGCATTTTGTACTGCATTTTTGCCCAATGCATTTTTTTAAGCCAAATCTATTGACTGGAAGAGCTCAAAAATGCTGGAAGAACACAGAAAGAATTGACATGCTGCATCTTTGTGGTCTCCACAAAGACGTAGCGCAAAGAAAGCTGCAATTTGTGGACAGCAAAAATTAAATATCATAAACTTAGCTGGGGAAGGAGACCAAAATTACACCCGAAAAACGCAGCAAAAAATGCAGCGTGCGCACAGGACCTTAGAATAGCAATTTCCCAACATAGCCAATGATTAAAGAGGTAATCAGAATTCACAATAACATACTGCAATGAATCTGAAGCCCAGTTCTAGATGATCATTTTTCAAAATCTCTAAAATTAGTAAAAAGTACATAAAATGGTCATTCCATTTGTCTTTATTTCCATTCTTTCAAGAGAAAAAAAACAAATGTAAGACAAATGTTTTAAGAAAATGGCAACAATATATCTTTCCCTACTTTTCTCGTGCAAACCTTCTGCAAGATATGCATGCAAAAAACATTTGCAAACTGGTAGTGGTTTGCAACATACACTACTCACAAAAAGTTAGGGAAATTTGGCTTTCGGATGAAATTTCAGGATGATAAAATTAATGTGACCTCCTCTAAACTTTTAAATGCATATGTCCAACTGTTCAGTGTTTCAGTACTTATTGCTACAACTTGCTGGGAGCTTAACAGGGAGCTTTATGGCAAAATTCACAAATGGTGTTTGAACCATGAATCACCCAATACATTTTGTGGTTCAATTAGAGATGGTATTTAAACAGTCCTCCACTTGTTGATTACATTTTGACATCATGAGACCAAAACAGCACCTTAGAATTGATCAACAGTAACTCATCATTGTGAGGCTTCAAGTGGGATGTTCTCAGGTGGAGATATAGCTACTGAGCTTAGAGTGTCAGAGAGTGTCATCAGCAGGTTGCAGCACAGATACAGAGAGACTAGAAGAGCCACAGAAAGGCATAGAAGTGGACTTCCCTTGGCCACATCCCACACTGATGATTGCTTAATTGTGAATAATACCTTCTGGAACCGGATGATGAATGCCACACAACTCCAGGAACATTTAAGGGAGGTGAGAGGCACCCAAGAGTCACATCAGACCATTCAAAACTGTTTATGTGGCGCCCTGGACAAGCCAGGGGCCACAGAGAACAACACCAACACACCCCATACTCCCGGTCAGGCACTCCTAAGTCAGACAAAACCCTTGTTGCCTTCCTCCAGGGGCTGATGTTCACACCAGGGGGTGGGCCAGGTGGTTGGCCCCGCCCACCAAGGAGTTCACAGTCCTGGAGGCGGGAAAAGTAGACAGAACAGTTTAGTTGTGGAGGAGAAAGTGAGAGGAAGGAAAGTGGCAAGTGAGCAGACTGAAGTTGGTCCGGGTGCGTGGCCCGGACAGATCAGCAAGGTTGGCAGACGGTGGTAACCGCCTGCAGGAGTGGCCTATCGGAGTTTACCGTAAGGACCGTGGACGGGCGGTGGCCCGGCGGTACCGGACCGGTACGCAAAGAGAAGTCAGCACCATCTGGCAGGGGCTTACGGACCCCGGCAAGGCTAGGAGTTGCTGTGAATTTGCCAAATTCGTTAGCGAAGGGAACCTCCTGGGTTTCCCAGCAGCCAAGTCCCGACAGAAGGCAACCGTCCAACCGAGAGAGGGAAACACAGTCACCGCCAAGGCTAAAGTTCCCAGGGCCAGAGCCTGCGGGCAAAAGGGGCTCCTTCAGCTCCCATCCAAGCTGGGGTGCGGGTTACCGGTGGAAACCCATTGGGACCGTTTACAGTACACAGGTGCAGGGAAAGGCAGTCACCATCAACCTGCCGGGAGAAACAACACAGCAGCCGTCTGTGGGACCCGTCCATCCAGCCGTGTGTTTTACCGAGAAATAAGGAATAACGTTTGGAACACCATTCTAAGTCCGAACTGGGTGCAAAAACCTAAAAAAACATCACTATGGGGAGATAAGGTATGCACACCAGTGACTATGTAAGGGGAATACATGAAATAGCAGAAACTGCTGTGTGAATACTGACTTGAAAAATCCAATAGCTATATGCAAGAGGGAAAATGTGAAAAATGGAATCTGCATTACTGCCATGAACATATGAATCAAGAGAAATTTAGCTACTGAACTGATCAATGCAATAGAGCCCCAACACTACGCCAAAGTATTTCTCTACGTTGGGGTCCCTAGCTTGTGTGTGTCCTCTCATGCAGTTAAAAAACTTACCGTGTATGGGAAGCTGAGACCCAGGCTATTTATGCGTATGATATGGATTGGCAAAAGGTTGTTGGGGAGGGTTCACAAACGAAAAACTACTAACAAATAAGGAATAACGTTTGGAACACCATTCTAAGTCCGAACTGGGTGCAAAAACCTAAAAAAACATCACTATGGGGAGATAAGGTATGCACACCAGTGACTATGTAAGGGGAATACATGAAATAGCAGAAACTGCTGTGTGAATACTGACTTGAAAAATCCAATAGCTATATGCAAGAGTGAAAATGTGAAAAATGGAATCTGCATTACTGCCATGAACATATGAATCAAGAGAAATTTAGCTACTGAATTGATCAATGCAATAGAGCCCCAACACTACGCCAAAGTATTTCTCTACGTTGGGGTCCCTAGCTTGTGTGTGTCCTCTCATGCAGTTAAAAAACTTACCGTGTATGGGAAGCTGAGACCCAGGCTATTTCTGCGTATGATATGGATTGGCAATAGGTGTGGTTGGGGAGGGTTCACAAACGAAAAACTACTAACAAATAAGGAATAACATTTGGAACACCATTCTAAGTCTGAACTGGGTGCAAAAACCTAAAAAAACATCACTATGGGGAGATAAGGTATGCACACCAGTGACTATGTAAGGGGAATACATGAAATAGCAGAAACTGCTGTGTGAATACTGACTTGATATTCCATTTTTCACATTTTCACTCTTGCATATAGCTATTGGATTTTTCAAGTCAGTAATCACACAGCAGTTTCTGCTATTTCATGTATTCCCCTTACATAGTCACTGGTGTGCATACCTTATCTCCCCATAGTGATGTTTTTTTAGGTTTTTGCACCCAGTTCGGACTTAGAATGGTGTTCCAAACGTTATTCCTTATTTGTTAGTAGTTTTTCGTTTGTGAACCCTCCCCAACCACACCTATTGCCAATCCATATCATACGCATAAATAGCCTGGGTCTCAGCTTCCCATACACGGTACGTTTTTTAACTGCATGAGAGGACACACACAAGCTAGGGACCCCAACGTAGAGAAATACTTTGGCGTAGTGTTGGGGCTCTTTTGCATTGATTAATTCAGTAGCTAAATTTCTCTTGATTCATATGTTCATGGCAGTAATGCAGATTCCATTTTTCACATTTTCACTCTTGCATATAGCTATTGGATTTTTCAAGTCAGTATTCACACAGCAGTTTCTGCTATTTCATGTATTCCCCTTACATAGTCACTGGTGTGCATACCTTATCTCCCCAAAGTGTGTTTTACCGAGAACTGTGTCCTCATCATTGGCTGCCCCCGCGACCCTGCACCTCGCCAGGCCCCGTAACCCGCCTGCCATCCATCCCTACCCCATCACCGGGCCCCGGGACAACCATCCCCCTAGCCACGGAGGGGAGAACTAACAACAAAGCTGCTCCCTGTCACCGCTCCCGGGATCCCCGTCTAGAGCAGCGGTGGTGTCACTAATATCACCACAACCGTGGGTGGCGTCACGGACAATAACCAAATCCCCACAATCAAATCCCCACCCTTTTCACTCACGGGCGAGAAGCGCTGCTCGAGTCCCCGGGATCCGGCCCACCGCTCGAGCCACCACCGAGCAGCGGCAGCCGCAGCAGCGGCCGGACCCGAGCAGTGGGAGAGCGCAGAGTCCCCTCCTCCGCCCGCGACATTTACATCAGCGTGGTCTGTGCCCTAGATGACCTGCAGAGGTACTTGACGACAACACAATGCACAGGTGTCATCATTTTTCTGAACGAGGGACCAGTGAGCTTCAGTGCTGTTCTCTGATGAAACTTGATTCACGCTGAGCATAAAAACTGGCCGCTAATGATGTTGAAGACATCAAGGATAGTGCTATGCATCAGCCATTGTTGTCATCAGATCACTTGTGACGGGTTTTGCACAATTGACAGTCAGTCCTATGGTGTCCGGCTGTAGAAGGTCGCAGTGTGTAGCTACGGAAACTGCTCCTTGACTTCCTCCCTGAAACTGATTCTTCCTGCTGTGGTGTATATGGTATCCAATGTACCTTCTCTGCTTGAGCTTAATCCCTTTACATTTAGGACCCTGCTGATATCCTCACCTTTCAGCTGTTAATCATCATCATTTCCCTCTGTGTGCTTAAACACCCACATTTCCCTTTGGTGTTTGCTGGCGAAAGTTAAATTCCTATATGGCTTGATTGCAAGCAGTCAGCTTGTAATCATCTGGAGAAACAATGTTGTGTGTTGCTATTAGTCTCCATGAGTCTTCTTGGAGATAAGTTATTTGTTCATTTCCCCTGTTTGTGCTCCCTGTGTCTTCTTTAGAGCTTAGTGAGGTTGAATAAGCGCTCATCCCATTTGTTCCTTACCTACAGCCCAGCTCAGGGTCAGCCAGGGCCAGGTATCTTGCTCTGCGCATAGGTGCAGAACCTAAAGTGGTCAGGGGAGCCAGATGTCTAGTCAATATAGAACTGCCCTACACCTTCTGAATGGTACAGTGACAGCCCCTACTACTTGAATAACATCATTAATCCAGTCACTGTGCTTCTGCATGAACAACACAGCCCTAATTTCATCTTCATGGAGGACAATGTTCCAGCTTATAAAGGTTACATCACTAGGAAATGGCTGATGGAGACTTCAAATGAAATGGCACATGCTTTCTCCAATCCTGAATCGTACAGAAAGACATCTACAAAGGCCAGACAGGCAGATGGGTGGAAATAGATAGCAAAACCCAACTCATATATTCCGACCCATGTTGCACCTGTCAATCAAATGTAGTGTATTGCTGGAACTTCACTTGCACATACAGTATTTCTGAAAGAAAACATCTAATCTCAGAACAAAAGGTATGCTTACATTAAGCATCCTAGCGCCAAAAGAAAATTCTGCTGGCTGGTTCTCTTTACGGTATATCCACCACTGTTGTTGACTTTTGCTTCAATACATTTTTTAAGATGAGGAAATCACTATTGCATATTTTTACTTAAATGCTTTACTTTCATAATAAAATATCACTGTACTGTGAATTTTTTATGTTTTACATAAATTTTAACTAAAAGTCAAATATCCCTAACTTTTTCTGAGTAGTGTATATCACTAACCCTGGTGGTCCTGTCAGAGCTTAGGTCTTACTAATTAAATATTTTAGAGTCACATGAATTCTAAAAAAGTGCGGTGGAAGCAAATGTAATTATGTGGGAACATTGTATATAATTCCTTAACACAAACAATAGTTCATTCTACTGATGATGTTAGAGGTCGAGGAAATCTTCAACATTTAATTTCCTTGCTAGAAGTGCTCTTCACAAACATACTAATAGAATTACCTGGATGTACATGAGTCTATTTTGTTTAAATGTTTTTTTTTGTGTGTGTGTTTAAAATTAGTGATGAACGAGTGTACTCATTACTATTCGCAAAATAGTATGGTATTCGGGCTATTCGTTATGTGCGAGTAATGGTGTATTCATCTCACTATATTCAGATATTCCGCCCAGCCGTTTTGGCGCCTGGTTTGCAGCCAATAAACATGCTGGACTTCTTAACCAATCACAGTAATGATGCAGCCATCTTGGTTGTGGAATTATGCGGGCGTCACAGGAGACGATCTATCTACCCGCCCCCGTCGTTTGTGCGTCACGGGCAATTAGTTGCCTGTGACGCACAAAGTCGTTAAACCCCCGTCTCACGCATTTACCTGCTGAGCGACGTCGCTCTGGGCGGCGAACATCCACTTCCTGAAGGGGGAGGGACATTCGGCGTCACAGCAACATCACACAGCGGCCAGCCAATAGAAGCGGAGGGGCAGAGATGAGCGGGTCGTAAACATCCCGCCCACCTCCTTCCTTCCGGAAGCCGGCAGGATGCAGGTAAGCTGTGTTCATCGTTCCCGGGGTGTCACACGGAGTGATGTGTGCTGCCCCGGGTACGATGAACAACCGGCGCAGAGAAGAAGAAACGACTTTTTAAAAATGAGCGACGTGTCAACGAACAATGATAAGGTGAGTATTTTTGCTCGTTCGCCATCGCTCGTAGCTGTCACACGCTACGATATATCAAATGATGCCGGATGTGCGTCACTTACGACGTGACTCCGCCGACATATCGCACGATATATCGTCTAGTGTGACGCCTTCATTACTGTGATTGGCTGGCCGCTCAGCTGTTATGGGCATGGTTATGGACTGTTATGAACAGTATTCAGTATTATATGAAGATATCCAAAACAATACTAAAAATGGCATTTGAACTGTACTCAGATACGGGACTTTCTGGTCACAAGACTTTCATGATTCATGCTGACTTAGCTTAATAAAAAATGATGAAACACATATACATATATATCTCAGCATAAGCTCTTTTTGCCATATACCCAATAGAAGACGTGTTACGTATTCTTGGCTCCTATACAACTGACTTCTATATTATACTATACTTCTTTAAAATAAAGCAGTCATCTTTTCTACCCACATTCGTGTTCATATCTGGTCTGTGTGGATGAATAGTATGCAAGCAACTGACAAATGACTCATGAATTGGAATTCGGACGAGTTTAAGGCGGGCTTTGCACACTACGACATCGCAGGTGCGATGTCGGTGGGGTCAAATTGAAAGTGACGCACATCCGGCATCGCATGCGACATCGTAGTGTGTAAAGCCTAGATGATACGATTAACAAGCGCAAAATTGTTGTAATCGTTTCATCGGTGCAGCATCGGCGTAATCCATAATTATGCTGACGCGACGGACCGATGTTGTTCCTCGTTCCTGCGGCAGCACACATCGCTGTGTGTGAAGTCGCAGGAGCGAGGAACATCTCCTACCGGCGTCACTGCGGCTTCCGTAGGATATGCGGAAGGAAGGAGGTGGGCGGGATGTTTACATCCTGCTCATCTCCGCCCCTCCGCCGCTATTGGCCGCCTGCCGTGTGACGTCGCTATGAGGAAGGAGGCGGGTCGCCGGCCAGAGCGACGGTCGCAGGGCAGGTGAGTGCATGTGAAGCTGGCATAGCGATAATGTTCGCTACGCCAGCTATCACACGATATCGCACCTGCGACGGGGGCGGGGACTATCGCGTGCGACATCGCAGCATCAGCTTGCGATGTCGCAACGTGCAAAGCCGCCCTAAGACGTGGATGCATAACTTGAATTGCATCACCCTAAATTTTGCCCCCCACTTAACAGATGTGCCCAACGTCTCCTAAAACAAAATGTCTGGATGAAAGACAGCCGTGCTGTCACCTTAATTTTCCAAATGGACCACATGAAGTAGGAGATTGTGCAACTCAACAAAAAGGTAAGAACATTTCTTGTCTTACCTTATAAACCCTAATGTGTTTCTGTTTGGAAGGGGGGGTGTCGGCTGGAGTCCAGACACCTAATGAACAATCTCTGTGAGATAAAATTCCTAGTGCGAATCTGGTCATAATATCTCTTAAAACGACTGCATAATGTAATTTTGTAATGTGTGTCTTTATCTTTACGGTGAAAAAGCGGAAGTTCTGAGCTCCATTGGTTTTAGAAAAAAATGGGAAGTGATATAAGATGAATTCTGATATGAAGAGAGTTATATGAAGACCTGTTTTTAACTGTGTAATTGGCAAGTTCAGACACCTGCATTTTATGTCATTGTGTTCATGTGTTCGTTCGTCTTTTGTCTTTTGTCTGGAAAAAGCAGAGTTGCTCGTGGAAAGCAAAAGTGTATGAGTACGGTATCCAGCTGCCTTGTGTGAAAAGAGGAAGTAGTACTTTAGAGAAGTTAACGGTTTACAGCTACATCTTTGTGTGACAGGTCCAATAATTGAAATAATTGAAATAATTGATAAGTCTGTGGTCTCTAATCTTTCAGGAATAGAGGAGACAGAAGGGGGGGGGGGTCCTAGGGATTACCTGCTAAGTACTGAGCTGATGGTAGAGCCCTGGCTGTATCTTAGTGGAAGTTAATGTGTTCTTTCTTGATCCTAGGAGAAGAATAGCATTACAGGGGAAAATCCTTAACCTCGGCCTTGATCAAGTTTTTTGAGTTTTGGATGGACTGTCTACGAGGTGTATGTAGTGTAAACAGACTTTGGTACTTGTAATATCAATATACGGCTGGCATATAGTGAGGGTGTATGAAATTTCTTGCCACCCATGTGATACTGGTTGTGGCATGCACTCTGATTCTTTCCCAAAGCAAACGTTTTCAGACTATACATTCCCGCTGCAGTACCGGTAGACAATCCTGTCGATGACGTTTGTATAATCCTGTGAATGTACGAAGTTTCTGGTGCAGAAGGAATAGGGTAATGCCTGAGAAATGTTGAAATTGCAAAAAAGAGTAGTGTTAGTTTTTGTGTTTGAAGATCTGTGAAATAAGCTCAAATGAGACCAGCAAATTTAGCATGTTGGGAAAAAAAAATGGAAAATACTCCTTAGGGGGACAGGAATGGCTGCCCCAGGGGAGAGATTAGATGAGGAGAGATTGAAGTAAAGGATTGAAGAAATGTAATTCTGAATCTAGTAACTACACTACATGTATATTGCCTTTCTGTGAAAATGGCTTTTCTCAGGCCCATTAGAAGGCAACGCCCTCCCCCCTATAAGCTGTCCCCATAGGTTGGACTTATGTACTGTCTGTAGAGCACTCTGTCTACGTAAGCCCACCCCATTATTTTCCTGTCCTGAATGTAGATGGCACACCCCATGTCCCTCCCTCTCCGGCCTCTTCGGATGCCATTTTGGCCAACACCTAGTTCCTTTTTTTTCCTCTTTTGGTGGCCATTTTAACTCAGTCACTACATACATCCTCTTTAGATGCAATTTTATCTTAGCCAACACCTAGTTCCTTTTTTTCAACCATCTTAGGACTCAAAGCCACTGCTCTGTTTATTGCTGGTGCAGCAGAGGCTGCAGAGGAGGGACATTGAGGCCTAAAATCCACACTTCGTTTTTTGGTCATATATGCGTTTGTAACCCATTGTGTTCCCATTGATGAACCTTGACAAAAGGACATTGCTGATAATCCCGAGAAAACGTTTTTCCTTCACTTTTGCATATTTGTTTTTGCTGTTTTTGCTGCCTAGTATACAATTTATTAGACCATATCAATGGACTGCTCACTATTTTGTTCTGTTGGTCATTAAATATTTTTCTGCCTATGGCATTTGCAATCTCGCTTGTATATTATCCTGCCTGGTATCTTGCACAAGAGTTCACTGATGTAGTGGGTGAAGGATCGTGTGGTCCTAAGGGAATTTTGATCATAAGGAATTGGCATACATTAGGGTTTTTGCTGGCAGCACCCAGTGATCTATCCTATCCTTTTGTATCTTAGTTAGCAGGGCCTCTCTTTGCTTAATTCTATCCCTAACCAACAGTATTGTTTACTTCTTATATCATTGTCAATATATGTTGGGGGCTTTAACTATCTCTTTGGGGCTGCTCCGAGGCAAGTTAGGATTTCTTTCTTCTTCTTTGAGGCTAGCTAGTTTCTTAGGTGGTGACGAGGTGTTTAGGTAGAGTAGGCACGCTCTACCGTTATTTCTAGTTGTGTATATATAGGGGTTGCTGCTTGTTAGTTACCAATCACTCTTATGCTCGTTTTATAGGGTTTTAGGGGATCTTAGTTTTTGGAATCTCCGTGTTCTCCTGACCCCAATTTACACCCGATATTCCTCCATACAAACCTGGGTACAGTCCTTTGGATCAGGTCTCCGAGAGCCCATACGTAAACTGCAGATGGAACTCCTGATTACAGAGTGAAGGAACAAGAAGCTTTCTTTCAAGTGGCAAGAGGTGTGGAGATGAATCTAGCAGCTTCCAAGACCACCCCACGTACAAATGTACTGCATTCACAGTTACATGAAGAGTATCATCACACTATCTCCAGCCGTGGGCCTGCCTGACTACCAGAAGTCATTATGCCTGTTTGCCATGGAGGAAGACAGCAGTCCTTTGGATACTACTCAGCCAGATTGGATCCAGTCATCCGAGAAACACCAACCTAAAGCACCATTTGAAGATCAAAGCTCCGCACGACATCACTGCACCCTGACAATGTCACCATCTCCTGGTGTGTGGTCCTTAATCCTGCTACACTTCTCCCTCTTGCAAGGGGGAGTGTCCCACCTCTGGCACCTTGGTGGAAGAGGTAGTCGATTCTGGCATAGCTCTACATAATTACCTTACTGTCCTGAGGCAGGAAACCTCTGGATTTGATACAGTGATGGATATGTCGCGGGCGGCGGGGCGCTGCGCTCGCTAACGTTTGGGTCCGGCGCTGCTGGTGCTGCTCGGTGGCTCGAGCGGTGGGCCGGATCCGGGGACTCAAGCGGCGCTCCTCGCCCGTGAGTGAAAAGGGGGTGGTTTGTTTGGGGATTTAGTCCGTGACGCCATCCACGGGTTGTGGTGAAGATGGGCAACACCGCTGCTGGTAACGGGGATCCCGGAAGCGATGGTAGGGAGCAGCTGGGATGTTGTTCTCCCCCTCCGTGGGTAGGGGTTGGTGATCCCGGGGCCCGGTGGTGTGACAGAGAGGCAGGGTTGGTGAGGTGCAGGGTTGCAGGGACAGCGCGGCGCGGTGCCGGATGGCACTGGTGTACTCACTCAGCAACAGATGCACAAAGTCTCCGGTAAACCAAACGGCTGGATGGACGGGTCCCGCAGCCGGCTGCAGTGTCTCTCCCCGGACAGGTGATGGTGGCTGTCTTTCCCTGCACCTTTGTGTACTGTGTTCACTCCGATGGCTTCCCAACGGTAGTCCGCTCCCCGGTGTATAGGTGCCGGAGAAGCCCGTTTTGCCCGCAGGCTCTGGCCCTTGGATTTCTAGCCTGTGGCGGTGGCTGTATATCCTCACGGTGTGAGCGGTTGCCTTCAATCGGGGCTTGGTTGTTAGGGAACCCCGGGGGTTCCTGTCACATTCGGATTTGACTATTGACGGCGGCTCCAAGCCTGGGCGGGGTCCGATGGCCCTGCCTGTGTGCTTAGCTTTACTCCATTCCCCAGTCTGGTACCGGTGGGCCACCGCCCAGCCCCGGTCCTTACGGCTCTGCGGAGTTCCACCAACTCCTGCAGACGGCCACTACCGTCTGCCAACCTTGCTGTCAGTGCCTGGGCTCCTACCCAGACACCTGCAGTACGTGTCCTCTCACTTTCACCTCCTGAACTAAACTGTCACTTTTCCCGCCTCCAGGCCTGTGAACTCCTCGGTGGGTGGGGCCAACCGCCTGGCTCCGCCCCACCTGGTGTAGACATCAGACCCTGGAGGGAGGCAACAAGGGTTTTTGTCTGACTAATGTAACTGTCTGGGGGGTTGGGGTGTGTGTGTGTTTTGTCTGTGGCTACCTGGCTAGTCCAGGGCGCCACATTCCCCCTTGGTAAAATGCAGACCGTCCGCGGGCTGCCCGTCCATCACTGGTTTTATTTTTCAAACTGAAAAAGATAAATAACATTGGAAAAAACGGTAAAACATGAAACATAAGCATACTTTAGGTCCTTTTAAACATTACAACACACATAAACATTTTTAATAACGGACGGACAGATGTCTTCCGCTCTCCCACCCAAGCAACCTAGCCCTGATGCTGCCCCTAAGAAGTAGGCAGCACCCCTTTACCCCAGTCCAGGTTCGGGCTGCCCGAGTGGGAATGGGTACGGTAACTCGCACACGACTGTCCCTTCAGGGGACTCCACGTCCAAGGGGGAACCGCTGACCCCCGGAGGATCGCCACCGGTTATGGTAGTGGCGGGCCTGGGCCATCACTTTCCTCCAGGCCCATCCTCCAAATCAGCCTCTCCGGAGGCGGCAATGGTATCCATCCCACAACATTATTTACAAGCCCACAAGTTCGTGGGTGGCTTGCAAGTTCTCGGCCATGTCCATGAGCAGTTTCTCATGTGGGTATGGGGAGTTAACTTAACAACAGGGGCAACTCTAGTCCCAACGGGGACGGTTCTCTTTTCGGACGGTAATCTGGTGATTTTTCGGTTTGATTAGTTTTCATTCACTCACATCTTGAACAATCAACATACGGCAGAAGGTCCCAACGGGGACAACCTTGGTGACAACAGTGGACCGCTGCCTTAATTGCTCACTTCCATACTCCTCACCCAGTTCCAGGTGAAGAAACACAGGTTCCAGCCCCTCCAGCTCAGGGCAGGCGCGACGAGGAAGGGCTGCCCGGCATCCATTATTTTCGCTCTGAGGGATGTAAGTGGCCTCCATGTCATACAAGCCGAAGATTCCCTCCTCCTCCGAGACAGGCTCCGTGTCAGCCCCCGCGCCGCTGTCATCTGACTCCAGGGGGTTAATGAGGGGACCCGGCAGGGCAGCAACGGTTTCTAGCTGAGCCCAGACTCGTGGTTCCTCAGTGGCAAGCGAGCCGTCATCGGTCGGTGTACATACGGCCGCCATCGGTTCTTCTAAGTCAACTGCTCCAGCGATTGGTTGGCTGGCGTCCTCTCGGGCATCCGGGCCCTGGCGGGGCAGCACGGACTCCGCCACCTCCATCGGGGACGGCGGCCTGAGCGGGGCCGTACGGGCGACTAGCACGGGCGATGGAGCAGGCTCTGCTGGGACCAGAGGTAGACCGAGTCCTTCAGCCGCAGCGGCCGGTCCCTCGGGGACACAAGGGCGTGGGTCACTCACCAGCTCCTCTAGCATGGCCTCTATTTCATGCGCCCGCACGACTGCAGCCAGCTCCTCCATCTCAGCGGTCCAGCGATCCAGCAGGTCCCGTACCTGGGCCTGGTTACGACAGCACAGCAGCATCACTTGGGTTTTCAGCCACGCCGCCGTCCCGGGGGCAGGCTCCAGAGACTCAGGCCTCTCAGGCGGTGCGGACATGTTGCAAGCTGCTTCCAGGACCTGGGTATGTCTTGCAGAGTCCTGGCGTCCCTGCTTTTTATGGCCTCGATTACATTAGGCAGGCTCTCACCCGAGCCCCCCTTGGTTCTTTCTAGCACTTCCGCATGTTGGGGGCGGGGCTTCGCTTTCGTGCCTTCCCTGCTCGGGGAAGATGCTCGAGCGGGAAATCTTCGCGCCAAAGATAGCGGCGCTTCAAATTTTTCGGCCAGATGCCGCCAGCGGGGACTACAAGGCGCACCTCTACCGGTAGGTAGATCGGTTCTATCCTGTTCGTGACGCCAAATTGTCGCGGGCGAAGGGGCGCTGCGCTCGCTAACGCTCGGATCCGGCGCTGCTGCTGCTGCTCGGTGGCTCGAGCGGTGCTCCTCGCCCATGAGTGAAAAGGGGGTGGTTTGTTTGGGGATTTAGTCCGTGACGCCACCCACGGGTTGTGGTGAAGATGGGCACCACCGCTGCTGGAGATCCCGGGAGCGATGGTAGGGAGCAGCTGGGATGTTGTTCTCCCCCTCCGTGGGTAGGGGTTGGTGATCCCGGGCCCGGTGGTGTGACGGGGAGGCAGGGTTGGTGAGGTGCAGGGTTGCAGGGACAGCGCGGCGCGGTGCCGGATGGCACTGGTGTACTCACTCAGCAACAGATGCACAAAGTCTCCGGTAAACCAAACGGCTGGATGGACGGGTCCCGCAGCTGGCTGCAGTGTCTCTCCCCGGACAGGTGATGGTGGCTGTCTTTCGCTGCACCTTTGTGTACTGTGTTCACTCCGATGGCTTCCCAACGATAGTCCGCTCCCCGGTGTATGGATGCCGGAGGAGCCCGTTTTGTCTACAGGCGCAGGCCCTTGGATTTCTAGCCTGTGGCGGTAGCTGTATATCCTCACGGTGTGAGCGGTTGCCTTCAATCGGGACTTGGTTGTTAGGGAACCCCGAGGGTTCCTGTCACATTCGGATTTGACTATTGATGGTGGCTGCAAGCCTGGTCGGGGTCTGATGGCCCTGCATGTGTGCTTAGCTTCACTCCGTTCCCCGGTCCGGTACCGGTGGGCTACAGCCCAGCCCCGGTCCTTATGGCTCTGCGGAGTTCCACCAACTCCTGCAGACGGCCACCACCGTCTGCCAACCTTGCTGTCAGTGCCTGGGCTCCTACCCAGACACCTGCAGTACGTGTCCTCTCACTTTCACCTCCTGAACTAAACTGTCACTTTTCCCGTCTCCAGGCCTGTGAACTCCTCGGTGGGTGGGGCCAACTGCCTGGCTCCGCCCCACCTGGTGTGGACATCAGACCCTGGAGGAAGGCAACAAGGGTTTTTGTCTGACTAATGTAACTGTCTGGGGGTGGGAGTGTGTGTGTGTTTTGTCTGTGGCTACCTTTCTAGTCCAGGGCGCCACAGATACACCCTTGATGTGTGTGTTGATAGATGCATGCAGTAGGGCTATGTGGTTGTATATTTGTATGCATGTATTAGAGCTATGTCTATATGTGCATGTGGCAGAGCAGTCTGTATATATTTGAATGAAGCAGAGCAGTCTGAGTCTATGGTTCTGTGGCAGAGCAGTCTGTGTCTATGGGTCTGTGGCAGAGCCCTCTGTGTCTATGGGTCTGTGGCAGAGCCGTCTGTGTCTATGGGCATGTGGCAGAGCAGTCTGTGTCTATGGGTCTGTGGCAGAGCAGTCTGTGTCTATGGGTCTGTGGCAGAGCCATCTGGGTCTGTGGCAGAGCCGTCTGTGTCAATGGGCATGTGGCAGAGCTGTCTGTGTTTATGGGCATGTGGCAGAGCCGTCTGTGTCTATAGGTCTGTGGCAGAGCTGTCTGTGTCTTTGGGCATGTGGCAGAGCAGTCTGTGTCTATGGATCTGTGGCAGAGCCGTGTGTGTCTATGGGCCTGTGGCAGAGCTGTGTGTGTCTGTGGGCCTGTGGCAGAGAAGCCTGTGTCTATGGGCATGTGGCATAGCAGTCTGTGTCTATGGGTCTGTGGCAGAGCAGTCTGGGTCTATGGGTCTGTGGCAGAGCTGTCTGTGTCTATGGGTCTGTGGCTGAGCCGTCTGTGTCTATGGGCATGTGGCAGAGCAGTCTGTGTCTATGGGTCTGTGGCAGAGCAGTCTGTGTCTATGGGTCTGTGGCAGAGCCATCTGGGTCTGTGGCAGAGCCGTCTGTGTCAATGGGCATGTGGCAGAGCTGTCTGTGTTTATGGGCATGTGGCAGAGCCGTCTGTGTCTATGGGTCTGTGGCAGCGCCATCTGTGTCTATGGGTCTGTGGCAGAGCCGTCTGTATCTATGGGCATGTAGCTGAGTAGTCTGTGTCTATAGGTCTGTGGCAGAGCTGTCTGTGTCTTTGGGCATGTGGCAGAGCAGTCTGTGTCTATGGATCTGTGGCAGAGCCGTGTGTGTCTATGGGCCTGTGGCAGAGCTGTGTGTGTCTGTGGGTCTGTGGCAGAGAAGCCTGTGTCTATGGGCATGTGGCATAGCAGTCTGTGTCTATGGGTCTGTGGCAGAGCAGTCTGGGTCTATGGGTCTGTGGCAGAGCTGTCTGTGTCTATGGGTCTGTGGCTGAGCCGTGTGTCTATGGGCCTGTGTGAAGCCCCGCTAGTATGTGTCGGTGCAGTACCTTCAGGGACTCCACGTGGATGGAACAGTCTGGTCACAGGTAGGGAACCTTCTTTTAGGATTGTCGTGACGCCACTCTCAGTATTGCGGTCAGCGGGGACCGCCACTGCAGATTAAGGGATGCCTGGGGCTGATGGTGGGTGCAGTCAGTATATTAGCCCCCTGAGAGTGAGGCAAGCCCCAGGCCCCGGTGTATGTGTGTGGGACCACAGGTCGCAGAATGACTCAAACACAGTCCAAGAAGTCTTTCAACGTGTTTACTCACTGTTTGGAGGTCACGGTGAGATGCCCGGGCGACACTGTGATAACCAGGTTGAACCAGGAATTCCAGGAGGCCGTTCTGAGGGTAGCTGTCCACTCGCCTTCCTTGCACTCTTTCTGTTTTAGGAAGATCCTTTGCTTGAAGCGTGGTAGGACCCCTCCAGGGAAGCTGTTACCACCTTGCTCCCCTCTCTCTGGCTCGTCTGCCGGCAGCGTGGCCTTGGTGGGATGGCTTCTGGCCCTGTCCCCTTATGGGCCTGGTGATTGCTGCTTGGCTCAAGCTCTGTGTAGTCGTGGTGAGGGCATGAAGTACCCCCCCCCCACCTGTAGGTTAAGCAGCTCTGGATGATCTGCTGCCTGTACTGGGGACCTAGTTCCCCTTGTGTGCTCGGATACCGGGATCTCCGTACTCAGCCACCCTTCTCTCTGGATGATTTTCAGGCCGACCCACGGTACTCCTTTCTCCCCCGCTTTCAGCTACTGCACTCCTCAGGACCCGTCTAACACGAGAGCTCCTCTGCTCCCTTCCACACACTTCAACTTCTTCCTCCAGACTCTCCTCTTCCTCTCTCTCTCTGCCCTGCTTCCTAGCAACCAGCCCCTGAACACACCCCCAGCTGGGAATTGAAAGTTAACCCCTTCTGGCTACCCAAGGGTCCCCTCTGGTGATGTGGGAGGCCTGATCACTATATGTTTGTGTGTGCACCTCATCCTGGCCTTTGGAGATTACCTGGAAGCATTGCTCCCGCATGGGTGCAATACTCTGTGGTGCCTGACCAGGTCAGGGGCGCCACATTCCCCCTTAGTTATCATCAGCACGTCCTCGGGCTGCAAAGACAAGAGAAAGAAAAAAAAAGGTAAATACAAACTTTTCCCACACAGGGGCAATTATTTACATTTAAACATACCAGGTACCATTCCACCACCAACCACCCACATGTCCGAACCCCACCCAAAAACCTCCAGGAGGTAGGTCGCCGGTCCTTTTGGTGACCAGGGCTGGGCCATCACATTCCCCAGACCTTTCCTCCAATCTTCCTCTCCTGAGGAGAGTGGTGTAAGGTAGGCCCCATAAACAGGCGTACCCGCTTCCGAGTGTTGGAGGGCAGGCCCCATAAACAGGCGTGCCCCCTTGTTGGTGCAGAGCCATGCCCCTTAACAGGCAGACTCTGTGGTTGATACCAAGAAGGCAACTTTTTACAATGCAAAGTTTGTGGTTAAAGCCAGTTCATAACCAGTGGTCTAACATTTTAAGGAGGTCTCACAATAGTCCTTGTGGGCACATTTCGCTTAAACGTTACCTAACTGTAAACAGGTTAAACATTACCTTTCATACCGTCACTTTGAACTAAACTGTACTTTCTCTATAGCGTAATGGGAGCTGACCAAAGTTGCTGCGGGTTGATCTACGCAGTACTATACTGTCATCTGTCTGAGGTTGTGTCCTCCCACCCGATGTATGTGTCTCAATGTGAATAATAGGTGTGCTAGGTATTGATACCAGTGCATGGTCTTCTGCTTCAGCTACATTTGGCTCTTCCAGGTTCTGGACAGGTTCTTCTGGTTCTCTTACTTCTCTAGATTGAGGGAATGTAATGACTGGAATAACTACTGCTCCATTGTATTGAGGCCAACTTGCTGGGAAATCTCCAAGTACAGTATGGATCATCTTTTCTTTTGGTTCTTGAACTAGCAAAGGGTTGGGAATTTCTTCAGGGGTTCTTAGTTGTTCAGGACATTTCTTTAGGCGATCTCTAGAAACGACAGCTGTTGTTTTTCCTCCATCTTTGCTGATAAGGCATGTCTTTTCACTGCTAAGCGTCGATGGTAACACAGTATAGGGTTCTTCTTCCCAGTGATTGTCAAGTTTATGACGTCTTCTCTTCCTTTTGAGAACTATATCTCCTGGCATCAAAGGAACAGCAGGTGCTTTTCGATTGTAGGCCTTTTCTTGTTTCTCACGCTGCTGAGTCAGGCTTCGCTCCACACACTCTTGTACTTTCTTGTATTGGGCTTGGCGGTTGGAATCCCAATCAGCACCTTGTAGATGGTCTTCAGGGGTCTCAACTCCCATTTCCAGATCTACTGGCAATCTCCCTGGTCTGGCCCTCATCAGGTATGCCGGTGTGCAGTTCGTGGAACTCACAGGGATGTTGTTATACATGTCCACTAGATCGGGCAGTTTTTCCGGCCACTGACTTCGTTCTTCTAGTGGGAGAGTCTTCAGAAGGTCGAGAATGATGTGGTTCATCTTCTCACACATGCCATTGGTCTGAGGATGGTAAGGCGTAGTACGGATCTTCTGGCAGCCGTATAGGTTACAAAACTCCTTAAACACTTCAGCTTCAAAGGCTGGTCCTTGGTCAGTGAGCACTTGATCTGGATAGCCATGTGGTCGACAGAAGTGTGTCTGGAAAGCTTTGGCTGCAGTTTGACCTGTCAAGTCCTTGACTGGTACTACCACCAGGAATCTGGAGTAGTGGTCAACCATAGTGAGAGCGTAGTTGTAGCCTTGTCTGCTGGGTGCCAACTTTACATGGTCCAGGGCCACGATCTCCAGGGGCCGTTTAGTTTGGATTGGCTGGAGTGGTGCTCTCTGGCTGTGCTGGTCTTTTCTTCTAAGATTGCAGGGCCCGCAGTTTCGACACCACTTCTCTAGGGCAGATCTCATGCCCACCCAGTAGAATCTTACTTTAAGTAGGGCCTCCAGTTTCTTCCAACCAAAGTGGCCTGCACCATTGTGATAGGCTTCTAGCACCATCCTCGTATCCTTCTGTGGTACAATCACTTGCCACACCTTCTCATGCGTCCTCGGGTCAATGATGCTCCTGTAAAGTTTGTCTTGATAGATGAATAATCGACCCCTCTCCTTCCATAGGTACTGTGCCTCAGGTGGGGCTCCTTTGTCAAGGCTGGCGCCCGGCTGGCTGATCAGTTTCTTTACCAAGCCTACCGCTGGATCATTTTCCTGGGTCTCCTTCCAGTTGTAGTGAGGTAGTGGGTTCAGGGTCACCTCTTGGCGGTTGGCACGCGACTGCCGACACTGTTTTGCTCCATGGCGATGGAACGCTGGCAGCTCAATCTCTTCAAGATCATCTACATCTTCACCCTCGTCTGCTAGGTGAGGCATCCTGGACAGAGCATCTGCGTTGCCGTTCTTGCGGCCAGCTCGATACTTGACAGTAAAGTCATAATTCGCCAGTCGGGCTACCCAACGCTGCTCCATGGCACCCAATTTAGCAGTATCCAAGTGGGTCAGGGGGTTGTTGTCCGTGAAGACAGTGAATTTGGTGGCTGCCAGGTAGTGCTTGAACCGCTCTGTGATAGCCCATACCATGGCCAGGAACTCTAGCTTAAATGAGCTATAATTTTCTGGGTTTCTTTCAGTAGGCCTGAGCTTCCTGCTGGCGTAAGCAATCACACGCTCTTTGCCTCCCTGCACCTGTGAAAGCACTGCTCCCAGTCCCACATTACTGGCATCTGTGTACAGTACGAATGGCAGACCGTAGTCAGGGTAGGCTAGGATCTCTTCACCCGTCAAGGCCCCTTTCATTTGTCTGAAGGAGTGTTCTTCTGCTTCTCCCCAGTGAAATGGCGGGCCGGAGATCTTTCCTTTCTTCTTTGGGTGGCCTACCAGGAGCTCTTGCAAAGGCGCTGCCATTTTCGTGTAGCCCTTGATGAACCTTCTGTAGTAGCCTACCAAGCCAAGGAACTGACGTACCTCCCGGACGGTAGTAGGTGTGGGCCATTCCTGGATGACTGTGACCTTCTCTGGGTCCGGTGCTACTCCTTCTGCACTGACCACGTGACCTAGGTACTGGACCTTTGGCTTCAGTAAATGGCACTTAGATGGTTTCAGCTTCATTCCATATCGGGATAGCGCTTCAAAGACTTCAGCCAGGTGTTTCAGGTGGTCCTCGTAGGTCTTGGAGTACACGATGACATCATCCAGGTAGAGCAGGACGGTTTCAAAGTTGAGGTGCCCTAGGCAGCATTCCATAAGCCTCTGGAAGGTCCCGGGGGCATTGCAGAGTCCAAATGGCATGCTGTTGAACTCACAGAGGCCCATTGGGGTGGTGAAGGCCGTCTTCTCCCGATCTTCTTCTGCTACAGATACTTGCCAGTAGCCACTAGTAAGATCTAGGGTAGAAAAGTAGTTAGAGGTTTTCAAGGCAGCGAGGGATTCCTCTATCCTTGGCAAAGGGTAGGCATCCTTGTGTGTTATCTGATTTATCCGTCTGTAATCCACACACATCCTCATCGTGCCATCCTTCTTTCTTACCAGGACCAGGGGAGCCGCCCAGGGGCTACAACTGTCCCTTATGACGCCTGCCTCCTTCATGTCCTTCAGCATGTCCTTTGTGCGCTGGTAATGGGCTGGTGGAATAGGCCTATGTCTTTCCTTAATGGGAGGATGACTGCCTGTGGGTATGTGATGTTGCACCCCTTTGATCCTACCAAAGTCTAGTGGGTTCTTACTAAAGACCTGCTCGTATTCCTGCACGACCCTGTAAACCCCATGTTTCTGGTAGTCGGGTGTAGAGTCAGTCCCCACGTGTAGTTTCTGGCACCAATCTTCTAACTGCTTTTGGGAGGTCTCACCCTCTTTTGAGTCAGCTTGTGTCAGGGGACCTACAGGTGTTATGGCGTCATTTGAGCATGTAAACAGTTTGGCTATGGTAGCGTACCTTGGTAGTCTGGCTTCCTCCTCCCCACAGTTCAACACTCGTACAGGCACTCGTCCCTTGTGTACGTCAACTACCCCCCTGGCTGTCAGAATCGTGGGCCAGTGGTCTGAATGAGTGGGCTCTAGTACAGCCTGGTAATCTTGTCCTCTGAGACCTACCGCTGCTCTACACCACATCATCATTTCACTCCGTGGGGGTATCACAATGGGGTTTGCATCCATCACCCGTACACTACCAATCTCACCGCCAGTCTGTTTTACCTGTTGCTTCCTCAGAATGATTCGGATCTCCTTTTGCAAGGCTCTTTGCGACCTGCCCTCAGCACCTTCAGCAATCTGGTGAAGCAACAACAACACTTCCCCTAGGCAATTTTCTATGACATTAGTGCCTAAAATCATTTGCGGGTTCCTTTCTCTAATATCAGTGTCCACAACAATCAGTCCTTGTCCCTTCATTTCCTGCCTTCCCACCTTTATGGTTACCTCTTTGACCCCGATCTGGTCTATAGGTTGTCCGTTGGCAGCATAGATGGTGAGGGAGGGGTCCGGTGGTCGGAGATCGTCGTCCGACCAAAACCTCCGATAAAGGACATACGGGATCGTGGTGACCTGAGAGCCGGTGTCCAATAACGCCGGGGTAGGGATCCCGTCCAGGACGATGGACAGGACAGGACGTCCACCCACGTACTGATCACAGCAGCGACTTGGGCCTGATCTTCTTAATCCTGAGGACTGGCCCCCGGCCCCAGGTTTGGCTCGTTTAAAGGACAGGCCCTTGCATAGTGTCCTGCCTCCTGGCAACGACGACAGATGGGTTGTCCAGATGAGTCATAGCGATCACTGCTCCTGCCTCGGGTTGGGGGACCTCTTCTCCTCCGCATCCAAGGGACGTCCTCTGGGTTGTCAGCTAGCAGGATCCGATGAGGGACTTTGGTCTCTGAGGGCAACTGCATTGCTTTCAGGATTTGTGCGACGTCCTTAGTGAGCTGTTGCACCTGGGAGGATAGCGTATTTATGGTCTCTGCTGGCGTGTTGAGTCCTTTTGCAGTTACCAGGGCCTGCGAGGAGGATTCCGCTCCTGCAGCCGTGGAACTGGCAGGCCATGCTGGTGCGACGGGGTCTGTGTCCACAGGAGGTTGGAGTGCTTTCACTGCCCTGTCTTTCAGAATGGCAAAGTCCACGTCAGGGTGTTCCAGGGACCACAGCTTCATCTGCTTCCCATCCTCAGGAGAGCGCAGGCCCCGCAAGAATTGTTCCTTCATCATCCGGTTTCCTTCCTGATCACTGACAGGGTCCACCAGCTTGAGAGCCCGTAGTGCAGCCTGCAGCCTGAGGGCATAGGCTCTTATGCTATCTTGGGGCTTCTGCCGGCAGTTATAGAAGTCCGTCCTCAGCTCTCCCTCGGTGCGGTGTTCAAAAGCAGCTGCTAGTTTGGCAAAGATGGTCTCAACAGAGCTCCGGTCATCATTGGTCCAGGACTCAGCTTCCAATTCTGCTGCCTCAGTCAATTGTCCCAGCACCACAGCGGCCCTCTGCTTACCAGTCATCGCGTGCATGTCTAGCAGGGTGCTGATCTTCTTCTTAAACCCGGTCAGCGTGTCTATTTTACCGGCGTATTGGGGCAGCCATTGCGCTCCTGGGACATACAGCAAGGAAACTGGCATTATGGGGGAGATTTCAGCCGGCGCGGCTGCGACCGCGGCACCGGCACCAGGCGCTGCTGCGTCCAGCGCGACGGGGGCTGGCATCGCTTGGGCTGCGTCGCCCTGACCAGGGGCATTACCTCCTGCAGCGTCCATTTTTCTTCAAAAATCTCCGCGCCCCCTTTCCACTTCCTGGGTCAGAACGCTCTCCGAATTGTGGGGATTCTGGGGCGGCCACACCTCTTCGTGGGCGGTGCTCTTCTCCCTCGCGCGGGCTGCGGCGCGCGCTTTTGAAGATGGCAATATGGCGGCGGTTCAATTTTTGCGGTCGGACCTCTGAGGCACACGGTCACCTGTCTGAACAGGTCTAGTCCTTATCCTGTTCGTGACGCCAGAAGTTGTGAAGCCCCGCTAGTATGTGTCGGTGCAGTACCTTCAGGGACTCCACGTGGATGGAACAGTCTGGTCACAGGTAGGGAACCTTCTTTTAGGATTGTCGTGACGCCACTCTCAGTATTGCGGTCAGCGGGGACCGCCACTGCAGATTAAGGGATGCCTGGGGCTGATGGTGGGTGCAGTCAGTATATTAGCCCCCTGAGAGTGAGGCAAGCCCCAGGCCCCGGTGTATGTGTGTGGGACCACAGGTCGCAGAATGACTCAAACACAGTCCAAGAAGTCTTTCAACGTGTTTACTCACTGTTTGGAGGTCACGGTGAGATGCCCGGGCGACACTGTGATAACCAGGTTGAACCAGGAATTCCAGGAGGCCGTTCTGAGGGTAGCTGTCCACTCGCCTTCCTTGCACTCTTTCTGTTTTAGGAGGATCCTTTGCTTGAAGCGTGGTAGGACCCCTCCAGGGAAGCTGTTACCACCTTGCTCCCCTCTCTCTGGCTCGTCTGCCGGCAGCGTGGCCTTGGTGGGATGGCTTCTGGCCCTGTCCCCTTATGGGCCTGGTGATTGCTGCTTGGCTCAAGCTCTGTGTAGTCGTGGTGAGGGCATGAAGTACCCCCCCCCCCACCTGTAGGTTAAGCAGCTCTGGATGATCTGCTGCCTGTACTGGGGACCTAGTTCCCCTTGTGTGCTCGGATACCGGGATCTCCGTACTCAGCCACCCTTCTCTCTGGATGATTTTCAGGCCGACCCACGGTACTCCTTTCTCCCCCGCTTTCAGCTACTGCACTCCTCAGGACCCGTCTAACACGAGAGCTCCTCTGCTCCCTTCCACACACTTCAACTTCTTCCTCCAGACTCTCCTCTTCCTCTCTCTCTCTGCCCTGCTTCCTAGCAACCAGCCCCTGAACACACCCCCAGCTGGGAATTGAAAGTTAACCCCTTCTGGCTACCCAAGGGTCCCCTCTGGTGATGTGGGAGGCCTGATCACTATATGTTTGTGTGTGCACCTCATCCTGGCCTTTGGAGATTACCTGGAAGCATTGCTCCCGCATGGGTGCAATACTCTGTGGTGCCTGACCAGGTCAGGGGCGCCACACCTGTAGCAGAGCAGTCTGTGTCTATGGATCTGTGGCAGAGCTGTATGGGTCTATGGCAGAGCCGTGTATGTATATGGGCCTGTGACAGAGCCATGTCTGTGGGTCTGTTGCAGAGCCGTCTATGTCTATGGGTCTGTGGCAGAGCCATGTGTGAATATGGGCATGTAGCAGAGCAGTGTATGTATAATATATGTACACTGTATAAAGACACTAACAATAAATTTATTACCTCCCTATTCTACCCTAGTACATTTAAAATTAGTAATTATGACCCCTCCCCTTTACACTGTCAGGGAAGTTTTAATAGGAAAAATGTTTTTTCTATTTTCTGCTGTGTAAACCTGGGTGTGTCTTATAGTAAAGAGCAATAATAACCTCAGCACTCAAATGGACAAGAGAAGATATGAGAATTTTGAAAAAAAAAATTAATTTGATAAACTGCAAAAAGGTGCACAAAAGGTACAGCAAACCCGACGTTTTGGCTTTACAAGCCTTTCTCGAGGTTTTGCGTGGAGAGAAAGAGAAGACACGAGTCACAGGCGAACTGCCATGCTAATTTTCAGGGGTGCCACATTTTTGCAGTAAAAAAGGTTCAACCAGGGATCATGGAATATAGTTTTGGGGAGATAGTGCCACTGCTGGTGAAAGCCTGGGGAGGAGGAGACGTCCTGGTGAGGCAATGGTGGCAATGGAGATAATGGCGTCCTATCAATGACCCCAAACACACCTCCAGGCTGTGTAAGGGCTATTTGACTAAGGAGGAGAGTGATGGGGTACTACGCCAGATAACTTGGTCTCCACAGTCACCAGACCTGAACCCAATCGAGATGGTTTGGGGTGAACTGGACCGCAGATTGAAGGCAAAAGGGCCAACAAGTGCTAAGCATCTCTGGGAACTCCTTCAAAACTGTTGGAAGACCATTTCCGGTGACTACCTCTTGAAGCTCGTCAAAAGAATGCCAAGAGTGTGCAAAGTAGTAATCAAAGCAAAAGGTGGCTACTTTGAAGAACCTAGAATATAAGACATATTTTCAGTTGTTTCACACTTTTTTAAGTATTTGATTCCACATGTTTTAATTCATAGTTTTGATGTCTTCAATGTGAATCTACAATTTTTAGAGTCATGAAAATAAAGCAAACTCTTTGAATGAGAAGGGTGTGTCCAAACTTTTGGTCTGTACAGTATGTGTCTATGATGCTTGTATGTAAGGGTACATGACCATGATCAGGGTTCACAGCATTTTGGATGCAGAGTGTTTTCGCTGTATCCAAAACGCTGTGTTGTACAGTATAAGCAAAGTGAATGGATTTCTAAAAATCCCATGCCCACTGCGTGTACTGCCTGCAGTGAAAACTGACTTGTGGAATGGATCCCCGAGCCGCAGCACGTCAATTTATTGCTGTGGAGATGCGAGGGTTCTCCGCAGGGAGAACAGAGAAAACGACTCCAGCGCCCTGAACCCTGACTGTGGGCACAGGCAGCTGCAGTCCCTTCGGAAAGCACTCGCGGCCTCGCAGCAGAGGCCATCTGCCTCCAGAATGCAGCATGTCTGGACCGTGGCCACATACCCTTATAGTGTTGTGGTGTATGTGTAAAACATTTGTATCTTATATCTTATCTTTAAGGGTGAGTGCCCACCATCAGGCTTCCTCACAGTCTGGATGCAGCGTACTTTCTCTATTGTACACGATCAGGGTCACTGACACAGTGGATTTTCGCTGTACTCTCCCGCTCAGAGCACTAGCATCTCTTAGAATAAATTCACAAGCTGCAGCTCAGAAACTCGCGCCACAGGTCAGTTTATGGAGAGTCTATAAGAAGCACAGGGGGCTGTAGAGTTCTATAAATCCCATCCACTGTGCCTGTACTGTACAACACAGCATTTTGGACGCAGGGAAAACACTCTGCATCCAAAACGCTGCTGACACTGATCATGGGTACGCAGCCCTAAGGACTCGTTCACATATGTGATAGGGAATTTTATTTGTTTTTCCGTGTTTATGAAAAGACAAGTGAAATTAACCCCTTCCTGCACTGTGACGTAACAATGTCACATTAAGGCCTCCTTCACATGTTCGTGTTTCTGCTACGTGTTGTATCCATTTTTTTAGCACATATACCCATTATAACCTATGGTGCTGCTCACATGTATTTACACAGACCGTGTGTCTATGTGATCCACATGGAGATGTCTGTTTTTTTTCCTGCAGCACAGATGACAATGGTCAATATAAGACTATGGGGCCATGAAAAAAACATACAGCACACAGATGGCATCAGTGTATAGGCCATGTGTCATCAGTTTGCTGTACGTGTTTAACATTGAAAATATAGGAGAAGCTTTGTATTTGTTGTATATTTAGTTAGCTTGATTATGGTACTGTATCTATGTAATAATCATGGTTTTGCTCCCATATCT